>NW_006408571.1:5034792-5035300 GCF_000296735.1 Chrysochloris asiatica
CAACTCATAGCGACCCCATGCACAGCAGAACGAAACAATGTCCGATCCTAGGCCAACCTCACTACCGCTGCCACACTTGATGCTATCAATGATGCCACCTGGCCGATCTATCTCGTTGGGGGTCTTCCTCTTTTTCTCTGACCCTCCATCTTACCAAGCATGACATCCTTCTCCAGCGAATGTTCCCTCCTGACATTGTGTCCAAAGTATGAGAGATGAAGCTTAGCCATCTTGGCCTCCGAGGAGCACTCTGGCTGCACCTCCTTCAAAACAGATCTATCGGTTGTTTTGGCAGTCCATGGCACTTTCAGTATTCTCCTCCAACACCACAATTCAAAGGCATCAATCTTCTACGATCTTCCTTATTCACTGTCCAGTTTTCACATCCATATGAGGTTATTGAAAATACCATCGGTCAGGCGCACCTTAGTCCTCAAGGTGACATCTTTGCTCTTCAACACTTTAAAAAGTTCCTGTGCAGCAGATTTGCTTAATGCAATACGTCATC
>NW_006408571.1:5035445-5042808 GCF_000296735.1 Chrysochloris asiatica
TCCTCTAGGAACATTGGAAGTTGTAAAAAATGAGATGGGATGCATGAAGATTGATATCCTAGGCATTAGTTAGTTGAAATGGACTGGTATTGACTATTTTGAATCAGACAATAATATAATTTACTATGACAGAAAAGAGAAATTGTGTCACTTTTATAGACAAAAAGAACATTTCGAGACATATCTTTAAGTACGATGCTATCTGTGATAGGAAAATACCCGTACGCCTACAAGGAAGGCCATTTAATGTAACCATTGTTCAAATTTACACACCAACCACTAAAGCCTGTGCTGATAAAACTGAAGAAACTGCCAAACTCGTTGGCCAGAAATGGACCAAACATTCAATCAAGATGTATTGGTAATTTCTGGTGATTGGAATGAGAAGGTTGGAAAAAAGAAAAAGGATCAATAGCTAGGAAATATAGCCTTGGTGAAAGAAATGATGCTGGAGGTCTCATGATAAAATTTTGCAACAATGAATTATTCTTCACATATAGATTTTTTATCAACATAAAAGATGATTATACACATGGCGCTTAAAAGATAATATGCACAGAAAAGAAAATGACTTTATCTGTGTAAAGAGATTGTGGAAAATCTCAATATCATCAGCCAAAACAAGGACAGGGGCTTACTGTGGAACACACCATCAAGTGCTCATTTACAAATTCAGGATGAAGTTGAAGAAAATTAAAACAAGCCATGAAAGCCAAAATATTACCTTGAACATATCATACCCGAATTTAACAACCATCTCAAAAACAGATATGATGCATTAGGTACTAATGACTGACGACAAGGAGAGTTATGGGATAACATCAAGGTAATCCATCATACATGAAGAAAACAGAAGATTACTAAAATGACAGGAAAGAAGAGATGCTAAATTGAATGGTAAAAATGAAGTAAAAGAGCTTAAACAGAAAATTTCAAACAGTATCAGAGAAAACAAAATCAAATGCTATCATGAAATGTACAAAGACCTGGAAATAGAAAACAGAAAAAAAAAGAAGCACATACTCAGCATTTCTCAAGCTGAAAGAACTGAAGAAAAAATCTAATACTTGACTTGAAATATTGAAGGATTTTATGGGCAAATATTGAATGATGAGGGAAACATGAAAAGGAGATGGAAGGAATATACAATAGTCATTATATCAAAAAGAAATGGTTGATGTGAGGGAGCATATGATCAAGAACCTAAGGTACTGACTTCCGGGTTGGGGTGCAGGAAGCAACGTGGACTCATGAAAGTCCCTGGAAGCACAGAAACACCAGAAAAAATACTGGGATGATGCCAGAGCATTAAATTCAATATAAAGTAAGGGGAAGTAGTTTCAGGGCCTATCAGGGGAGAAATCTAACAGAGCAAGAAGGAACATGGAAATTTCAATTGAGGTTCTACCTCTGACCTACAGTCTTGGCAGGGGTGAGAGGTTGGTGCCACAGCCAGCGGCTACAGAGCGAAAACCACCCAGCAACTCATGGAAAAAGTGGTGTGATTCTTTTTTCCCTTTTTTTTCTTCTTTCACTTTTTTTCCTTCAACTCCTGTGTTATGCCCTGACAACCCTCTCTTCCCAGCCAGGATGTCTTCATGAAAAGTAATAACTTAAGAATTATTGGCATTCTGGAACAGTAAGAATCACACAAGTACACAGAGAAGATAGTTGAGGAGTTTCTAGAAGAAAATTTCCCTAACATCTTGAAGGATGGAAAGATAAGTATTTAAGAAGCTAAACAAACCCCAGTAAGAATAGACCCCAAAAGAACCTAAGGTGCTGAAGGAAGGAGTCTGGGCTGCACTGAAGGTAGTGACAAAACATAGGGATCTCTAGGAGTTGACAGAATACAAAATGATGTAACACTGGAGGTGCTAATTCAGCTATACAAAGAAAATTGGAAGACAGCTACCTAGTCAATTGACTGGAAGAAATCCATATTTGTAGTATTTTCAAAGAGAGATGACCCAATGGAATGTGAAACTAATCAGACAATATCATTACTATCACATGCAAGTAAAATTTTGCTGAAGATAATGCAGTAACAAATGCAATAGTACATCATGGAACTGCCTACAATTCAAGTGGATTTAGAAGAGGACATGGAGCAAGGAATGCCAGATGGATCTTGGCTGAAAGGAAAGAATACAGAAAAGTTGTTTACTTGTGCTTTTTGACTACGTGGCTTTTGACTGTGTGAATCATGACAAGTTATGGATAACATTGTGAATGATGGATATTCCAGAACACTTGATTTTGCTCATGGGGAGCTTGTTTGTACACAGACTAACGGCAGTTTTTCTAACAAAACAGGGTATACTAAATGGTTTAAAAACAGGAAATTTTGTGCCAGAGTTGTATTCCTTTACATATTAATTCAAACTGTATGCTAAACAAATAATTCAGGAAGCTGGATTATATATATATGAAGAAGATGGCATCAAGATTGGAGAAATATTCATCAACAACTTGTAATACGCAGATGACACAATCTTGCTGGAAGTGACCAGAACTTAAAATACTTACTGATGAAGATCAAAGACTTCAGTATGGATGATGGCAGTTGTGTGACGTGGAATTAGTTCTGATTCACAGCAACCCTCTGCAAGTGTTTCTGAGACTGTGAATATTTATGGAAGCAGAAAACTTTATCCTTTTTCTGCAGACCTACTGGTAGATTCAAACCGTTGACCTTCAGGCTAGCAGCCCAGCTCATAATCCACTATGTTACCAGGCCTTCTGTGCCCAGTATGAATATCACCTCAATGCAAAGAAAACAAAAAATCTACAACTGGACCAAAAAATAACATTATGATAAATGGAGACAAGATTGACGTTGTCAAAGGCTCCAGTTTTCTTGGATCCACAATGAACACCCATGGAAGTAGCATTCAAGAAATCAAATGATATATTATTGAAGTAGGCAAATCTGCTAAACAAGACCCTTTGAAAGTGTTAAAGAGCAAAGATACAAATTTGAGGATTTTATATGCATGTGAAAGTTGGACAATGCATAAGGAATACTTTAGAATAATCGATTAATTTGTGTTATGGTAATGGAGAAGAATATTAAAAGTTTGACAGACTTCCAGAAGAACAAAGAAATCTATCTTGGAAGTACAACCAGAATGTTCCTTAGAAACCAGGATGGACATACTTCATGTCTCATATTTACATGCTATCAAGGGAAACAGTCCCTGGAGAAGGACATCACGCTTCGTAAATTAGAAGGTCAGTGAAAAAGGAAAGATCCTGAATGAGCTGCATTGTCAGAATGGCAGCAGCAATGCGCTCAAGCCCAACAACAATAGTGTAGATGACACAGCTTCGATGGTGTTTCTTTCTGTTGTACACAGGCTCAATATGAGTTGGAGCTGACTTGGGCACCTAACAACAACAACAATGAGAGATGGTAAGTCAGACAAAAATTAATGAAACAATGAAAAGAAACCCATGCCAGAATGTCATAAAAAAACAAAATGCATGCTGCCTCGGCTCACTAGGAATTTGAACTGTTCTCAGCTTAAGAGGAAGACTACCAAAAGCTGTGCATTTTGTGCTGAGAAGGGAAATTAAGGGGCCTCTAAAGAATTTTGAGTAGAAACAAGAAGATACTGAAGATGATATTAGAGACCTTAGCAAGTGAACAGACATTTTACATTTCTAGTACAGCTGCTGAAAAAGATTCAACCAGCAGAGCAGCTTAGAAAGCAACATGTCATCCCAAACCCATATGTTGGCACTAGTCAGGTCGCATTCTAGGTCAAAAGAATGAGAAAAGGTTTCAGTTCCACCTGGAATGGTTTCTATTATATATGTCCTCAGCACTGATGATTTAAAAATTGAGGGCAGACCACTTTAAAAATAATTTGCAAAAAAAGAATCTGGCAAATCTAGCTGACAAATATATACAGGAGAACATAACTGATCTCTCATTCCAAATTCAGTTGAAAACAGCAGTCCTTGGGCCATTGTTAAAGCACAGAGTAAGCACCGAAAGTTGGAAGTCTACCCAGTTTCTCTTCTCTGAGAAGCAGTGGGGGTCTTGGCTTATAGAGCTGTGAATATTCAATGTAGGCCAATAATCAGTTTACCATGAAAACAACAGCCACCACAGCTCTGGAAGCTTCACAGGCTTGCCAGGAAGGCCACCCCCTAGCCACACACACACTTGGTAAGAGGTGGAGGAAACCCCATGCTCATAAAGAAGCCTTGGAGCTTCATTTTTGATGACTCTGTCCCAGGAAGGATTAACAATGCAAAGCTGCCTTCTCTGCTGCTTCCACAGCTAGCCTTTTAATATGTCCAGAATTCCTATGGAAGCTGTACCTAACTTAAATAGGAGCAGACAATAATTTACATTCCTTGTTGTGAAAAATAAATAAATAAATAAATGTATGTCTAAACAAGAATGCTGATTACACAAGAGACAGATATAGCCCTGGTGTTCAGAGCTAGCAGCACATGGGGTGCACTGACTAGGGACTCACTCTGGAGAACCCTCCAATTGTACTCAATTATTGATAGGCCCGACAAAACACTATCGCTCCTCTGAGAGTCTGTTCCTACTGTGTATCTTCATTTCCTGGGACTTCCTACCCATAGAGACAGGGAAGAAACGACTGCACAGAAGCTGAGCTGAAAGATTATAAAAAGAATAAACCGGGTGATGTCCTAAAGTACTTCCAGATGACACGCCCACCCCAACCAAGGTAAGTGATACAGATGACACTCTGGTACATGTCATGGGTCTCTGCAAAAATGAAGCTACCGATAACCTTCATCCTGAAGGCTGGATGCCTCCAGTTGTAGCTGCTACAAGGTGGCGTTAATGCTTCTATCAAGGCAGAACACTATAAACGAGTGCTTGGGAGAGACTACCATGTATTCCCTGGAGTTAGCTAACTGCAGGCCTGGGGTCAACTTCTCAACTGCAGGTTACTAACACAGGTACATTTATTTTGGCAGCCAAGTCCTGGTGTGGCACTACGGTTATAAGCACTGGACCACAAGGTTGGTTTGAACTGTAAGGTTGGTAGTTCAAACTCACCAGTCACTCCTTGTAAACCTTATACCGGGTCCTTATGAGTTGGTACAGACTCCTAGATCTTAATAACAATACCACAGAGAAAAAGAGTTCATTCATGGAGTAAGGTGCTTAAGGATTTAAGAATGGGAAGGCATTCCCACTGCTGTTCCATGATGCCCTAGGTGGCCCCTGAATAGACTCAATGACCCTTTTGGTTCCATATGAAGAAGCACAAAGGATAAAGGAAGAAATTTGAAACTACACAGGTGTCCATTGGCTAGTTAAGGTGACAACATTTAGTGAGGAAGGTACAAACTGTTCGAGGGCTGGAAACAAAGCTGACCACTATGAGGAGGTCCTCAGTCATGGAGAAACCATGAATGAATATCATTCCCTACAAATTCAAGCCCACCATTAATAGAAACTACAAGCAGCAGATAGTACTAACCTTGCCAAAGTGAGGTATTCACAGGTGACCAAACCCTTTCTTTTCAGACCTCCTCTTGCCTTCTGCCCTCCAGGTCCTTTAAGTCACAGACAAGGGGGAGAGATAATCTCAAAACCAATCCATTACCCACTCAAATCCACTCTCACTTCCACTCCAAGGTGGTAAGTGGAAAAACGCCATTCTATCTCCCCACTCCATGTCACTCAAGATAAAAATCTGGTTTGCACGGTGGGGAACAGATTTTAAATTGGACACAAGATGAGAATTTTAACTATAATGGAATTTTAATAAAGTAATAATTAAAGCAGTAACAGGGGGTGGGGGAAACCAGGGATGTCTTTAGGTACTAGAAAGGAAGAAGTAAATAACAGAGTAATAATTTAAAAACACGTAAACCTTTCCTATTAATATTTCCTCATTTTTATATTGGTGTAGCATTGTGGGATAATGCACTGGACCACAAAGTCAGTTTGAACCTCAAGGTCGGTGGTTCAACTTCACTAGCCACTCCTCTGAAATCCGGTACAGGGTCGCCATGAGTTGGAACCAACTCGAGCGCACTTAGCAACCACAAAATCAATTTTTATATTGGTGTCATGCTGTAGCATAAGCACTGGACCACAAGGTCGATATGAAGTATAAGGTCAGCAGTTCAAACCCACCAACTGCAACTTGGAATCCCTAGTCAGGTTCACTAAGAGTCAGAACTGACTTGATGGCACTTAACAACAACAGCCACAATTTTTATCTTACTCAACAAATATGTTTAGTATATCAACATATTTAATTCTCATGACAATTATGAGATGAAAAATGTCCAAAAAAACCTGTGAGAGGTAGAATTTGAGAGTTTTCTGTATTTGACAAAGTACAGCCTTACCATTTTTCTACTGCTCTCAGTTAAAAACATATGCATTTTCCTTCTCTGGAAGGTTTCTTTCTTACCAAGGTTCTGGCTTTCGCAAGTTTTGCTGCATTGCACTAATTTGATAGGAAAGGACACTGAGGCACAGAAAGGTGAGCTGCCCAGAGTAACTTATTTGAAATGCAAGGATTTGAAATGCAGTCCACTTACCTAGAAGAACCACTATTTTTTTCTCTTTCTTCCCCTAAATCACCACAACCTAGGCTTGATTGGTGATAGGATAAGGGGAACTTCATGTTCAGAAAGAGCTTCAGGGTGTGTGCATTAGTCATCAGTAGGAAGAATTACTATGGCAACAGCATCATATGTTGTGGCAAAAACAACAAAAACCCATTGCCATTGAGCAAATGCCAACTCTCAACAATTTTGGTTACTGACAAATGGCATAGGGCAGAGCAGAACCGTTCTGTCCAGTTTCCAGGGCTGTAATCTTTATGAAGCAAACAGCCCCATCGTTCTCCTTCAGAGAAACTTGTGGATTTGAACTACCAACCTTTCAGGTAGCAACCAAGCAATTAGTGCAACACCCGGGGCAGTATTACAGGTGACACTAAACACAGTCCACATAAGAGGTATAGAAATCTGGCAGTGACTAAACAGGCAAAGGCAACTGAGTTGATTATGGAAACTATGCAAGCCTGTATTTTCCAAAAGATAACAATAAAATAATTTTAAGAAAAAAGTATCACCGCGTATTCTTCTAGAATTTGGTTACTGCCTTATCAAGAAGTGACGTGTATGTTCCCTCCTCTTGAACTTGGGTGGGCCTTTGGGACTGCTTAGAGCAACAGAGTATGGCAGAAGTGACTCAAAGAATTGTTGTTGTTGTTGTCAGGTGCCATCGAGTCAGAACTGACTCATAGCGACCCCATGCACAGCAGAACCCCATGCACAGCACAACCTCACTACCACTGCCACACTTGAATCAATCAATGATGCCACCTGGCTGATCCATCTC
>NW_006408571.1:5044418-5064108 GCF_000296735.1 Chrysochloris asiatica
TCTTCAATTTTTCCATTTGCTTTGGCTTCTCTACGTTGGAGAGCAAGTTTCAGAGTCTCTTCTGACATCCATCTTGATCTTTTCCTTCTTTCTTGTCTTATTAATGACTTTTTGCTCTCTTCATGTATGATATTCTTGATGACTCAAAGAATAGATCATAAAAATGCCATGCACTCGAGGCATGTTTGCTCTTGGAACTTAGCCACCATTCTGCCATTTAGCCACCAAAAAGCATTGGAGAGGCATTGCCCTGGGTAAGTTACCCAAAGCAATACCAAACTGCCAGCCATATGAATGATTTGTCTTAAAATGGACCCTCGGTGGCAACATGAAACTTACTACTTCTAAACACTTCTTTTAGTTAAAATAAATATATAAATAAAAACTTTATAGGATTTCGTGTTGTTGTTGAGTACCGTCAAATCGATTCCTACCCATAGCGACCCTGTAAAGGGTTTCCAAGGAGCAGCTGGTGAGCTTGAACCACCAACCTCGCAGTTCAAATGACTTTGTATTCTGACACATCAGCCCACAGCACCACACCACAACAATATTTTATCATTACTTTCAGTTATGTATGTTTATGGAATATCTTAGAATTAAATGATAGATATTTGAATTGATTGCCATTTTGAATCCTTAATGGTTGTTATGGAGTCCTGGTATTGGTGCTGCAGGATAATGCCACCAGTCACTCCTGAGAAACCCTATGCAGGATCGCTAGGAGTGGGAACCAACTTGATGACAATTAACAACAACAACAATTGTTGTCATAGGATTAAAATTACATACTTAACTGGCAACCATAAACAACAACAAAAACACTTAAAAATAAATGCCACATGGAGCAGAGAGGTGCAAAACCTTGACCAAATAATAGATTTATGGAAAATTTTAATATTTGGTATTTTTAAGTCAATAAAATTTGTGGTGTTTTGTTTCACAGTTAAATGCTAGTGAGTCAGTTCTGATTCATAGAGTCTTTGTAGAGGGTTTTTGAGGAGTGGCTTGTGGGTTTGAACTGCCAACCTTGTGGTTATTAGTCCAGTGTTTATCCTGCAGCACCACACCATGATTCCTAATATAGGAATCTAGTCACAGAAAAGGAACAAAAGTTTCTGGACTCACATCTCTCGGAATAGAGTGGATAACAGGAGCCCTTCTTGAAGTGACTTGATTATGACCTCAGGTGTGAGCAACAAGATAGAACCTGTTCCTAGGCTATGAGTCTAAAGAAGGAGCTTAATATAAAACCAGTTATCAGGTACAGAATTAGGGCAAGTTCAACAAAACTGACCTGATGCATGGAGTTAATTGGCCTTGGTAAGGAAATAGGAAGACTTCTCCGGAGGGACTAGAAACTAAGCATGACATTTTATTGAGTTTTGTATCATAGTAAAGGTGTTACTTCAAGACTTGAGTGCCAGAATGGCTAATGAGTTTCAACTTTCAGACAACTATGATTTATTAGTAGGGCTTGCCTAATATGTCCAGAAAGACTGTGAGGCAGCATCCCGGCTCAGCAGGGAAGACTGAGATGGCTGATGAATGATGTCTTCACCAGTGCAGAGAAAGCTATGTGGTATGCATACCATAACAAACTTCTGAATCTTGTGCTAAATGCAGGGCTTCAGACACATTCATTCTGGATTGATCTTGCTGCTGTGAATTTGCATTTCCACCTCAGAAATATTGAATCAGAATCTGCATTTTAAAGAGGTCCTCATGTGATTCTTCCAGATCCCCAGGTGATTCTTATGTATACAGTAGCCAGGGATTATACATTCTATTTCAATATTTAGGGGGGTGAGGATGCAAATTCTCAGCAGCAGGATCAAACCAGAATGAACTGACTAAATATGACTAATAACAACATTCATTACAGAACTCTTTATGAGAGCAACTGCAAAACACCATTACTGCTACTGCTTTGTACTTTGTCAGGGGTTTACTGAAAATCAAGGATCTGAAGTTAAAGAATTAGTATTGAATCAACAGTCTGAATGAATTTGCAGTATGACCTTGAGTAAAGAAATTGATCTCTCATCCTCTTTCATAAGCATAAGGAAATAAAATCTTAACTAAGTTGTTATGAGTGTGATTAAAGAAAATGTAAGAACATATTTTGTAGATTACAAAGGTTATGTGGCTAATACTCTTTATTAAGACTTATTTAACGATGGCAAATGCTTTCCCCACTTAGGCCCAAACCTCTAAATTTTATTAGTTCCAACCCCTTCCCCTCTATACCTAAAACATCACAAGTGCTATTTGATCATAATTACAAAGTCTCTAGCAAAGGTTTTTTCCTTTCTGTTCCCATGAGTGCCATTTCAATTCCAGTCCTACTATCTAGTACTTATATTACTATATTGTCATCAAAATGGGTGGGTTTTCTTGGGTAAGTTGAATAAATACAATTTGATGAAGCTTAGCTGTGAAGTGGTCGTGGATTTTAGTTTGGCCCAATCTGTAAGGCTTTACTTAGGGCATGTTCACAGCACCAGCCTGAGGCCTTTGACCTCCTTCCCTTTGGGACATCACTCTGTTGAAATTCTCTTCATGTTTCAGACCCATCTCCTTCAATTCTGAATCAACATCTGAAGGAATTTTCCTTTCTTTCCTTTTGCAGTAGGTAATTAACACATAGAAAATTACCAGGTGTCTCTGACAACTGTACATGCCTTAGTTCTCCAGACTGGATCAGAAACACATTCCTAAAGGTTATCAAGAATGTTTTGTATGTTTTTAGTTTATTTTCCTAAATTTTACCCATAATATGGGTTCCTTAAATTTTTTAAATAGGTACACACTGATTGACAATATAATTAGCCTATTAGACCCTTTTTTTTTGCTATAAATGGCTTCTACAAATTCTAAAATAAAGCAATGAAAACCCAGATAAAAATTTAAAAGCACAGTAATTTCATCTTACTCACACACACACATACAAGCAACCAGATGCATTCTTTCTTTAATCACAAAGCAAGTATCAGAACTCAAAAGTTATTTCTATAATGCTGCGTCATTTCAAAAATATTTATTTATTACTTACATGGTTTCAAACTACTTTTTTTTTTTAAACCAGCAAGTTTCCCATCATAGAAAATTTCTATCATCTATTTCATCTCTTAGAAAAATTAGGTCCTTTGAGTTTACAATGCAAATGGAATTTCAGAAAAATCGTGTCATGCTTCCTATGATTCCCCTAGAGCCTGAGGGTCTCAATCTTATTTTGCATTATGCCAAGAAAGAAGGGTTCAGGATTGAATGGGGATCTGGTTGCCATAACAGAAACTAACTTCTCATAAGCACTAGCTAAAGGATTTGACAACTGCTAAAATGAGCACTGATCTATTAGAATAAGGCACTGACCAAGCAGAACAGATGCAATGTAAATTAACTAAATGGTAAGATTAGTGCAGATTAGCTGTAACTACTGGTTATTTTGAGTCCTGGTGTTGTGCTGTGGGTTAATGCACCAGACTGCAAAGCCGTTTGAACTGCAAGGTCAGTGGCTCAAGCTCACCAGCTGTTCCTGGGAAACCCTATACAGGGTTGCTATGGGTCGGAACTGACTTGATGGTACTTAACAACTACAACTGGTTATTTAGGAGGAATTTCTTTTTATCTTCTTCAACACCAACAATATCACCATCATACTGGCTGTTACAAGGAGATCTTTTGTATAGAAACAAAGGCATTGGAAATTAAGGAAGTTGTACCTCTTTATTGACTCAAAGAAAAAAAACAGAGCTGAAAAGGTACAAGAAGTATCCTTTCCACAGCCACCACCCATGTGCTCATTAACCCTGACCTTCCTGCGCTCCTGCTGTGAGTGGGATTTGGAAACCTGACTAACTCAGGGGAGCCCTATTAAAGGAAGAACAACAGGGGCCATGCCAAAAGCCTTGGTCTTGTTGGTTAGGCTCTAGTACAAGGGAAATCTGACTTGAATTGTTGCTGGCTGTGTCAATAATAATAAAATTGGCCAGGCAGCGAATTGAATGCTACAAATAAACATTGGCCTCCATGCTCAATGACCAAAGAAAATGGGACAGGCTAAATGAGATTCAGGGTGTCAGCTTGAAAGTAAGACAGCAAAATACATTACTTCAAACAATGCTCTCTTTTGTGTTCAACCAGATGCCTACTTATGACATGAATCCACTGAAGTGCATTTGAATAGGGTATGACCATTGAATAAAACAATACTAATTTCATAGTAATAAGTAAAAATTCTGTACCAAAATAATTTTAAGACTAAATTTTAATTTGTAATGGAAGAAAATTTGACTTACATATAATAAGACAAGAATGACTTGAAAAGTTTTCTGACTACAGAATCGGCATGAGCCAAGAGTGTGATTTGACTAATTAAAAGTTAATGCAGAACAGAGCAGTGTGTATAAGATCATGTAAACTATACCTGCGTGTGCTTTTATAATTTACATGCATGTAACATACAGGAGTCCTAGTGTGGCACTTTAGGATCAGCACTGGCCATGAACCACAAGGTTGGCAGTTGAAATCTACCAACTGCTCCTGGGAAACCCTATACAGGGTCTCTTTGAGTCGGAACCGACTTGATGGCAATTAACAACAATAACTATTCTAGTGTGACCAAAATCTGAAGAAAATATCCACGATCACAATGACTAATTTAGTGAGAATTTTATTGTTGCCAAGAACTTGACAGTGCCCGTACACACACACACACACACACACACACACACACACACACACACACACACTTACTTATATGCACACTCAGGTATCTGCATGGTTGTTGCTGTTGTTAAGTGCCTGTAGAGTTGGTTCTGACTCATGATGACCCTGTATAGGGTTTCTGAGGAGCAGTTAGTGGGCTTGAGTCACCAGCCTTGAGGTTAGTGGTCCAGTACTTATCGGATAGCATCATACCAGGATCCCACCCACATGGTTTTAGGTTCCAAAAACCAAGATTAGTGTGAAATTGCTGTTACGTGCTAGCCGGGATCCATGCAGTGTCTTTGATGCCAGTCCTTGCCCTACCTCCCCCTCTCCTCATGTTGGGAAACCCCCATGTGTCTAGGAATATCAGCCCTCCCCCTTTCCCTCTCATCTTCCATCAGCCCCCTTCCTTCTCTCCTCTTTCTACTTCCCTCCACTGATCTCCGTAGCACCTCTGAACCCTCACTCAATCTCTCCCTGTCCTACCTCACATCATCCCACTATCATCAGTGACTGGCCTGAGTTATCCAATACAAATAGGAGAAGATGTTCCACAGCTAGTAGGCCACCATCGGTCATGTGGCCAGTCATCACTGGGCCGTCAGTATATCATTCAGGGTGTCCTTTGAGGCTATTGGATTGGACAGGCTCCATGTAGAGTTGAGAACAATGGAAATGCCACCTGATAATTTCCTCAAAGTTGTGAATGTGAAATATCAGATAACGAGTCGATAAGTGAGGAATAGTTGTGTTGCTATAATAATTACGAATCTAAAGAAATGTAATCTGTATGCATTAATGACAATAAATGCTATATTACTATGTGGATGTTCTAAATCTCACTAGTCCACGTGTTTGTACCCTTTTTTGTGTCATTTGCCAGCTTGGTGAAGTGTATTGAAATGTATAAACTAAAATGCAGAGGCATACAAAAAGAATCATATTAGAATTTCCATCAAATATTAAAAATATTATGACATATTCATTTGTATTCTAGCAGTAGGTACAGTAACAACAAAATGAAGGTAGAGGTCTGTTTACAAAAATCTTCAAATGTATATAACTATAATGGAAAATAGAAAATCCATGATTTTTGTCAGTTTCAAAGCCACAAGTACTGCTAATATGACTATGGTTTGTTGCTTACATTTATAATTAAAGGCAATGTTAAAATTTGGTTAGTGTCTAGCAACTCAAATTTACATAGGGCGCATTTTTTTCCAACACAAATTCCAATAGACTCTTGGTTGATTAGACACATGTACCACGGATGATATTGTGACTGAATGAGGTCATCTCATTCTTAGGAGAAAAGTAGTTAATCAGAAATCATGTAAAAAACTTGGAGCCAAAGGAGTCTTGAAATCATGTCATGTGAAAAAGACAGTCTGATTAACTTCCTTCAAATAATAATACAAACTTTTGCCCTGGGTCTGTTCTCACAATTGTGATTTCACTTTTTTTTGGCATTACACGGGCTAGGATTTCTCATGCATCCTTTCTTTAATCATGTACACAAAGAAGGAACCACAGAGACAGTACCACCTAAGTAGTTAAACAGCTGGGCTTTTGCTCATACTTTAGTAATTCATTTCAATTCACCACATACTTACTGAATTGCTGCTCTGCTTCTGAAGAAGGCTAGGTACTCTCAGAGGAGTCTTGCTGTGGCACTGTAGGGAGAAGTGTTGGACTGCTAACAGCAAAAATGGAGCTTTAAATCCACCAGTTGCTCCTGGGAAACCCTATAGAAGGTCACTATGAGTCAGAACCAACTCAAGTGCACTTAACAACAACAACAACAACAACAAAAAAAAAAAACAGGTACTATCTGGGACTAAAATAAGTGGAGACAGAGAATGAATGAAAACAGAGATTGGACCTTGTGCGTTTGCTAACATTTATGAATATAGAGGGAAAGACAGATTCTTTGATGAAACAACAATATATGTGTGTACACTACACTGCATTTTTTTCAAGAAAGATAAATTTAAAAAGTTAGAAAAGCAGTTGTATAGATACATTATGCACACTAGACATACCATAAGGGTTACAACATCACGACAAACCTTAGTGAACCAAACATAGTGAAATACTGACAGCAGGATTGTTGTTGTGGGTAAGTGCTGTCGAGTCAATTCCAATTTAAAGCGACTCTGTACAGGGTTTCCAAGGAGCAGCTGGTGATTTTGAACCACCAACCTTGTGGTTCAATTCGAACTTGTGGCACAGTGCTTTATCCCACAGTGCCACAACAGGACTCTGACAACAGGAGAGGTTATATGAAATGAAGACTCTTCTATAAAATCCAAAATAAAAAATCCTTATCACTATAAAAAGGGATAACCCACAGATGAGGGGGAAACACATTTAGTCTGAGAGAAGGAGACATTTTACTAGGTCTTGAGGAATGAGTAACATTTCACCAAATGAAGATAAAGAAAACCACTTGCCTCTAGCACTGGAAGACAAGGTAGGGAGCTGTGAACATTCATTTTGAGAATGAGGATAGTCAGATACAGCTATAAAACTGGATTCAAGGGGTACAGGCCATGTTGAGACATATTATATAGGATATTGTTAGGTGCCATGGAGTCTGTTCTAACTCACAGATACCCTAGGTACAATAGAACAAAACACTATCCAGTCCTGGGTCAAGGAAGATCATAGAAGAATTGATGCATTTAAGTTCTAGTGCTGTAGGAGATTATTAAAAGTACCATGGTCTGCCAAAAGAACAAACAGATCTGTGTTGGAAGAATTATAGGCAGAGTGCTCGTTGGAAGCCAGAATGGCCAGACTTTGTCGCACATAGTTCCGATATATTGTCAGGAGGGACCAGTCACTGGAGAAGGATATCATGTTTTGAAAAGTAGGTTGGAGAAAAAGAGAAAGACCCCCTGTGAGATGGATTGGCACAAAGGCCACAGCAATGGGTTCAAACATAGCAACAATAATTGTGACGTTGGCCCAGGACCAGACAGTGTTTTGTTCTGTTGCACATAGGGTCGCTATGAGTTGGTGTCCACTAGATGGATGGCACCTAACAACAACAACAACAACAACAACAGTCCTGGGTCATGCTCACAATTACTGTTATGTTCGAGCTCATTGTTGCAGCCACATTATCAATTCGGCTTGTTGAAGGTCTTTCTCTTTGTCACTTACCCTTTACTTGATCAAGTTTGGTGTCCTTCTCCAGGGACCATTCCTTCCTAACAACATTTCCAAAATTTATGATATGAAGTCTCCCCTTCCTTGCTTGTAAAATCATTCTGGTTGCGTTTCTTCAAAGACAAATGTATTCATTCTTCTGGCAGTCTGTGGTGTATTCATTATTCCTAGCCAGCAACATATTCAAATGCATCCATAATTCTTGTATCTTTCCTTATTATTTGTCCAACTTCTCCACACGTGAGGGATGGAAATTTCATAGTTTGAACCAGGTGTGCCACAAAGTGACATATTTCCTTTTTAACAATTTAAATAGGTCTTTTGCAGCAGATTTGCCCAATGCAATACATTGTTTGCTTAACAACTGCATCCCTAGCCACTGATTATGGGTCCAAGTAAAATGAAACTGTAAACCTTTTCTGCATTTATCATGATTTTACTTAAACATTCAGCTGTGACAATTGTTTTTCTTTATGTTAAGTTATAACCCAAACTGAAAACTGCATTCTTTGATCTGCATCAATAAGTACTTCAAGTCCTCTTTAATATCAGCAAGTTTGTGTCATCTGCAGATCCCTTGTTAATGATTCCTCCTCTAATCCTGATGTCACTTTCTTCTTTGTAGAAGCCCAATTTCTTTGATTATTTGATCAGCATACATATCGAATAAGTATGGTGAAAGGGTATAACCCTGACACACACCTTTCTTGATTTTAAACCAGTATTTTCTTAGTCCATGTACAGGTTTTGGAATTCTCATTCTGAACAACTTTATCCATAGAAGCTAGTGTGTTTCAACCACCAACATTGTGGTTCGCAGTTTAGTGCTTATCCTACAGCACCACACCAGGAGACAGGTCTTCCTTATAGGCATATGGATATTATTCTATCAATGACAGCATTGAAGAGATGAACCTTGATGTCCCTGTGGGCTAGGCATTGGGCTGCTGCTAATGTTAGCAGTTCAAACCCACCAGCCATGCTTCTGGAGAAAAATGAGGCTGTCTACTCCTGGCTCTGGTAGCGTAGTGGTTACGAATCGGGCTGCGAACCTTAAGGTCAGCGGTTCGAAACTACCAGCTGCTCCGCGGGAGAAAGATGAGGCTTTCTACTCCCGTAAAGATTTACACCCTCGGAAACCCTGTACAGGGTCGCTATGGGTCGGAACCGACTCGACGGTACTTAACAACAACAACACTCCTATACAGAGTCCTGGTGTGGTACTGTGGGTTAATGCGCCACACTGCAAAGTCGTTTGAACTGCAAGGTCAGCGGTTCAAGCTCACCAGCTGCTCCTCATAAACCCTATACAGGATAGCTATGGGTCAGAACTGACTCCATGGCACTTAACAATAACAACAACTACAGTAAAGATTTACAGTCTCAGAAGCCCTATAGAGTTTCTATGCGTAGGAATCAACTCAGTGGCAATGGGTTGGGTTGGGTTTACTTATTTTTATTTTTTGACATCATTGGAATACTCCTGGACCTTTGTGGAGATAACTATCCTCTTTCCCCCTGAGGAACTCATCTTCTAGCAGGGATTCATCTACAGTAGACAATGTTCGGTACTATTCATATGGTCTTCATTGGTCACTGTTTCTTAGTACATCTGAGTCTAGAAGTTGAACCGACTCCTGTCCACCGGAAGTCACCCAACCGGTATTTGAAATGCCAGTGGCATAGCTCCCAGGATCACTGTTACAATATTACAATACCTTCCGGTTCTTCCCTCTCCCCTCCCTCCAACTCCATTTTGTCTGTTTCAGCACCCTAAGCTACAAGGCACATAGTTTAAAGGACAACATGGCTTTTGATAGGACAGAGCTAAATCACCCCATCAAGGACCACTCCCTTCCTGTTGAACCTATATAAATCCCCTCCCTTCCCTTTGACTCTCTCTTCCTTCTTTCTCTCCTCCCTTCTGCCTCCTGCCTTCTCTCTCAGGCAGAGATTAGCTTCCTCACCCTAAATAAAAGTCTCTAGATGGGCCATTTGGAATGAGGTGTCCTTGATGAGCGGCACCCGGGTTGTTTTTCCCCTTTCAATCACAGTACGACAAACTGAAAGATACGTAGTGCTTTTATACAGGATACAGCAATAAATCTTGATTCAAAGCAGAGTGTAGAGGACTTGTAATTGCTGTTAAGGAGGGTCAGCTTAATCTCAGAGCAACTGGGAGTTCCAGAAGGTGTTAGCTCAGGATTGACATGCAGAGATCTATCTTATAAAGAGAACCCTGGCCACCTAATGAAGCACAGGTGAGGTAGGTATAAAGATTAAAAGCAGTAAGATCTTTGAAGAAGCTGATATGACAATACAGGTAAAAGCAACTTAGCTCTCCAGAGGGGAAATATTAAAAGTCATTTATTACTAGTTTTTTGATGGATTTATAATTAATAAGTCTATATATTCCAAAGTTTTAAATCTTCCTTTCTTTGTTATTCACTCCCCAAACCACTACTACCACAGAAAACTTCTCTCTTGCACTTATTTGTATACCTTATCTCACCGATACACACAACACAGAGCGCATTACTATCTTCTTCAACAATAGCTAACAGTGCTAAGAGAACAGTCCATAGTGCTGGATTTGTTTCACTCTACAAAGGGTTTCAAAACATCCATGGGAAAGAGGAATGGATAATGGAAGTTTTTGAAGCTCCCAAAGGACTCTGCAAGTTTCACAAGTTAGACATTTCCTTAAATCCATAAAACAAACAAACAACAACAACAACAACAAAAACACTGAACTGACCATGTTTAGTATTTAAAACAAGCACAGGGCTATGCTTGATACATTCACTTGTGTTAATTACAAATTTACTTCTGAATAAAAATAAACTGAGACATCAAGAAGTATATATTTTCTATGATAAACAAGTGCAAAAATATTATCATATAGGAAAATAGTGTGTAAATAATGAACATGACAGTAAAATTCTCTCAAAATGATCAAATGCCACTCCTTGCTAAGCATACTTATGCAAGAGCATAAGTTATCAAGTGCGCCTAACAAAACAAAGTGAGTGTAACAATGCTGTGTTATAATTAATTGCTCTGGTAGCATGTTGTTGTTGTTGTTAAGTGCTATCGAGTCGGGTCCGACCCATAGCGACCCTGTACAGGGTTTCCGAGGGTGTAAATCTTTACGGGAGTAGAAAGCCTCATCTTTCTCCCGCGGAGCGACTGGTAGTTTCGAACCGCTGACCTTAAGCATAGTGGTTACGAATCGGGCTGCTAACCTCAGGGTCAGCAGTTGGAAGCTACCAGCTGTTCCACAGGAGAAAGATGAGGCTTTCTGCTCCCATAAAGATTGACAGCCTCGGAAACCCTGTAGAGGGTCACTATGAGTCGGAACCGAATCCACGGCACATAACAACAACAACTATTTTTACAGCAAAGATGAGTAGTTCAGAGAAGGTAGATGTGTATAGTCATAAAGAAGCAGACATCAGATTTAAACTCAGGACAGTTAGAAATGTTCATGATAAGTCTAGACTGAAATTTAGAAGGCAATGTTAAATATGGGTTGGGATGAAGGAGATTGGGGATGACTAGACAAAGAACAACATGAAAATTAACACATTAGTAAAATAGGTGTTCTGGTAGCGTAGTGGTTACGAATTGGGCTGGTAACCTCAGGGTCATCAGTTCGAAACTACCAGCTGTTCCGCGGGAGAAAGAAGAGGCTTTCTGCTCCCGTAAAGATTTACAGCCTCGGAAACCTTGTACAGGCTCGCTATGAGTTGGAACCGACTCCATGGCACATGACAACAACAACAACAACAACAAATGAAGTGTTAGATCCTGGTGAATAGAAGAATATGAACGGATGGATGAATGAATGAGAAGAAAAAAAAGAAAAGAAAAGCAGAGTAGCATTGTTTTAAGAACTGAAGCTAAGGTTATCTTTACTCCATAATTCCTAACAAAAGACCCTGGACACCTTCCTACAGATATTTCTGTTTCTTCTAGAGTATAACCAAATAGTTACGGAAACTTTCAGCCTTTTCAACCTTGAGATAAACTTTTAATTTTACAGTTATTTATTTTATCCTTTGTTCTACATAAATCTATGACGAGTTTTAAAACCAGTTTTGGAACTCCACACTCGAAAGGAACCTATAAAGGAAAAGAGAGGTTTCTTATGATATTTTCTTTTCAGTTTGGCTTATTCTGTCTACATGTGTTGTGTTTTTTTCTCAAGTTTAATTTCAGAACTCTTTGACTTGCTCATGCTAAGTGAAAACCTTTCAGTTAATTTATATTTAATTTTTAGCAAATTATTTTCAATTTAGTAGTAAATTAATACCAATAAAGAAAAGCAGTTGGAGTTGTCAAGGTATTAAGAGGAAACCCAATCTTATTAGTATTGCCTTTCACAGTTATCTGACATAATGAAAACAAATGCATTGTCTTCCACATTTATAGTTCATTGCAAACGGTATTTTCTTTGCTTATGCAGACTTATAATTTTTCATAAATGACTCAGACTACTTATTCAAATTGTATTTCATATTGAAACTTAAGGATAAAAGAAATGTTATAAGAAATTTAGACCACTGATTCGACTCAGTTCAATAACCCTAAAGCTGAGAGAGTGTAAGATATTTTATTAAGAGCATATTTTGTTTTATCTGTAGAACCAGTGAATGTCTTTGAACTGCCTGCCTAGTAGAGTGTTTGTAGATGATACAAACACCCCAGAAAATTTCCAGAAATCAAACCACTGATTCACTTTACTAAATAATAATGCCAACAAAAGAGTACTAATAATAATTACTTTTGCCATATCAAACTTCCTACATAGGAATACTGATCAACCATGCCCTTCCAGTATGTCTAGCTAATATACTCCTCCCCCCCAGTCTGCCCAGAGAACTTCAAGAACACATGGCCCAGTCTTACTCAAGCTTTCACTGTATCCTAAGTTCAGAGAAATTATTCTTTCCATAATCATGTGAACAGAACACTTTTTATATTTTATCATAATTATTAATGGACTACCAGTCTGTCTCTTTTACTACTGGCTCACTCATAAGGCCCAACTTTGATGCCAAAGAAAAGGAACAACTATTGGATGGACCTTTCTCAAAGTGTGAACACCTTTTTCATATCCACACACAAAGACAACTTCAGTGTTTTATAATCTCATAAAAAATGAGATCTCTCTCCTCTGGACTATAATAATAGGCCTGTTCTACCCATTCTATAAACAAAGTAGGCACATACCCTAAGTTCTTCTACCATATAGTAAATACTATACCTTCCATGGCACTGTAGGACCAGTAATGGACTGCTAACAACAAGATTCAAACCCACCAGTAGCCCCTTGGGAACCCTATACAGGTTCACTGTGAGTCAGAACTGACTCAACAGCACGTAACAGCAGATGTCATCTATGGAGTCTTGGTGTGGTACTGTTGTATAAGCATGGACAGTCAAACACAAACTTGTCAGTTCAAACTCATGAGCTGCTCATCAGAAACCCTATACAAGGTCACTATGAGTCAGAAGTGAATATCTAACCCTCGTTTGTATGTTGGGTCTTAAACCTATAATTCAGGATCTGACCCCAATTCCTCAAATTCCCTTCAAAGTACTATTTTAAATTACTTATATAAACAGCACCTGTATGATCTATCAGGTAATCCCAGATTCTCTTGGACAGTCTTCAGAAGAGACTTCATCAGAACCATAAGCTCTGAATTCTTTTGCTATCCAGTCAAGGTTTATTTTGCCACCTTTTCCAACCACCGATAGCAGTTAAAAAAAAAAAAAAGTACGTATATCTAAATCTTGAGAGATAGAGGAGAACATTGATATACCAAGCTAGTATTTCTATCGGAATATTGCTGAATCTCTGTTTTTCAAAGAGAAACCTTTACATTTTTGCCATAATCAAGGTACACAAGTCAATGTTTAACCTTATAAAATATCTAGAGGCTCCTGATCATTCACAGCCTGTATTGCTTTTCCATAGTTTTGAAAAAGTGATAAAAACACAGACTGTAAGAAATGAATGGGCACAACCAAGGCTTAGCAGCAGAGTGTAAGAAGGAATAGAGAGAAAGCACATGTTATATTTAAGACAACAATACAGGTAAGAAGTAAGCCAGAGTAACTGCCAACTCCAAACATATTTTCTGTCCTGTCAAACTCAACTCAATGAGCTATGCCTTACTCAACCTTCACTGGTGTCCCTTCTTACTTTTGCATTAATAGATTGCACTTCAAAATTTGTGTTTCATTTATCACTATTTAGCTTACACAATTAGAAGCTCACTGGTGTAGAAACTTTGTGGGTTGTTGATTATTTTTTTCACTTTTCCTTCTGTATCCCTCAGAGTTCTTACCCCAGTTGGTGACTGACTGACTGGCTAAGTAAATTAAGAGAAAAGTTTAGTAAAGTTGAGATCCTGTATGAGATAGGTTTAAATTTATAAAGAATTTAAATTTATAACATATTAAAGATCACTGGTGTGACACTGCAGGATAATGCATTGGACTGCAAGGTCAGTTTGAACCACAAGGTTGGTGGTTCAAACCTGTCAGCCATCCCTTGGCAACCCTATACATGGTCATAATGGGTTTGAACTGGCTCTTCAGCACTTAAAGATAACAACAACAACAGCAATGTATGCCATTAAAAAAGATTATTGGAGCCATTCTTAACATGAAAAAGAAACTGAGCCCAGAAACACACATTCTTTACAAAACCATCCTATTGTATTCATAATACTCAAGGCACTTAAATGCTTACATTATATGTGAAAGTTTAGAGCCTGTTACTATGGCAACTGTTAATGTGAACTCCCACAGAGGAATGCCAGCAAGGCTTAAATGTTGCTTTGTATCTATTTTAGAGCAATATACAGAAGTTGTTAAATTGAAATTCTATTTTATTTCATGCTGTGTTAAATTTACATGATGTTTTTAAACTTCAACTTAATAAAATTTATTTTAGAAATTTTGCAAAATTAGTTGTCCTGTAATAATAATAATAAACAGCATCAGAACTAATGAAACCACTTAGTTTAATCAAATCAGTGTCTTTAACATTTTTAATTTTATTATTTTCAATGTTTTACCCACCTTCACTCTGAATATTATTTCCCTTATACTGTAAAATTCATCGGTAAAAAGAATATTTCAAGATGTCTTGAAGTACAACGCTGTCTGTAATAGGGTAATACCAAGTATCAATAAGGAAGACCAGGTTATACCACTATTATTCAAATTTATGCACCAACTACTGAGATCAATGATGATAAAATGGAAGAATTCTATCAACTTCTTCAGTTTGCAATTGATCAAACATGCAATTAAGATTCATTGCTAAATACCACTGATTGGACTGCAAAAGTTGGAAACAAAAAGGCTATACCTGTAATTGGAAAATATGGTCTTGATAGAAACAATGCAGGAGATTGCATGAGGACTAGGGTGCGCCTGACCCAGGCCATTGTGTTTTCAATAGCCTCATATGGATGCGAAAGCTGGACAGTGAATAAAGAGGATCGTAGAAGAATTGATGCCTTTGAGTTGTGGTGTTGGAGGAGAATACTGAAAGTGCCATGGACTGCCAAAAGAACCAATAGATCTGTTTTGGAAGAAGTGCAGCCAGAGTGCTCCTTGGAGGCCAGGATGGCTAAGCTTCGTCTCTCCTACTTTGGACATGTAGTCCGGAGGAAACAATCGTTGGAGAAGGATGTCATGCTGGGTAGGGTGGAGGGTCAGAGAAAAAGAGGAAGACCTCCAACGAGATGGATCGGCCAGGTGGCATCATTGATGGACTCGGGGGTGGCAGCGGTGGTGAGGTTGGCCTAGGATCGAACATTGTTTCGCTCTGCTGTGCATGGGGTCGCTATGAGTCGGTTCCGACTCGATGGCACCTGACAACAACAACAACAACAACAAGGATTTATTTATTGCAATATATTTTTAAACAACATTAATAGGCAACTATACACATGGAGTCCTGGTGTGGCACTGTGGGTTAATGCGCCAGACTGCAAAGTCATTTGAACTTCAAGGTCGGCAGTTCAAGCTCACCAGCTGCTCCTCGGAAACCCTATACAGGGTCGCTATGGGTCGGAATCAACTCAACAGCACGTCACAACAACAACAATACATATGGAGCTCTGGTAGCATAGTGGTTACAAATCAGGCTGCAAACCACAGGGTCAGCAGTTTGAAACTACCAGCTGTTCCTTGGGAGAAAGATGAGGCTTTCTGCTCTCATAAAGATGTACAGCCACAGAAATCCTGTACAGGGTTGCTATGGGTTGGAACCAATTCCACAGCACATAATCAACCAATACATATGGACCTCCATAGATGAAATATACAGTAATCAAATCAATTACATGTGAAAAAGATGGTGTAGGCACTAATATCATTAGCCAACACAAGACAAGGGACTGACTATGGAATAAAACACCAACTGCTCATACGCAAGTCCATGCTGAAGCTGAAGAAAATTGAAATACAGTCACAAGACTCAAAATATGACTTTGAGTATATCTTGCCTGGATTTAGAGACCATCTCAAGAACAGATTTGATGCATTAGACATTAATTATAAGAGGAATTGTGGGATGACATAAAAAATATGTATTCTCTATAATAGAAATAGTCCAAGTTCATTGGGCCATATTATCAACAATCAAAACTAGTAAGTGAATGAGAAATTAACAAACTGAAAAACAAGTATTCTTGCATACCAAATAATAACATACAAGCAGATAAGATATATATATATATATATATATATTGACAGTGCACACACACACACACACACACACACACACACACACATATATATATATATATATATATATATACACACACATATACGCGTGTGTATCTTGCTACAATCGTCTTGTTGTGTTTCGTGTAGTAGGTTCTGACTCAAATCTATCCTGTATAGGGTTTCTGACAGCAGCAGATGGATTTCAATTGCTGACCCTGTAGTTATCAGTCTGGTGTTCAACCTACAACACCATACCAAGGTAACAATCATACAAAACTTTATTAAACAAAAATATCAAAATATGAAGCTATTTCCCAGACATAGGCTCTATGTAGTTCTATAAATTGCTGAAAAGTGTTTCCACCTCTCTAAGCTTTCCATAAAAAATTGTCATTTACAATTTATAACACATCAAAATGACAATTTTGGTACCCTCAAGATTCAGTATGTGCTCCTTTGAAATGTTTTTTAGTTTGAAGAACAAAAAAGAAGTCTGAAGTGGTAATATCATGGCTGCAGGGTGGATGGTGTTGTTCTTGTTGTTGTTAGGTACCAATGAGTTGGTATTGACTTATAGCAATCCTATGCATTACAGAAAGAAATATTGCCCAGTCCTGGGCCAACCTCACAACTGTTGCTATGCCTGAGCCCACTGATGCTGCCACTTTGCCAAAACATCTTGCTGGGGGTCTTCCTCTTTTTCTACAACTTATGTTTACCAAACATGACATCCTTCTCCAGTGACTGGTCCCTCCTGATAATATGTTTGAAGTATGAGAGACGAAATTTGGCCATCCTGGCTTCCAAGAAGCACTCTAGCTATACTTCTTTCAACACAGATCTGTTTGTTCTTTTGGAAATCCATGATACTTTCAGTATCCTCCTCCAAAACCATAACTCAAATGCATGAATTCTTCTACAGTCTTCCTTATTCACTGCCCAACTTTCACATGCATATTATTAGGTTATTGAAAATACCCAGGCTTGGTTCAGGCATGCCTTAGTCCTCAAACTGGCATCTTTGCTCTTAAACACTTTAAAAAGGTCTTGTACAGCAGATTTGTCCAATGCAATATGTCATTCAATTTCTTGACTGCTGCTTCCATGAGTACTGATGGTTGATTCAGGAAGATGAAGTCTTTGACAACATTAATCTTTTCACCATTTACATGGATGTTGTTTATTGGTCCAATGGTGAGGATTTTTGTTTTCTTCACATTGAGGTACAACTCATACCAAATGCTGTGGATTTGATCTTTATGAATAAGTATTTTAAGACCTTTTCACTTTCAGCAAGGAAGTTTGTATCATCTGCATATTGTAGGTTGTTAATGAGTCTTCCTCCAATCCTTATGCCACATTTTTCTTCATATAATTCAGCTTTTCTAATTATTTGCTCAGCATACATAATAAATAAATATGGTGAAAGAATAAGATCCTGGCACATACCTTTCCTAATTTTAAAACCTTTCGGTGTTCCCTTGCTCTTTTCAAACAACTACATTGGGATCTATGAATAGGTTCCTCTAGACCATAGTTAAGTGTTCTAGAATACTCACACTTCATAATATTGTCCATAGCTTGTCATAATCCACACAACTGAAAGTTTTAACATAATCAATAAACCACAGGTAAACATCTTTTTGGTATTGTCTGCTTTCAACCAAGATCTATCTGCCATCAGCAATGATATCACTCATTCCACGTTTTCTTCTTAAACTGTCTTAAACCTCTGGAAGTTCTCTGTGAATGTATGTTTGCAGAAGTTTTTGGATTACTTTTAGTAAAACTTTACTCGCATGGGAAACCAATTATATTATCAGATGATTTGTGCATTCATTTCTAATAATGACTTCTTTCAGTCAGTTGGTCAGGTAGCTGTCTTCCAAATTTCTTGTTGTAGATGAGAGAGAGCCTCCAGTTCTGCATCAGTTTGTTGAAAGATTTCAATTTATTCCATCACTTTCCATGCCTTGTTCTTTGTCAATGCCTTCAGTGCACCTTGGATTTCTTCCTTCAGAATCATCAGCAGTAGATCACATGCTATCTCTTGAAATGTTTGAACATCGACCATTAATTTTTGGTATGGTGACTGTGTATTCCTTCCATCTTCTTTTGATGCTTTCTGTATAATTTAATAATTTGCCCATTTTGTTGTTGTTGTTGTTGTTGTTGTTAGGTTCCATCGAGTTGGTACCGAACCATAGCAACCTTATACACAGCAGAACGAAACACTGCCTGATCCTGGGCCAACCTCACTATTGTTGCCATGCTTGAGTCCATCAATGCTGCCGCTTGGCCAATCCATCTCTTTGAGAGTCTTCCTCTTTTTCTCTGACCCTCCCCCTTACCAAACATGATATCTTTCTCCAGTGACTGGTCCCTCTTGACAATACGTCCAAAGTATGAGAGACGAAGTTTGGCCATGTTGGCCTCCAAGGAGCACTATGGCTGCACTTCTTCCAAAACGGATCTATTGGTTCTTTTGGCAGTCCATGGCACTTTCAAAATTCTCCTCCAACACCATAACACAAAAGCATCAATTCTTCTATAGTCTTCCTTATTCACTGTCCAACTTTCACATGCATATCAAGCTACTGAAAACACCATGGCTTGGGTCAGGCACACCTTAGTCTTCAAGCTGACATCTTTGCTCTTCAACACTTCAAAAAGGTCTTGTGCACCAGATTTGCCTAATGCAATATGTCGTTTGATCTCTTGACTGCTGCTTCCGTGAGTGTTGATAGTTGATCCAAGAAGAATGAGGAACGAGGGATATCATTGCTGATGTCTGATGGATCTTGGCTGAAAGCAAAGAATATCAGAAAGATGTTTACCTGTGCTTTATTGACTACCCAAAGGCTTTCGATTGTGTGGATCATGACAAGCTATCGACAAAATTGCAAAGCATGAGTATTCCAGAACACTGAACTGTGCTCATGAGGAATCTGTACCTGGACAAAGAAAAAGGCAGTTGTTCGAACAGAACATGGGAACACTGAATAATGTGACAAGGTTGTATTCTTTCACCATACTTATTCAACCT
>NW_006408571.1:5064208-5078447 GCF_000296735.1 Chrysochloris asiatica
ATACTTATTCAACCTGTATGCTGAGAAATAATCTGAGAAGCTGGGTTATATGAAGAAAAATGTGGCATCAGGATTGGAGGAAGACTCATTAACAACCTACGATATGTAGATGAAACAACCTTGCTTACTGAAGGTGAAGAGGTCTTAAAACATTTACTGATGAAGATCAAAGAGCACAGTCTTCCGTATGGATTACATCTCAATGTCAAGAAAACAAAAATTCTCACCACTGCACCAATAAATAACATTCTTATCAATGGAGAAAAGATTGAAGTTGTCAAGGACTTCATTCTTCTTGGATCAACTATCAATTTGCCTATAGAATCCTTCAATAACACAAGTCCAGGCTTGATTTTTTTCTTCAGCAAATGCTGAGCATGTTCTTTCCTTTTGGTTTTCTAATTTCGGGTGTTTGAAATTGCAATATATTTGACTTTGTCTTCTTGAGCTGACCTTTGAAATTTTCTGTTCAGCTCTTGTACCTCCTGACTTATTCCATTAGCTTTAGCATCTCTATGCTGAAGAGCAAGTTTCAGAGTCTTTTCTAACATCCATTTTGGTCTTTTCCTTCTTTCTTGTCTTCTTAATGACCTTCTGCTTTCTTTCTGTATGATGTTCTTCATATCATCCCACAACTCTTCAGGTCTTAGATCTTTAATTTCTAATGTATCAAATCCGTTCTTCAGGTGATCTCTAAATTCAGGTGGAATATATTCAAAGTCATATTTTGGCTCTTGTGGACATGTTTTTATTTTCTTCAGATTCAGCCTGAATTTGTATATGAGACTGTTACACAGTCTGCCCCTGGCCTTGATTTGGCTGATACGGAGCTTTTTCACCATATCTTTTCACAGATGGAGCCTATTTGATTTCTGTGTATTCCATCTGTTGAGGTCAATGAGTATATTCATCTTTTATGTTGTTTTAAAGAAGTTTTTGCAATGAATAAATCATAGGTTTTGCAAAATTCTATCACGTGATCTCCAGCATCATTTCTAACACCAAGGCCATATTTTCCTACCTCTTTGTTTCCAAATTTTTCATTCTAATCAACAGTAATTATCAATAATCTTGATTGCATCTTGATATGTTCTTATATGTTCTTTTTGATGATGAATGTGATGTTCTGTTTATCCTGGAATGTTTTGATTGCACTATTATATTTGATTGACAGTTTTGCTGGATAGACGATTTTTGGTTGGCAGTTTTTTGGGTTTTTTTCCTTTTAGGCTTTTGTATATGTCTCCCTATTGCCTTCTTGCCTACATGGTTTCTGCTGAGAAATCAGAGCTTAATCTGATTTGCTTGCCTTTCTAAATGACACTTCTCTTTTCCCTGACTGTTTTTAGGATTCTCTCCTTGTCTTTGATTTTGGAGACCTTGATTATTATATGTGACTTTCTTTTGTGGTGTATCCTTCCTGGGCATGTTCAGCTTTTTGAATGTTTATCTTGTCATCTTTCAAGATGTTAGGGAAATTTTCTTCCAGAAGCTCTTCAACTATCTCCTCTGTGGACTTCTCTGATACTTCCTGTTCCAAAATGCCAGTAATTCTTAAGTTGTTCCTCTTCATGTTATCCAGCATGAATCTTCAACTCTCTTCTGATTTTTTTATCCGTTTTTCTGCTTGCTCTTCTATCTTAGCAGTATTGAGAAATTTGTCTTCTAGCTCACTAATTCTGGCTTCCACCTCTTCTATTCTGCTCCTTTCCCCTTTCAGTGTATTGTCCATTTCTGGTATTTTAATCATATGGACCTCATTTTGCAAGCTTTGAATTGTTTCTGATGCTGTATCAATCTTGTTTGATTGCTCTTATAGTACTTTCCTGACTTCTTCTTTGCTTTTCTCCACCCCTTTTCAGAGCATTTGAATTTGTTTTCATATCATTCTTCTGAATTCCTTCTCAGGCAAATCCCAAAACCTGCTCTGCCTCTTCTGGGGAGCTTTTGCTGTCTCCAACTCATTTGTCTCCGTTACTCTTTCCTGTTTTGGGACATGTTTTGAGATATTTTGTTGTGTTTTGTTTGTCATTTCCAGTAGTTATATGGGTTTTTTAATGCTTAAATGGATGTTTGTTGTTGTGTTTTTAAGCTTACTGGGTATTTTCCTGGTGGATATGATCAGGAGTTAGGCTTCCCTTTTTGCATGTAATGCTTAGCAACTGTTATTGGCTCTTGTCTCAATGGTGGAATATTATGGGGTATGTTTGTAGCTTGGCTATATGGCCACGATTGCTGTCTTTTCTTGGACAACGAAGAGAAAAAGTTCACACCAACCTCCATGAAAAATGTGTGATCAAAAGGAACAAAAGCAGAAGCAGTATAAAATCAAAGACAATAACCACCACTTTGAAAAAAAAAAAAAAATGAAACTGTGGCCGACTGTCCAGTCACCTTGCTACGCATGCAGTCTGTGTGCACCATAGAAGGTTCCAGCAGTAGGTGAAGGTGTCTGCTCGCTCAGGCCCCTCCTCTAGTCACCACTGTAGAGGTGCACAGATAGATACTGAGAGTTAATGTGAAAAAGACTGTCTACTTTTTTTGTCTCTGAATTTCAGTTAGGTATCTGCATGTGCATAACATAATTCTTGAGACAGTTGTGTCCTTTTATGTTGGGGTCAAATCCTTATGTATTTTAACTTCACTTCAGGTTTTGCTGAGTGAGCTAAGTAGCCCAAGGACCACAGTAGATAAAATTTAAAACAAAATAAAATATCAAGTTGCTTCCAAATCATAGTGAACCTATATTGTTTTTGTTAAGGACCATCAAGTCAGTTTCAACTCATAGCAACCTTGAACAGGGTGTCCAAGGAGTGGCTGGTGAATTTGAAATGCTAGCCTTATGGTTCAAACCAACCTGAGTCCAGTTCTTTATCCCACAACCTATAGAAGAGAGTATTACTGCTCCTTAAGGTTTCTAAGACTAAATCTTTTATAGGAGTTGGCAGTCTCATCTTTATTCCACGGACTTGAATATATGTTAATTCCATGATAATCTTTCTTATTTTAGCTTCGTATTTTCTAACAATTTAGAAATATTTCCTCATTCTTCATCTTATTTCATTGTTTTGCAATAGATTCCTATTTATTGAAAACACAACCAAAATCACATTGTAATTGATCATAGGATAAAAATTGCTCACACTTAGAAGTAAATAGACTTTGCTAACACTGAGCAATCTCATTCATTCATTCATTCATTTAACTTTTTATTATAGTTTGGGTACAGGTTTACTGAGAAAGTTAGTTTTTCATTCTTGAAAATTACAAATTTTGTTCCATGGCATTGGTTGGCCCCTCAATGTAACAGCATTTTTCCTGCTTCCTCCCTGGATTCACTATTTCTATGTGTCATCCTCTTTCCTGCCACTTCCTGCCTTCTGGGCTTTTTTTTTTTTTTGGCGGGGGTGGGGGGGCAGTGTAAGGAATGGGCCGGTAGGCAAAACACTGTGTTTGCTGTCTTTCATGGCTAATTGTACTGAGGAGTACTTTCCTCCCTGATGCTATTATAGTTTGGCTGAAAGTTGAGTCCTTAGGGTGGGTTCAGTTCAAGCCTTAATAGTGTCAAGGGGCCACAGTCTCAGGGGTTCTATCAGTGACCAGTAACTCTGGTCTTTTTATGATTTTTAATTTTGCTCTACATTTTTATTTCTCCCTCTTTGTACAGGACCTTCTGTGGTGATCCTTATCTGAGTGGTCAAGAGTGGTACTTGGACAGCATCTAGCTCCGCTGGTCTCACATGGTTCATTTGTCCTTTGGATTAATTGTTTCTTTCACTCTTTGATTTTCTTCTCTCTTCTTCAGTAATCTCAATTAATGTGCATGAAAATTCAATTTATTAAATCTTACGGTATTCTTTTATGCTTTAATATCAGGAGACAGGAGCACCATTACAGGGCTAAAGTAACCTCTAAGAGAAAAGTTTGCCTTCAACAGTTCTGCTTGTGAGAAGATGTTTTTAAACTGTAAGATCAGGCATCATAAATAGATTCCTCTGTTCTTTTATATGCTGTGTTTATTCTTTTTCTTCAAGTCAAGAGCTAAGACATGAAAGTATGCTTTCTCAAGAGACTGGTTATTAGAAAGGCATGCTTCTAAGTGCATAGAACATTCAGTCTTCTAAAAAACAGAATCTAATATTTGAAAATATAGTTTGCTATCTGGGTTAATGACATTTCAGAGTTGCCAGACTACTGTCTCTGGGCTGGACCGGTTTTGTGAATAAAGCAGTATAGCTATTAGAAATGTTGCTGGAATTATGGGGGAAGTCCAGGAGTACAGTACCTATTAGTACCCATGCTGAGCATCAAGCATGGGGATAGACAGTAGAGGCTTTCCTTGGTCCTATGAAATAGTGTCTTTCTGTTTAAGAATATTGGAGAAGTGCTAGCTTGGAAGCACATGGAGTTCTATAAGTACAGTGGGAGTCCTGGTGTGGTGCTGTAGGATAAACACTAAACCTTGCAGCTCAAACTCACCAGCCGCTCCTTGGAAATCCTATAGAGTTGCTATGAATTGGAACCCACTCAGCAACACCTAACTACAACAACACCACACTGGGAATTATAAAATAGGGAGCTTTTTCCTGGAACTTCCAGGAAAATATAAAACAAAAATTTTAAAACCTAGATTAAATTTGAACATAATTTAATTTCCTAAGAAGACAATACAAATTTGACAGTAAAATTAAATTTTACCATATTTTTAGTAAAGTCCTATAGAACTATTTACCCTAAGATGATAAGCAAAGGCAGAAGAGAACATTTTTTTTTTTTAGAATTATCAATTAATTTAAGTCAAAGGTTTTCATATATGTCTCAGAGACGCTAGGTTCCCACAAGGTCAAAATTAGTTTTATAATTATATTTAGATATTATTTGAATAAGGAGCTCTGGTAGAGTAGTGGTTACGAATCGGGCTGCGAACCTTAAGGTCAGCGGTTCGAAACTACCAGCCGCTCCATGGGAAAAAGATGACGCTTTCTACTCCCATAAAGATTTAAACCCTCGGAAACCCTGTATAGGGTCGCTATGGGTCGGAACCGACTCGACGGCACTTAACAACAACAATTATTTGAATACTCATTCTTATTCTATTTCAAGTGTATAGTGATGTTTTCTAGAACATACAGAACATGATATCACAAGAGATTAGGTGTAGAAGTAGATATGAGAAACCACTAGGTCAGATACTACAGAGATCAGTAAAAATAGAAAACAATGACTTTGTTTTCTTTTATTTCACTTCAGAAATAAATGTAGTTGTTTTTCACAAAATATGCTATTTCTGATAAAATAAAGATTTCACATTATTATTTTAACATGAATAAATATAATTTTTTGTTGTTGCTGGGAATTAATGTCTCTGGGTCTGCATAGACACAGTTCTGAAATCCACTCATCCAAGAAAAACTCCATCCCTCTGAAGGCATTTGAATTATAGCTATAAAGTTAGTCTTGGATGAGAGGGAATAATTATGAATAAGAATCTAGTATTGACTTGTGGCTGCTTTTGGAGTTATTTTTCTCAAAAATGAGACATTTAGAAGACAAAAATTAATATTTTACTATGTTGCTAATGAGATATAATGGCTGATTTTTTTGTAAAGAAACATGATAAGTGCTAGTATGAAACTGAACTATGACAACTAATGACAGCAGGGAGACAAATTCTTATTAAGGCTCTTGTACTATAACTCTTCCATGTACTATGAATATTTTAGAAATTAAAATATATGCCACATTTTAAAATAAGAAAGTAACAAATTGTATATTAACATTTCAAAGCTCAGGAAATACTAGCTTGAATGATAAGAAATAGTCAACATTTGACCTTTATGGCCTATAAATATGCCCTCATGTAGTTCAACCTAAATATAAAGCCTGGGTTCACCATAAAAAACTTTTGAAAAGAAACCTCAGTACATACTACGTATATACGGTTTATTAGCACCTTAGATTTAAAGTTACATGTGCCTACGGAAAAAAGACAGAAGAAAATGATGCACCGTGAAACCAGTGGTGGCAGTAGAGTATTGAGTTTAGGAGTAATTTCTAAAATGGCTAATTAATTTATATTAAATATATATATGCATTTATAGGTTGATTAATTCAAATATTTTATTTATTACACAGTCTTGCTGTCTGCTAGACAAAGGCTACTTATTCTAACCTAAAAAGTTGTTATTGTTGTTAGGTGCCATTGAGTCGGTACCGCGTCATACCAGCCCTATGCACAATAGAATGAAACACTGCCAGGTTCTGGGCCAAACTCACAATCACTGCTATGTCTGAGCCCATTGATGCTGCCATGGTTCCACTCCATCTCGTTGGGGGTCTTCCTGTTTTTCTCTGACCCTCCACCTTACCAAACATGATATCCTTTCTTCTCTAGCGACTGGTCCCTCTGCACAACATGTGTAAAGTGTGAGAGACAAAGTTTGGTCATCCTGTCCTCCAACAAGTACTCTGGCTGCACTTCTTCCAACACAGATCTATCTATTGGTTCTTTCAGTATCCTCCTCCAACACCATAACTCAAATGCATCAATTCTTCTATGGTCTTCCTTATTCACTGTCCAACTTTTGCATGCATATGAGGTTATTGAAAATACCATGGCTTGGGTCAGGGGCACCTTAGTCCTCAAGCTGACATCTTTGCTCTTCAACACTTTAAATAGGTCTTGTGCACCAGATTTGTCTAATCCAATACGTCTTTTGATTTCTTGACTGCTGCTTCCATGAGTGTTGATAGTTGATCCAAGAAGAAGAATGAAGTCTTTGACAACTTCAATCTTTTCTCCATCAATAAGAATGTTGTTTATTGGTCCAGTGGTGAGGATTTTTGTTTCCTTTACAATGAGATGTAATCCATACCAAAGGCTGTGCTCTTTGATCTTCATCAGTAAATATTTGACGTCTTCTTCACTTTCAGCAAGCAAGGTTGAATCATCTGCATATCGTAGATTGCTAATGAGTCTTCCTGCAATCCTGATGCCACTTTTCTTCACATAACCCAGCATCTCAGATTATTTGCTCAGCATACAGGATGAATAAGTATGGTGAAAGGATGCAACCCTGTTGCACACCTTTCCTAATTATAACCATTCAGTTTTTGTTTTTGGGCAACTGTCTCTTGGTCTATGTACAGGTTCTTTGTGAGCACAATTGAGTCTTCTGGAATACTCATACTTCACAATGTTGTCCATAGTTTTCAAGATCCACATAATTGAAAGCCTTTGCATAGTCAATAAAGCACAGGTAAATGTATTTATGGTATTCATTGCTTTCAACCAAGATCCATCGGCATCAGTAATGACATCTCTCATTCCACATCCTCTCCTGAATCTGGATTGAACCTTTGTAAGTTCTCTGTCAATGTATAGTTGCAGCCCTTTCTGTATTACCTTTAGTAAAACTTTATGAGCATGGAATATCAATGATATTGTCAGATGAGTTCCATATTCAGTTGGGTCACCTTTCTTTGGTTTGAGCACAAATATGGATCTCTTTCAATCAGTTGGCCAGAGATTTGTCTTCCAAATTTCTTGGCATAGATGAGTGAGTGCCTCCAGTGCTACCTTGGTTTGTATTCCATCAATTCTTGGTGTCTTGTTCTTTGTCAGTTTCTTCAATGCGCCTCAGACTTCTTCCTTCAGGATCATTGGCTCTTGATCATATGCTACCTCTTGGAATGGTTGAGCATCAACCATTTCCTTTTGGCACAGTGACTCTTGAGTATTCCTTCCATCTTCAGTTGATGCTTTTTGCATCATTCAATAATTTGCTCAGAGAATCCTTCAATAACATAATTCAAGGCTTGAATTGTTTTCTTCAAATATGTCAGCTTGAGAAATGCTGAGTGTGTTCTTCCCCTTTGGTTTTCTAACTCCAGGTCTTTGTACATTTCATTAAAATATGTGACTTTGTCTTTTCAAGCTGACCTTTGAAATTTTCTATTCAGCTCGCATACCTCCTCATTTCTTCCATTTGCTTTAGCATCTCTATGCTGGAAAACAAGTTTCAGAGTTTTGTGATATCCATGTTGATCTTTTCCTTCTTTCTTATAATCTTAAAGAGTAAAACTCCTCAAATATACTTCCTAATGCCAAAAACTCTATGTGGTCACAGAGAGCATCTACTAATGAGTTACGTACATTTGTAGAAATAAATCTGGCATTATAGATTTGGTGCTCTGGTGTAGTGTTGCAGGATAAGCAATGGTCTGCTAACCACAAGACCAGTGATCCACCAGTTGCTCCTTGGAAACTATATACAAGGTAACTATGAGTCAGAATTGACATGATGGCACTTAACAACAACAGCCCATATTTGAGGAATGACCCCAGTTTCCAAGTTATGTAATCAAGTTGCCATTTTGCTGAGCTGTGCATTTTTGTAGCAGAATCAGTTCAAAGATAGTGTGAACAATTAATCACTGAGGGAAGGAGAGAGCCTAGTAGAGGGACTAGAAGACACACCTCAATGCAGTTTTCTTGTTCTTTCTTTATTGCCTGGTATTCATTTTATAAAGGAAACCATATGCTAAATAGGTATTCATGAATCTGAGGATTGACAAATTTCCTGGAGGGATCATTCATAAATGGTGAGCGTTTATTGCACATCAAAAAGTTATGAATATTTGAAATCCCTTGTCTCAAACATGTCAGACCAACACATTATACTTCTTTAATGTACTCTTTAGGCACAGAGTATAATCACACATGGAAGGAACAACTGTACACTCATGCTAAAGATGAAAAGAAGTACCTGATAGTATGATGGGTCCAAATCCTCTCTGAATTGGAGGTGGAGGAATAGTCATTGCTGTAATGACATTACCGGATAATTTTTGCCATGAAATCCTGTTTTTTTCTACTAATAAAAATAAAATCTCAGACTATCATGCAAAAGCAATATTATAGTAAGTTCATAGCATCTGGATTTCCTTTGGGATTTAAGTGGGGAAAAAAAAAAGAATTGTCTCTCATTAATTTTTTTTATTATGTCTTATGTAAATTAATTACCACTTGAGCAGACCTGATGCAAAATAGTTATACAATGCATGTTTCCTATTTCCTGCATAACATCTTTAAAAAAATTAATTATAGCTGGTAGTTTCAATTCAAAAGGGAATAATTAAAAGCAATGTGAGGGAATGAAGAGATAATGATGTCATTAAAAAAATTAATGGAACCATTCAAAAATTACGTGGCCTTTCTTACAGTATAATATCTGTTCAGATTTAATAGTTTATATACATACAAGAGTATTAAATATTTATATTAAATTTTATTTGAATGGTATAGTTTGGATAATAATAGCATAATAGGTAATTTATCTTAGTTCTCTAAAAAAGGTCTTTCAATTTGTATGAAATAAAATGGCACTGTTTTGGACAGGCACTTTTTTGTTTTAACTGTAAATAAGTTTACGTGTAAATGCTAAGTTTTGTCTTTCTATGGAGTCCTGGTGTGACACTGTATTAATGCACTGGACTGCAAAGTTGGTTTGAACCATAAGGTCAGTGGTCCAAGCTCACCTGCCGCTCTTCGGAAACTCGATGACACTTAACAACAACAAGTAACGCACATCAGGTGTAGACTTCTTATAATGACTGTTAGTGCCATAATGACAAAAACCCAGAAAAATAATGCTGCATTAGACACACACACATGAATAATCAGAAAGAATGACAAAAGAATGGGTCATGAAGCTTTATCTACCCATCATAAGGCAAAGGCATGCTGTATCTTTTTCAGCGCAATAAAGGTGTCACATTCCTAGTCACTATGAGTTGGAATTGACTGGATGGTATTATACAACAATAAAGGCTCCATGTAGTCAGGTTCCAGGGCAGGTTCTCAAACAAGCTGAAGTAAATTTAGGAATAAAGTATACATCTCACTCAGGTCTCCAATGCAGTCAGCTGTCCTGACTCTTCGTCACTCAGAAACCTCCGATGACAAAGTTCTGCCACGGTGATAGAGTTCTGTCCTGTTTGAGGCAGCTACTCTCAAAATGTTGGACAGAGTTACTGGAGACAATGTTGTTTCTGGACCAAAAGGTCGGTTTGAACCACAAGGTCGGTGGTTCAAACTCACCAGACACTCCTTGGAAACCCTATACAGGGTAGCTATACACCAGAACCAGCTTGACAGCACTTAATAACAATAACAATATTTTTATAAGAATCATAGTGTTTAATTTTTGAAGTATCATTTCATCTAGGGAGTTATGTCAGTTCTCATGTATCTTCCATGATCATATCTATTCTTCCCTTCCATGCTTCTCATCCCCATGGAGCCTATCCAACTACAAGGCTCTGTTTGAAGTTATTTTCTGTTATGAAGGCAAAGTCCACGACTCACATGTCAATACCATTGTGCATTATCCATCACTCTTCCATCAGTTTATTATAATGTGGTGGTTTCTGTGTTTCTGTGATGCTAGAAACAATGTCATTGGTATTCTGTATACCAGCAGGGTCACCCATGGTAGATAGGTTTCAGTGGAGCCTTAACTATGAGAGATTTGAAAGGAGATATCTACCACTTCTAAAGGGTTACCTACTGAAAACCTATGAATAGCAGTGGAATATTATCAGATAAAGTGCCAGAAGATGGAAGGCACTCAAAATATAAGAGCTGCTTCCTCAAAGTAGAGTTGACCTTAATGATCTGAATGGAGCAAAGTTTTCTGGACCTTGCTTTGCTGATGGGACATGAATCAAACTGACAAGAAGCATCCTTTAATAATTAGAACAAGGATGTACGACAACATAAATGATGACAATACCCATGGACCTTACCAGATGGAATATATAGGAATCAAATTGATGACATCTGTGGGAAAAGAAGGATAAGGCCAATATCATCAGGCAAAACAAGGCCTGGAACCAACTGTAGAACAGATCATCAGTTGCTCATATTCCAGGTAAGGCTGAAGCTGAAGAAAATTAGAACAAGTAGATAAGTCCACAAGAGCCAAAATATGACTGCGAATCTAAAGACCATCTAAATAATAGATCTGATACATTAGACACCAATGACTGAAGACTAAAAGAGTTGTCGGATGATATCAAGAACATCATAAAAAAAGCAAAAGGTTATTAAAAAGACAAGAGAGAAATAAAAAAGACAAAATAAATATCAGAAGAGACTCTGAAACATGCTTCTGAGCATAGAGAAGCTAAAGCAACAGGAAGAGATGAGGATGTAAAAGAGCTGAACAGAAATTTTCATAGGGAAGCTTGAGAAGACAAAGCCAAGTATTATAAAGATAAGTGCAAAGACCTAGAGTTAGAAAACAAAAAGGGGAAAACACACTCAGCATTTCTCAAGCTGGAAGAACTGAAGAAACAAAGTCAAGCTCCAGGATGCAATACTGAACGATTCTTTAGGCAAAATATTGAATGATGCATAAAGCATCAAAAGAAGATGGAAATAATGCAATGAGACACTGTACCAAAAATCACTGATCAATGTTCAAACGTTTGAAGAGGTAGCATATGATAAAGAACTAATGACTATGAAGGAAAAAGTTCAAGCTACTCTGAAGGCCTTGGAAAAAAGAAGGCTCCAGGAACTAATGGAATACAAAATGCAATGCTTCAAAATAAACAATGCAGCACTGCAGGTGCTCATTGATTTATGCCAAGAAATTTGGAAGACCTGGTAAGTCAATTGGAAGAGATCCATATTTGTAATCATTCTAAAGAGAAGTGCCCTAATGGAATGTGGAAATTATTGAAAATATCACATGCAAATATTTTTCCATAAAATAATTCAAAAGCTGTTGTTGTAGTAGATCAAAAGAAGCTACTTGAAGTTGAATCTGGATTAAGGAGAGGATGTGAAATGAGAGATATCATTGCTGATGGCTGGTGGATCTTGGCTAAAAGCAGAGATTACCAGACAGATGTTTTCTTTAGCTTTATTGCCTGTGCAAAGGCATTCAACTGTGTGGATCACAAGAAACTATGGATTAACATTGCAAAGAATTAGTATTACATAAAACTTAATTGTGCTCATGAGGAGCTTGAACATAGACCAAGAATCCATTGGGATTCCAAGGGGATACGGAATGGTTTAAAATTAGGAAATATGTAAGCCAGAGTTGAAACCTTTCACCATATTTATTCAATCGGTATACTGAGCAAATAATATGAGGAGCTGGATTATATGATGAACATAACATCATGATTGGAGGAAGACTTGTTAACAATCTGCAATATGCAGATGACAATCTTGCTTGCTGGAAATAAAGAGGACTTAAAATACTTACTAATGAAGATCAGTATAGATTGCATCTCATTGCAATATAAAGGAAATCGCCACAACTGGACCAATAAACATCATCATGATAAATGGATAAAATATTGAAGTGTTAAGGTTTCATTTTGCTTTGATCCAAAATTAACACTCATGGGAGTAGACAAATCTGCTTCAAAATATCTCTTTAAAGTGTGAACGAGCAAAAATGTCAGTTTGAAGACTATGGTGTGCCTGAAACAAGCCATGGCATTTTCAATCACCTCATGTGCATGTGAAAGTTGGACAATGAATAAAGATTGTAGAAGAATCAGTGCATATGAATTACGGTGTTGGAGTATAATACTGGAAGTATCATGGGCTGCCAGAAGAACTAACACATCTGCCTTGGATGAAGTACAGCCAGAATGTTTCATCTCTTGTTCTTTGGACATGTTGTTAAGAGAGGTAAGTCCATGGAGAAGGACATCATATTTGGTAAAACAAAGAGAGTCAGTGAAAACATGGAAAACCCCTAACAACAATGAAAACCACAATGTGCTCAATCATTAACAATTATGAAGGTGGCACAGGATGGGACTTTGTTTCATTCTGTTGTGTATTCAATGTTACTTTTATCTGTATTTTCATCATATTTTACAGATGCTATAAACACTGCTACACTCCTGTTTCAAAGTCCTGCTTCAAGTTTCCTATTTTCTTTAATGTATCACTAGGCATTCTTTACCAGTCTCCTTTGCCAGGGAATTTGAAACCACTTTGCCTTCCACTATTTATATTAGTGACACCAAGCTCAGGAAATACACTACAACCAAATCATTCTAGACTCTCACCTTTCCAAATGTTGCATGCTACAAACAAAAATTAAACAATAAAATGTTTGCAGCCCTTATATATATGTGTGTGTTTGTTTAAAGACTTAACACATTAACTGCAATGTTGCTCATCACAATAAGTTAGTTGGGAAACATCCATCCATTTTATTGAACAGCAAGTGAAGTAGAAAAACAAATTAGACTCAATGGTGGTTTCCCCAGTAATTTCTACAAAGTTACTATCTTAACAGTGATATCTGCAGCTTAAGTGAAGCAATGGCATACAATCATTTTGCATGATTCTTCTCCCCATCCTTAACACAAGAAGGAAAACACATTTTGCATATTTTGGGGTTGTTTACTAATGTCAATAGACAAGCTCTGCTAAAAATATCTGTTTGTTGTTAAGTGCTATCAAGTTGTTTTTGACTCATAGTGAACCTGTATAGGGTTTCCAAGGAGAGGTTGGTAATTTGAACCGTGAACCTTGCAGTTAGCAATGCAGTGCTTATCCTAGAGTGCCACACCAGGACTCTATATGTGTAGCCATAATATTTTTAAACTCTTCTTTTTACAGCAGGCACACAGTTGTTGTTGTTGTTAAGTGCCGTCGAGTCGGTTTGCAGGCACACAGTAAAATACTTCTATTTGATGGTTTAATAAGTTTCATTTCAAAATGCATAAATTTGGGTTGAATCTGAAATACCTTTGAATGGCAAACTTTAAATCCTAAAGGAACTTTATTTTTTTTCCTATTCTTGCTATAAGTGAATCCGTCCCACCAAGCACAACACTGTATCTGTGTGTATATACCACAGTCAAGTCTAGAATGACACCAACTGTGATGTCTATAAAAATAACCCCAAGTTATCAATGCTATTCAACACAGAATCTAAATTGAATGAAGGTTTTCTGTTCTATCAAATCTATCACAGACACTGAAAACTGTTATCTAATAGTATCACATTGCCTCTATATCTATGCCTATATATGACTCCTGGTGTGGCATTGTAGTATTAACATTGGACTGCAAAACCACAAGGTTGGCAATTCAAACCCACCAGCTACTCTATAGTAATCCTTTATCAGGTCACTATGAGATGTTATTGTTAATTTCTTTCGAGCTGTTTCTGGCTCATAAAGACCCTGTATA
>NW_006408571.1:5079507-5081106 GCF_000296735.1 Chrysochloris asiatica
ATTGCTGTTTTTCCCTCACTTCCCCTTATCAGTGAAGAACGTGGTTACCAATCAGAGCGTGTATTCACATTGAGTCTTAGTCTTAGAAGGGGGTTTGCTCTGAGGGGACCCGACCACTTGCCTTATTGTCTCCAGGGCTGACCTTGAGGTTTAAACCAACTTTGCTGTGCAGTGCATATCCTACAGTGTCACACTAAGACTCCATATATGATTGTTTTTGTTGTGGTTAAGTACCATCAACTCGGTTCTGACCCATAGCAATCCTGTCTGGGGTTTCCAAGGAGTGGCTGGTGAGCTTGAACTGCTGACACTGAAGTTTAAACCAACTTTGCAGTGCAGTGCATTAACCCACAGGACCATAGCAGGACTCCCCATATATGAAAAACTATATAATTAAAAGAGGAAGCTGAAATGTTCACAGTGCTAAAAGTTTACTCACATTTTTCTATAAAACCAATTGGTACATATTTGTCAAGCATCAATTTGTCTAGTCCCTGTGCCTTTAAACTTCCCACTAGCTTTCAGGAGTAGCAATACTCTGCATTCCTCATCCCTACCCCCAGCTCTATGTCCTTCCTTCCTCTTTGTTAGAGGTCACAATTCTTGCAGGAAGTATGCCTGACATGTTAGTAAGTCTATGTTAGTTCACCCTCTTACGTGTTCCTGAAACATATTTCACTTTTCCCCTTTTTAGGACTCATCACACTGTTCTGTAAGTTTCTGCCCTATTTTTCCAAATCCTCCAGTAGGATATAAGTGTGAGAGGTTGTCCATTTTGTCTGATGTGGCCCGGTAGGATAAACACTATACTGCAAGATGCGTTTGAACTCAGTTCAAACTCAGCAGCCGCTCCTGTGAAACCCTATACAAGATTGCTATGAGTCGAAACTGACTTGTTGGCACTTAACAACAACAATATCCACACCTAGCACATTGGTATGGATTTGGTAAATGCATACTAAATGAATGAATACATGAATGAATGCTCAAATACCTATTTTACTTCTATGGTTTGCTCTTCAAATAGCTCTTTGATTTACGAGTTACTGATAATTAAATAGAAATCTGTGTATTCAAATCTGGCTTCTTCTTAATCATAGTAATACACATTATGAGGTTTATTTCAGGAAGTTTCAAAACAGTAGTAAGTGAGATAGAAAACTATTTTATATTGTAGTTTTAAAAAATGGAGTTCACAGCATAATATATAGCTTCTGTTGTATCAATTAAAAATACACTACCTGAAAACAGTACAGCTGGAATGCTTCTTAGAAGGAAAGAGAGCAAGACAATCTCACATACTTTGGACATATTTCAGAAGGCAAAAGTTTCTGGAGAAGGACATCATTGGCAAGCCTTAGTAAGTACAGGTTAGAAAAAAAAAGAGGAAGACTCTTGGTGAGATGGATCTACACAAAGCTGCAAAGGAATTCAAACACAGCAATGACAGCAATGATTGGGAAGGTGGTGCAGAACCAGACAGTGTTTACTTCAGTTGTACGTGGGGTCACTATGAATGGAATAGACTTAACAGCACCTAAAAACTGCCAAAAGAACAAACAGATCCGTGTTGGAAGATATGCAGCCAGAGTTCTCCTT
>NW_006408571.1:5081850-5083158 GCF_000296735.1 Chrysochloris asiatica
AACCTTAAGGTCAGTGGTTCGAAACTACCAGCTGCTCCGTGGGAGAAAGATGAGGCTTTCTACTCCTGTAAAGAATTACACCCTTGGAAACCCTGTACAGGGTCGCTATGGATCGGAACCGACTCGACGGCACTTAACAACAACAACAACAACTGCCATGACTAGTAATGTTCACTCTAGAAGGATGGAGCACAAATGAACTCAGGACTCAAAGTAAAGTCAATATAGGAGAAACATCTTATTCATGGCCAAGACTTAGAAATAAATTGATATTGTAGGTTGTGTTTCACTGTTAGTTTTTTTCCTACCTCACCTATTCCTCTTTATAATTTGTTTGAATAGGGATATCCCTTACACATTGGGTTTTTGGAAAAGAGAAACTTGGAACCAGATATGAACTTCTCATCAGTATGGTGATTTTGTGACCATGTCATAGACACGTTTGATTATATTCTTAAAGAGAGTCCTCAGATACACCTGTCTGCTTAATCACATATTGTACTGAAGAATAATTCTGTATTTGCTTATTTGTCTACCCCCTAGCTAAACAAAGAGCTCCCCAAAGCAAGTCAATAGCCTCTTTGAATGATTACCAAGAGAACTGCATCAAAGTGGCCACAAACAAAAATAACTCAGACTTTCAAGTCTTAATGACTTATCTCCTGGAGTATACTAATGAGACCTTTGGTTCTAGTTATTGTCTTGTTACAAAGGGACCTACAATCATTGCCTCTGGACCTCGTCCTCCATCTTCAAGTCTGAAACAATGGACTGAGGCTTTCTCACACTGTCATCCCTCTATTTTTATCTCTTCGACTTCCTTTTCTACTTTATTAAGGGTCATTGCAATTACAGGATCCTGGTGTGCCACTGTAGAATAAGAACTAGACTGCAAATCAAAAGGTAAGCAATTTTAAACTCACCAGCTGCTCATTGGAAACCATATACAGGGTCACTATGAGTCGGATTCAACTCATCAGCAAGTAACAACAATAAAAACACACTTGGAAAACCCAGAATAATCTCCTTAGGTTAAAATCAACTGATTAACAATCTTAATCCCATCTGCAAATTTAATTCCTCTTTGCCAATTAACTCAACATAATCTCAGATTCCTCTGCTCGTCTGTCAGTTTGTTGTACTGTGATGGCTTGTGACTGTGATTCTGAAAGCTATGCCACTGGTATTTTAAATACCAGCAGGGTCAACCATGGTGGACAGGTTTCAGATGAGCTTCCAGACAAAAACAGACTTGGAAGAAGGAGTGATGAACTACTTCTGAATATTTAGTCACTGAAAACCTTATGA
>NW_006408571.1:5085014-5086661 GCF_000296735.1 Chrysochloris asiatica
TCCAGAGGTTCAACCTGGATTCAGAAGAGGCCGTGGAATGAGGGATATCATTGCTGATGTTCTATGGATCTTGGCTGAAAGAAGAGAATATCAGAAAGATATTTACCTGTGATTTATTGAGTATGCAAAGGCTTTTGGTTGTGTGGCTCATGACAAGCTATGGACAACATTGGGGAGGATGAATATCCCTGAACATGTAATTGTGCTCATGAGGATCTATACATGGACCAAGATGCAATAGTTCGAACAGAACACTGAAACACTGAATGGTTTAAAATGAAGAAAGATGTGCAACAGGGTTATATTCTTTCACCATATTTATTCAACCTGTATGCTGAGCAAATAATCTGAGAAGCTGGGTTATATGAGAAAAACGTGATATCAGGATTGGAGGAAGACTCATTAACAACCTGCAATATGCAGATGATAAACTTGGCCTTGGATTTGGTGTTATTCTCCAAATTTTAATCTTTTACTTAACTCTTTCTTTTCTTTCTTCCTTTCCATTCTATTTAGGCTTCTGAAGACTCAGGATCTGTAGCTGCAATTTGTGGCTTGTTCTTTAGCTTTGCCATCTGCTTGGCAAAATATTCCTAGACAGTTAAGGCACTGGTTTTTTTTCTGAAGGTTTCATTCTCCTCTGGAGTGGTGGAGCAGGAATCATCGTGTAATTATATTAGTTGGCCTTGAGTAGAACATCATACCTTTCATAATGAAATGTACCACCACTCGCCTGTCAGTTTGCTTTACTGTAGTGGCTGGAATGTTGTTGTGATTCTGGAAGCTATGCTACCAGTATTGTAAATACCAGCAGGGTCACCATATGCCTCAGTATTCTTCTTCCTCTGTCTTTTCCCAAAAATGCAATCAAGATCTCTTTTGTTCCAAGATCATGTTTCCTCTTTGTAAATTTCATATAATGAACAGGGTTTTTTGAAAATTTGGACTTTTCTTCAAGACTAAATGATTTATTCTCTTTGTTGTCTGAGGAGTATGTTGTTTCTTGACCATAGCAAGTGTTCAATTCAGCCAGAAACTGGTTAAAGTCATCTCGATGAGCAATCCATTTGTCTTTATTATTGATTATAACTCCAAGTCCTAAGTTGTTATTTTTAACTTGAACTTTAATATGGTCTATGGCTCCTTGCTCCTAAGCTCCTGAACCCTTCCCTTTAAACCACCCCATCTTCTCCAGCATCCTTTGGCCAAACTTGGAATCATCATTATTCCATGCTGTATTTCTTGGGTCCTCAGACCACTTTTGCTTTCACCGACGCTCAGCAAGCATCGACATCTTGGAGAGTCTGTCATGATGCAAGCCTCCCGACCCGGATGATAGCTACAAACTCCACTTCCAGGATGAGAAGTGAGAATTGCTGGACACGCGAGTCAGGCAAATAGCAGGGGAAGATGGTGGCCAAAAAGTTTATAATCTTGAGAACTAACAATTATGGTCCTCCGACACTAGACATGAAGTACTGGTGTGACACTGTGGGTTAATGCACTTAACTATGCAGTTGATTAGAACCACAAGGTCACAGGTTCAAACTCAAGGAGTGGCTGGTGAGTTTGAACTGACAACCTTGGGGTTCAAACCAACCTTGTGGTTGAGTGCTTATCTTATGGTGTCAAACCAGGACTCTATTG
>NW_006408571.1:5087422-5096432 GCF_000296735.1 Chrysochloris asiatica
AAAAAAAAAAAAAAAGAACATGAAGCAGTAAAGAACACGTGCTCTTGTTGTTAGGTGCCATTGAATCAACACTGACTCATAGCAACCCTGTGCCCGACACAACAAAGAACTGCATCAACCTCACAATCATTGCTATACTTGAGCCATTTTATTTACACACTATAGGTTAATGCATCAGACTGCAAAGACATTTGAACTGCAAGGTCAACGGTTCATGCTCACCAGTCGCTCCTCAGAAACTCTATACAGGGTCATTACGGATCGGAACCGACTCAATGGCACTTAACAACAGAAACAATCTTTAATCAATGGAAAAGGAGGGTGTCAGAAATAAATAGCCTGGGCCTAAATGCTAAGATTTTTGTTTGTTTGTTTGTTTGTTTAATATAGGTGAGAGAAGTACGGGAGAGCTAGGAATAGAGACAGTAATATAAGGGTGGATCAGCCTGTAGCCTCTTTCTTAATTAGTATGCATACATTTTTGATAATTCAGGATAAAACCTTCAGTGTAAATTTTTTTCTCAAAGAATATATTTAGCAAGAAGTTACTAATGAGCATCAAAGGAGAATTTTGAAAAGGCACAACGCTATATTTTTTAAGTTAAGAAATGTTATGTTTTAGTTAAGAATAAGAACAATTATTTATAGATATGCTTACAAATACAGTCCCATACATACTGACCTTCTGCCCTTGGAAAACATTATACCAGTCATTAATCATTGGTTCCACCATGATATTAGCTTGTGGGGAAAATCCAAGATGATCCAAAGGCATTAGTGTTGTTAAGTGCTGTCAAGTCAATTCCGACCCATAGCGACCCTCTATAGGGTTTTCAAGGAGCAGCTGCTGATCTTGAACCACCAGCCTTGAAGCTCAAACTACTGTGCAGTCTGACGCATTAGCCCACAGTGCCACACCAGGACTCCAAAGGCATTACACTGGTATTAATAATTTTAATTTGGTTTTGCAGCATAAGATGACTTTCCCAGTCTCTAGATGGAGCTGTTGTTGTTGTTTTAGGTGTCATTGCATTGAAGTTAAAATAGTTATTTCCACATCTGACTATTTTTGCCCATCTTTTCCTCTAAGCATAATCTCAGGAGGATATAATTTTCCTAGCCAGTCTAAAAGCCTATAAAACAGTAGTAATGCCCGACATTTACATTGCACACTCTACTTGACTAATCCTGTGCTTAATTAGTATATGAGTGATGGTCAGGTTTGGAAATACTCTCATTTCTCAGAAAGGAAACAGTCTCACAGAGGCCAAGGGCCTCTGAGCAGGTTGATTGGCAGAGCTAAAATCATATGACTTCCAGTTTTTGTCCTGTGCTTACTTCCAAAAAAACAAAACAAAACTATCTTGTCTTTAGGAGAGCTACATGTTTACAAATGATGTTCAAATTAAAATTACATTATTATAGCTCCCTCATCTGTGTGCATCCTCTGGTGTCTGGGAGGTAGGGCTGAAAGGACTTGAAAGACACTTTGCAACTCCAGGTGTCTATTGTTGTTGTTGTTATGTGCCGTGGAGTCGGTTCCGACTCATAGCGACCCTACACAGGGTTTCCGAGGCTGTAAATCTTTATGGGAGCACACCTTCTCATCTTTCTCCTGCGGAGCGGCTGGTAGTTTCAAACTGTTGACCTTGCGGCTCGCAGCCCTATTCGTAACCTTGATGCATATATGCACAACTGAATCTTATCTGTACACAACTTGAATGCATTTCACAGACTCATTACTCACCAAATCTTAAAATGAATTGAATTTCATTTAATGGTGTATTTCCAAGAAATGAAATTAGCAGTCAATATTAAAGTAATCCAGTAACTGTAAACTAGGTGGTACTTTATTGAGCAGACACACATACTCCAGAAGACATGCTTGGTTTATAAATCAGGTTTTAATACCTCCTACATATATGAACTAAACCACAGTTTCTTTTTAAGAAAAACAAAGGGGTAATTGTGGCTACCACAAGGGTAGTTGTGAAGATTAAATGAACAAAAGCTGTTTGAACCTGTTTTTCTTAACTAGAGGCAACCCGTACCCCATGGGACATGTAGCAGTAATGAGACAATACAGGGTACCACAGCTGAGAGTAGGTGCTGTTTGCATCTAGTGGGAATGTAAAGAAACATCTTAAAATGCATTAAAGGTCAGTCTGTAACGCAGAATTGTCAGGTACAAAAGTGTTAGCAGTGCCAAGTTTAGGAATCACTGATTTAGGCCCATTCTTTACAAAGTGAAAACAAAACAAAAGATACCAGTTATTAATAAGCACAGAGATGGTGGCAGCATGCAGCATCTAAGTGCCATAACTACTATGCAGTGATGTTAGGGTTTCAGTTGTGCCCCCCACCAATACGTTGTAAAACCCATCCCCCTATCTCTGTGCATATGGAGTACTGGTGTGGTGCTATAGGATAAGCACTGGACTGAAAACCACAAGGTACACAGTTCAAACCCACTTTGAAAAGCTGCTCCTTGGAAACCTTATATAGGGTCACTATGAGTTAGAACCAACTCGACAGAAGTTAACAACAACATATCTGTGCATATGATCCCATTTGAGAAAGGGGTTTCTTTTTAAGTCATAGAGGTCATCACTAGTGTAGGATGTGTCTTGATTCAATCTCTTTTGATATATAAAAAGAACAAGTTGAGGATGTAAGCAAACAAGCAGAGATAAGAGAAGATAGAAGCTATGTTACATGAGCCCTCCAAGGAACCAGGAAACCAAAGCCGTAGAGAAACAAGAACTGTCCCACAAAGCCAACAGAGAGAGAAAGCTTTTCTTTTAGTCAGGTTCCCTTAATGTGAGAAAATCAATTTCAGTTTATTAATACCACCCACTTGTGATAGTTCTGTTATAGCAGCACTAAGATGACTGGAACAAGTACTCTGCACTCAAAAGGTCAGCATATGCAAAGCAGAAAGGAAGCCTAATAGATCAATTTGATTTGTGAGTACTGAGAAAGACTCTACAGGAAAGGCAGCATTTCTCTTGGGCCTTAACACAGGATAGGTATTTGAGAGTTGGGTAATTGATGAAAGAGTTGATAATGTGGAGGTTTCATATCGGTGCAGTGGAAAGATGTTGGGGTGTTAGAAAATATTCTAGAAAGAAAAGATATAACTAAAAAAAAAAACAAAAAACAAAAAACTACAATTTGTCATGTCCAAGAAATCATGGGTAGATTATCATGACAAAGCACATGATTGGATGTGAGTATAGTTCTGATGAGAGGGTAGATTATGAACCATAAAGGGAAGTTAGAAACAGAAGATCATTATGAGAATACAGATATAATCCTGAACTAACAAAGGGGATGGGAACACTGAAGGCACAGAGCGACAATTTTGAGGTAAAAATTGACAACTAAGAGAAGATTTTGAGGTAAAACCTTAATCTGTGTTGGATTTCCGGACTATGATACTCCTGGGTCCTGACAGCTGCAACTCTGAGACATTATTAGACATATATTAAGCAATGTCAAACCACATGTATGGCACTGAAGCATTCTGACACAAGTTGTACTAGTGTTAATATCTTTGTTCTAAGATTTTGTAAGCTTATAGGTTGGACAGAGAAAAGCATTTATTGATAAAAGGAACTTCACCTGAGTTGCAATATAATTACCTGACTTTTTGATGGACACATAGGTGGTATTCTTTGGATGCAATGTTTAAAGTGCAAGGAAGAATAAAGTTACTTCCTTAATAGTAAATCTTTAACTTAGAATTTAGATTTGAGGAGAGGGGAGGTGAAAGGCATCCTTTGCATTTTGACATTCAGAACCTAGGTGACACAATTCTAATTTACAAAGCAAGAGTAAATATTGATCTATTCAGTCCTAAAACTTCAATACTGCCAAATATGAAAAACAAACAATGATAGCAACAACAAAAACTGTTGGTTGCCAAAACCTGCAGCATCGTGCTCTTTGGCACAAAGAATTAACTAGAGTCACACATTTGATGACCCAGTAATAGAAAATTGTAAAACAAAAACAAAATCCCTCTATTCATAAATTTCAAAAAGAACTTTATTATCCAAATACACAAAGAGCCAGAACAAATGTATATTAGGCAATTCTCTGTTTCAAAGCATAACTACCGATGAACTTGGGCATGATGTTAAAATCAGAATCAGATCCTGCTCCTGCGACGTCATGGTCTTGCAGCCTCTTTGGAAACTGACAAACTGTCGCTCTTTAGAGGGTGCTCTTCCTTATCACTGTAGGTTTTGCAAGGTGGTTTAAAAATTGCCAGATTGCCTTGGTGCAGCCTCTTTGAAATCTTCTAAGGGAGTGAATAGAAAGCACAAAATTGCAAACTGCAGCAATGCCAAGGGCGGGGGGAGCACTCCTCCGTATAGGATTTAAAATACAGGCAAATGGATTTTTAAAAACAGCTACACTTAATACAGTGTTAGAGCCTGCTGTAATGAAAAGAAGTGGCAGAAGAATAAAGCATCCTTAACTAGAAGCCATCTGTTTATGTATATTTTGCTTTTATCATCAATATGTCTGGATCTTAGTCTTTACAAATGCAGATATCCCAATTTACCCTTAAACTGCATGAATGTTTAATGATCAGGCAGAGTATACATTATACATAAATTAATTGCCTGAGTGCTATTCATTTTTATGTATTTTAGTTATTTACATTTTCCCTCTCTACTGCAAAGTTAATGATTTATACCTATGCCACAGAAAATGTAGCAAGATAAGGTGTCCCAGACATATACACATAAACAATTCCTTGAACATTTCCTTCTTTCCTTAGAAGAAAACATTCAAAGGGTTATTTTACTCCTCCCCATGCCTGTAACTGTGCCAGGCACTATCTATCAGTGCCAGATGTAATTTATTGGATCTTTAGGTCCCACATTGGTTAAGATGATCTTTGTTTTCTATCAGACTTCAGGGATCATCCCTTTGGTTTCTTCCTCCCAAATCTAACTTTTCTGGCTTAGTGCAGTACCCTGACTTTCTCAGTGGACTGAGTTGGGGAACTCCAGAAGCAGAATGAAAACATTCTCTTTTAGACTTTGTTCAAAATGAAAACAAGATAATGGAGATACCAATTCACAAGATGGTTGTTGTTAAGCATCAATGAGTCAGTTCTGACTCAGAGTGACCCCAGGTAGAGTTTCCGAACAGCAGCTGGTGGGTTTGAACCACCAGACTCATATAGCTAGTGATTCAGTGCTTATCCTACAGTCCCACACCAGGACTCCAGAGTAAAGGTTTGTTGCTGTTGTGTGCTCTCAAGTCGGTTCCAAAGCAGAGCAACTCTGGATGGGGTTTCAGAGGGAGGCTGGTGGGTTTGAACTTCTCATCTTGCAGTTAGCAGGCCCACGCTCATTTTACAGTGTCACACCAGCCACCTGGTTGGTTATATGTGGAGAGAGACCAAGGGTTGTGTTGTGTCTGACAGTGTTGTGTTGTGCCTGACAGTGTTCTCTTTTTTTGGAGCGAGTTGGGATACAGGGGACATGAAGCTGTAGCAATTTCAATGATTGATGGCATAATAGTGATTGTAGTCATAATCATAATATTTAGAGTCCTGTGCCAGGACCTTGAGAGAGAAAAATTCTGTTACAATAAGAAAAGAAAGTGTTTTAATTTACATAGAGTTTTGTGCTTTATCTCCACTATAATATTATCTTAATCTTGGCTTTCTTCCCATAAATACGTACTGAAGATCCTCTATGAGGTAGGAAGTATATAGTAAGAATCAGATAGTGATAAGATGAAACAGTGGTCCTTTTAATCAAGACTGTTTTTAAGTGCCATCGAGCCAGTTCCAACTCATAGAGACCCCAAACAGGGTTTCTGAGAAGCTCTAGTGAGTTTGAACTGCTGACCTTGCTGTTCAAATCAACCTTGAGGTTCAGTGCTTATCCTACAGCGCCACACCAGGACTGATAAAAATCATATAAACATGAGCAGATTTTACAAACTGTTAAGTGTGCGGAGATAATACATAAAAGAGAGACTTTTCTATACTAAAAGATGAGGGTGGAAATTCCAAAGAAGTGATGTTTGAATTGACAATTGAAGCGTGAATAGGAATTGATCAGTGGAACAGATGTAACAAGAACATCCTGAATTGATGGAACAATTCCTACAAATATCCAGGAACAGGACAACACATAAAAAATCTGAAAGCAAACCATGTGGACTAATCATCCCTGAAAATTAAAAAGTCAGCCACTGCCACTGAGCTGATCCTGGTTCCTAATGACCATAAAGTCCTGGTGTGGTGCTGTAGGATATGCACTGGACCACAAGATCGGTTTGAACCACAAGATCGGCAGTTGGAATCCATCAGCTGCTCCTCAGAAACCCTAAATATGGTCACTATGGGTCAGAATCAACTGTATGGCTTATGAGGAGCAGCTTGGGGGTTTGAACTGCTAACTTTGAGGCTAGAAGCCCAGTGCTTGTCTTACAGTGCCACATTAGGACCATACATCATGATGTTATTTACTGGTTCAAATGTGAGGATTTTCTGGGTTTTTTTTTTTCACATTGAGATTCGTGCACTCCATACTGAAGACTATCATCTTTGATTTTCATCAGTGAGTACTTTAAATTCCCTTCTCTTCCTTCAGGCAAGGTTGTGTCAACCACATACTGCAGGTTGTTGAAAGTCTTCCTCCAATCCTAATGCCACTTTCTTCTTCATGTAACCAAGTTTCTCAGATTACTTGATAAACACACAGATTAAGTATAGTTAAAGGATACAACCCTGAGTTGTAATGCTGAATTGTTAATAGAACCCATAATTGCCTTTCCTAAACATTATCCTCCACCAAATCAAGTTGAAAAAGGGATTAATTTCTCTCTGAATGACATCAACAATTGTCCAAATGTACAATTCTGAAATTTAGATACATTTAATCCATGCTCCACCTCACCAGTCTTGCCATTCGTATAATCTCCTCTAAATTTCTTAAAGGGATGGACTTCTTTTCTGAATTTCTAGCATCATCAACATATCTAACTGGATTGCTGCAACAGTCTCCCTCCCAAGTGCTCCTTCATTATCCACCTTATCCTAATTCCCCATTTGAAAGACAGAGTGATTATTTAAGATGCTAGTCTGATTAATGTATTTCCTTCCTGAAAAAAGCTTCAGTTATTGCCTATATTTCCTAAATTTATTAACTTTTTTTAACCTTTTATTGGGATATTGGTGAAGGTTTACAGACAAGATGATCAGCAACAAACCCTACACTCTGTTTCATATCAATTACTGCAATCCCCTCCATGTAAAAACAGTTTTCCCGTTTCCTCCCTGTGGCTTCTATTTCCATTCCACCCTCCTTCCCATCCCTATTCAAATTTTTCCTTAGGTAAACGTTGCCCTTTTGATTTCAAATGATTGGCCATTCCTTGGTGAGCAGATCTTACTAGCACTGTTGTCCCCCCTACATACCTATTATTGCTTGGCTGAAAATTTGGCCATGAGGTGAGTTTCTTTCAAGATCTGAAGGGTGGTCAAGGACCACAGTCCCAGGTTCCACCAGTCTCTTTCTTATTTTAAATTTTGGTTTATAATTTTGAGTTCTGTTCCTCATTTTCTCCCACTCTATCCAGGATCTTCTAGTATGATCCTATTCAAAGCAATTTGTAGTGGTAGCTGGGAATCATCTAGTTTTGGTCTCAGAGTCATAGAGATTGATACACACATGTTCCATTAATCCACTGGACTAACTGATTCTAAGCATCTTCAATTCTCATCACTCTTATTCTTCATGTGCAGAAGCATGGAGAGACCAATAGTTCATAGATGCTGCTCATGAGCTTTTAAGATCCCAGACATTACTCACAAAAATGTTGTTGTTGTTAAGTGCCATCAAGTCAGTTCTGACTCAAAGCAACCTTGTATAGGGTTTCTAAGGAGCAGCTGGTGGGTATGAACAACAACCTTTTAGCTAGCAGTCCAGTGCTGATCCTACAGCACCATGCAAGGACTCCTAGTCACCAAAATAAGATGTAGAAAATTATCTTTGTTATATCGCTTCACCATGGTGTCCCCTGAAACTATAATGACACAATTATTATTATTATTATTATTATTATTATTATTATTATTATTATTGTTATTATTTTGGTAAGGCTGCCTGCATCTCTAGCCTTTTATTAGGCTCTAGGACTCCTGGTGAAGCACTGTAGGATAAGCACTGGACCCCAAGGTTGGTTTGAACCATAAGGTCAGCAGTTCAAATTCACCAATTGCTCTTTGGAAACCCTATCCAGGGCCGCTGTGAATCAGAACCAACTCGATGGCACTTAACAACAACAACCACAACAGTCTGACTGGAGTGAACTATGATGGCACAGTGGTTGACCACTCAGCTACTAATCAAAACGTAGACAGTTGGAATCCACCAGTCGCTCTAAGGGAGAAAGATGTGGTAGTCGGCTTCTGAGGTTTACAGCCTTTGGTAATTCTATGGAGTAGTTGCATTCTGTCCTCTATGGTCATTTGTTGTTGTTAAGTGCCATTGACTTGGTTGTTAGCCTGTATAGGGTTTCAGAGAAGCAGCTGGTGAATTTGAACTGACAACCTTGTGGTCCAGTGCGTATCCTACAGCACCACACCAGGACTCCCTGGTCATTAGGGATCAGGATCAACTCAATTGGCAGTGGGTTGTTTTTATTTTCTCTACTTGGTTTGTTTTCAGGTTTTTTATGCTTCCTCCTGTCCCTGGATATTTGTAGGAAATATTCCATTAATTTAGAATGTTCTTTTGGCATCTGTTTCCCTGACCAATTCCTACTTATCCTTCAATTGTGAATTTAATCATTACTTCTTTTGAAGTTCCTACTTTCACCTTGTAGTTTCAAAAATCCTCTCCTTTATATATTATGTCTGCACACATAACCCACTTCACAATTTGTAAAATCCGATTATGGAACTATTTGATTCTTTTCAGTCCTGGTGTGGTGGTGTAGGATAAGTACTGGACTGAAAAGTCAGTTTGAATCA
>NW_006408571.1:5097062-5098248 GCF_000296735.1 Chrysochloris asiatica
GATTCGGAACTGACTTGAAGGCACCTAACAACAGTAACAGCATTAACAACATTTTAATTTTGACATATTTACATTTCAGAAATGTAAGTAGACCTATTGAGTATTGGAATCTTCTTATAGAAATCTGAGACCAAAGTGAGTGTCTGTGAATTGTTTGCACAGATACAAGGATTGAGGTCTTCAGCATGGATAGAATTTCCTAGACTTGAGTGTTGAGGATGTTCACATTCTCAAAACTAGGCTACAGCAACACAAATAATTGTCACCAGTATTTTTTAACTCTTATTATATGCTAGTAATAATTAAAACAATTAGGTATTTGTCTTATGCTAATCTAATTAATGGAGTTCTGATGTGTGTTAATGCACTGGACTGCAAAGCCATTTGAACAGCAAGGTCGGTGGTTCAAGCTCACCAGCTGCTCCTCAGAAACCCTATAGAGGGTCACTATGGGTCGGAATCAACTCGATGGCACTTAACAACAACAAAAACAACCTACTTAATAGGATAGAGTCTTGGTGTAGTGCTTTGGGAGAAGCACTGGACTGCTAAATTCAAGATCAGCAGTTCATTCTCACTAGCCTCGCCTTGAAAACCCTGTGTAGGGTGTCTATTTGTCGGAACCAGCTTGACAACACAAAACAACATTATGAGAAACATAATTTTCTTATTTGACAGATGATGAAACTGAGGCAAATGAAATAAATATTTTCGAACTGGTCATACAGCTATTGTTGTTGTTGTTAAGTGCCATGGAGTCGGTACCGACCCATAGCAACCTTATGCACAGCAAAACAAAACACTGCCTGATCCTGGGCCAACCTCACTACTGTTGCCACGCTTGAGACCATTGATACACTGCCACTTGGCCAATCCATCTCGTTGGGAGTCTTCCTCTTTTTCTCTGACCCTCCACCTTATTAAACATGATATCGTTCTCCAGTGAGTGGTCCCTCCTGACAATATGTCCGGAGTATGAGAGATGGAAAGTTTGGCACTGCAGATATGCAGTCTGATTTCAGAACACTTGCTCCTAAACAGAATAATCTGTGAGGTACTTTAGGAAAACCAGCAAAGGAGCTTGAGGTAAGCACTTAGAGATTTAAACTTACATTTGCATCTGTCCCCTTGATCCACATTGTCCAATAAGATACCTAATAGCCACATGTAACTTTTTTTTTTTTTT
>NW_006408571.1:5111293-5113153 GCF_000296735.1 Chrysochloris asiatica
CTACTTTCTCCCGAGCCTGCGTACCTGTGCTGCCCAGTCAGGGAAGCGCCGCCCTCTTCCACATGTAACTTTGGAAAACATAAATGTGGATAGTGACTACTTCAAACTATGCCCCACAATTGTAAGACATTGTTGTTGTTAAGTGGTGTGGACTCAGTTCCAACTCATAGCAAGTCTGTATAGGGTTTCCAAGAGGCAGCTGGTAGGTGTGAACCACTGACCTTGCAAATCGACCTTGTAGTCCAGCACTTTATCCTACAGTGCCACACTAGGTCTCTGTAGTGTAAATATGCAAGTATCAAATACCAAAGACTTTGCAACAATAATGTAAATTAAAATACCTTATTAACATGTTTTACAGATTGAATGTTGAAATATTTTGATACACTAAATAAAATATTTTAAATAATCTACTTTAAAATAACTTTTTTAATGTTTTAAATTAATTTTTAGAGTAAATTTTAATCTAATAATTTTCCACTATCTTATGTGGCTTTAACTACATTTCTAGTGAATAGCACTCAGCTAGGCATTTTCCTCATTTGTTCTCAGGACTCCTAGCTTTGGGCAGATACTATCAAACTTGCTAATGTGTTTTCTTTGACATGTCTGATTCCATTCATGTCTGAGTCCCTTGCTTGTCCCCCAGATTCTCAGGCCCTGCCCTCTTTGGTGTTGCCATGGAAACTTTGCTTTAGGGAGAGAAAGATGTTTTTTAATCTGAGTCCTAAAGCTATTCCTCCTCTGGCTTTATGCTATTTCATAGTGATTTTGATTATTTCTTCTCTTCATTTCTAAGAGTTTCTATGATTTTTGACCTCATAAAATTCTAGATCAGTGATTCTCAGGCAGACAAGCATTTAAGAACCACTTGGGTTTTTTCAAATTACACAAACCCATCACCCTGAAAGATTTTATATGTGTTCCCCATCCTCTAAGAACTGCTACCTCTCTACTCTGTCTATTGTTTGAGAAATGCATTTGTTACACCATAACTACTCTATTGTCTTTTTTTCCTGTTCTCTTCTGCCTACTCAGCTGATTCTTTAACTCTGAAATATATCTGCTTTGTGTATCTCCTAGTCAACAAAAGCCTCCATTTGGTCCTAAAGTCACAGTCCCTGAAATGCTGATTTTAGTTTCCTGCCTAATTGAAATCCAATTGATCTTTTGAGCTGACCTAACCAATGGATACCACAGATTCACACATCTGGTTAACATGAGAATTGCCATCTGCCCTTTTGGCATACCTTTGTAGACATAGGTATCTGTTTAGGGGAGGTTTCTCCAAAATCATCCTATGAATATTTTATAGAACAATTCTAAATTCATTTCAAGTAAGACCAGAGAGTTCTTTTACAGGCCATGATGCATTAAGAAAGAGTCTGATTATATTGAGTGAAATTAGTCAGTCACAAAAGGAGAAATACTGCATAGGACCATTATTGTAAAAGACTAAGAAAAAGAACCCATACTAAAGGGGCAGTGGTTATTTGTTGGTTACCAGATGCAAGAGGTGGGGTGAGGGAAGGGAGGAAAAGGTGGAGCACAGGGTAGGGAGTAGACACAAGATAATATGGGTGCTAGGGAGGAGGGCAATACACAAGAAGAGGAAGGGGAATGGAAGAACAAGGCAGATGGGAGAACGATTAGGTAGATTTGCATGGGTTAAGTGGGACAGAGGTAAATAATGATGCATGCACAACCTTGGAACAACAGGGCTCTGGGATAAAGGGATTGAGACATGGTTGGAATGGGTAAAAGGGGGAAACAATGGTAAGATGCTTAGCTGTCTTTTGAATCTTGGCTTCTCTTGCATACCATTATAAAATAGATACTTGAGGGAAGATAAAGAATAGC
>NW_006408571.1:5114548-5123854 GCF_000296735.1 Chrysochloris asiatica
GGGGCTGTGTGCTGACAACCAGGGGGAAGGCTTGCAGGGTATACACTTTGTTTGGTTGATGATGAATGGAGGGGATTATAACCATGTCAATGAAACAATATACGATAGGTTGAATATAAAGCTAATGTTCTCCCATGTAAACGATCACATAATTCACAATAAAACATTAAAAGAAAAATAGTCTGACTATGATTTAGGAGAACAGAAATCCTTTCTAAGCGTATGTCTTGTGATTTTCTTTTTCTCAATATCCTGAAAATTTCCCTTATGTATCACAAAGTGTTGTGGATGTTGCCAGTCAGTATTTTTCAGATGTGCAGTGGATAGAGCACTCAGATCTGAACCAAAAGGTTAGCATTTTGAAATCACAAGCCATCCAAGGGAGAAAGATGAGACATTCTGCTTCTGTAAAGATTTACCATCTTGAAAATGTCTGGGACAGTTCTACTCTGTTCTGTAGAGTCACTATGTGTTAGAATGAGATTAAAAAGCAATGGAGTTTGAGCAAGGGAGAAAAGAATAGAGATTTAGAAGTTTTAATACATTCATTCCTTCACCTGCAAAATGGAACAATAAATCTCAGTATATAGTCAACAAGATAATACCAGTAAAGTATTTAGAGAATAAATGACAATCTGTATGAATTTTAGTTGTTTTTTGTCAAGTAGGACTATTTTCAAGAGTTTAAGACTGTTTACTTTCCTCATTTCTTCTTATAGTTCACCACATTATTTTCTAAAACAGTATTGCAGAGATTTAATTTACTCCTCTAATTATTATTTGGGGAACAGACTGCAAAGTACAGTCTCTCAAGGAGACAAAATGAGGACACTGATTACAGTGGTGCTAAGTTACACCATTTAAGTATACCCACATGCAAATACAAGGTTGGAATTCTACTAACTGTTAATTAGTACACAGCTATTTCTTCAGAATTTGAGTAATTCAGCTGAAGCACTTTCAAGAGTAAGTATTCAAATGAACTGTAACTTCATAAAGCTCATAGATTCATTAGTAGCTTAACCCTTTTATAGGAATTTCATTCATTTTTAATATACGGCATCCATTTATCCTATTGCAACTCCCAAATATTTCTCTACTTTGTTAAGTTTTAGACAAAAAGATTTGCCTTGCTTATGTTGGATATTTCCGTGAGTTTGATTCACAGGAGCTTTTTTTTCTCTTATATCAAAGTTATGATCAAAGATCTAACTTCTTGTTGTTAAATGCAGTCTAGTCAGTTCAGACTTATAGCAACTCAGAGGGGTTCTGAAGAGCAGCTGATGAGCTTGATTCATCGACCTGGGGTTCAAATTGACCTTGCCACCCGGCGCATTAAGCCACAGCGCCACACCAGGACGCCAAAGACCTAACTAATAGTTACAGATTTAAAAAAAATAAAAAAAGATGATACCATTGCTCAAATATAGTTTTAAGGATAGAAATGCTCATATTTCCTCCCTCCCACTTCCCTTTCCTTCCTTCTTTCCAAATAAACATACAACTATGTTTTTGGTACCTGTAGTCTGCTATATACTATAAGCTCACACAAAACTATATGAAATAAGTCTATAAAAATGAAGATTGTTGTTGTTGTTGGTAAGTGCCTTCGAGTCAATTCTGACCCATAGTGACCCTGTATAGGGTTTCCAAGGAGCAGCTGGTGAGCTTGAACCACCAACCTTGCAGTTCAAAACGGCCTTGCAGACTGGCGCATTAACCCACAGCACCACAACTAGAAAATTACATGATGCTAAATATGTTTATTCAAAAATAATTAACTTCCATAAAATGAAAGTCACATATACTAGTAAGAGATGACTAAGTTGCAATTATTTGTACTACTTCTCCAAATTGTGAATGGTTTGAAACCAATGTGCTTCAAGTAAATGTCCTGAAACTAGGTAAAATGAAATAAAAAAGTTTAAAACTAACATATCTAAAGATATGTGTGGTAAAGAAAATCTTAGAAAAACTTGAAAGTTATTTTCAATTATAATGAACATTTCAGTTAATTTCAAAACTTTTTTACTTCTTAATATTTATTATCATAAAGGAGGTCTTCATGTTTTCTTTGTCCTTCACAGGATAGGACAGGTCAGCTTTGTACAAATATTCTACCCAAAACTGCATTCAAGATTAATCTTATTGTTGGTGATCCTGAATGCAGGTAATGTAAAAACTAAAAACAGTTCTGTAAAGCTAAATATTGATGACCTGAGATTAGAATTATGATATAACTATAAAAGCATGGTTATGAGATGTGCTAATGAGCCCCATTTCTAATAAACAAAGTTTTCTCTGGTAAATACTGTGACTCCCTTCAAGTTTATGCCAATAGTTATAAATATTTTCATTTAAAAAGTGGAAGCTTCAACACAAATGACATTTTATAAGGAATTCCATTAACAAAAACAGCACAAAGAGAGTTCTCTAGCAGAATTGAACCTCTGAAATCTACCATTTTGGATTCTTTTCCAACCTACCCCTACCCACCATCAATGGGGTTCCTAATGAAAGCAGAATGAATCCCAGCTCTCTCAGATTCGCTTATGAACATAGAGCCTAAGAAGAAGAAGAATGCAGTATTTTCAGGGGAAGAATGAGAATTATAAATACTATTAAAACTAAATGTTAGGCAAATAGGATCATACATTTATGTCATATAAAATGCAACTACAGTAAGAAGATATTTGCTTCTGTAAAGTAAATTTTCCAACCATATTCTTACAAAGTATGCTTTAGTTTTAAAATCAAACTTACATTGACACATAGTTAGAGCACATATATATTTATATACATAAAGTACTGATTTTCTGTTTTCTAACAGAACAGCTTAATAATTTGATGTGATAATTTATTTAAAGACATTACATCTCAATGTAAAGAAAACAAAAATCCTCACCACTGGACCAATAAACAACATTCTTATCAACGGAGAAAAGATTAAAGTTGTCAAGGACTTCATTCTTCTTGGCTCAACTATCAAAACTAAAGGAAGCAGCAGTCAAGAGATCAAACGATGTATTGCATTCGGCAAATCTGCTGCACAAAACCATTTTTAAGTGTTGAAGAGCAAAGATGTCAGCTTGAGGACTAAGGTGCACCTGACCCAAGCCATGGTATTTTCATTAACCTCATATGCACGTGAAAGCTGGACAGTGAATAAGGAAGACCGTAGAAGAATTGATGTTTTGAGTTATGGTGTTCGAGGAGAATATTCAACTGGGCTGCCAAAAGAACCAACAGATCCGTTTTGGAAGAAGTGCAGCCAGAGTGCACCTTGGAGGCCAGGAAGGCCAAATTTCGTCTCTCATACTTTGGACATATTGTCATGAGGGACCAGTCTCTGGAGAAGGATACCATGTTTGGTAAGGTGGACCGTCAGAGAAAAAGAGGAAGATACCCCAGTGAGATGGACTGGCTAAGTGGCAGCATCAATGGACTCAAGCGTGGCAACAGTAGTGAGGTTGGCCCAGGATCAGGCAGTGTTTTGTTCTGCTGTGTATAAAGTTGCTATGTGTCGGTACCAACTCGATGACACCTAACAACAACAATAACAACAATAATGGCACTTAACAATAACAACAAATAAAACATAGAAGTAATGGACATTTAAAGAGTCAAACAACAAAACAAGAAAAAAGTCACAATGGAATTTAAAAAAAAAAGGCAACCTATCTTATGATGATTCAAAAGAAAATCCAGAAGCTTCTACAGTTGTCACGTAGGTAAAACACCCAAAGTTTCCAAAATCATGAAAGTTTTGTGATTAGACTTAGACAAGACCAAAGTTCTAGTATTTTAAACAAATTGGGTATGGTAAAAGTAACTTGTCTATTGGGGCCTGAGTCAGTTATTAAAAGGGTTAATCATCAGATATTTGATTTATGGTTCAAAAATAAATCAGACTCCATAAGTTAGTAATCAATTAGGCCTTTGCTACCTTGTGAAGGTTATTTAACATTTTCCATCATAAAATTGGCCCATATAAATTGGTTTCACAAAAGTGTAAGGAAAACTGGATGTGCCCAAAAAGATCGAATTTTAGCATGTAGCATTATAATGAACAATATTATATATTATAGCCATTTGATTACTTATACCAAAAGTATTTTGTTGACTTGAATAGAATTAAATCTTGTTTGCTTAAATAAGTACTACATATGTTTACAAGTCCAGCTGTCAAACCATTTACTTAATACATTAATTAAACATAGCATTTATGTATAATAATGTTGTATTAATAAATGCAAATATTCCAATTATAAAGAACATCTTCAGATTCCAAATGATTTTTTAATTATTTTGAGTGGGCCTATGCACTCACTGAGCCTATTTTTGCTATGCCATGTTTTGTAACTAGAATGCATTACAGATTGTTTTGGGGAAGAGAGTAGGTGAGAATGTGTTCGTAAATACATAAAGCATCTACAATTTCCTGTACGTTTAGCACAGCTTTGATGATCATTAACACTGAGGACCAAATGGAAGGATTCTAGAGGTTTCTTTTGTCAGGGATCTCTTGATGTTGTATGACTTCTAACACCAAGTGGTTTGTTCTCAATATCTCAGTAAAGGGATCCTAGGCTTCCAAGTGTGGATCAACTGCAGAAGCACCTGTGAAGCACTATGAATTACTTTGTAAACCACCACCACATTAGCTTAGATATGGTGATTCACAAAGAAATCCACAGCACTTCACAGTTTGTTTAAAGCTCCATACCTATAAACCAATAAAAACAATATCCTTATACCACACCAAAAGTTGAGGGAGAATTTTCAACTCTGTTTAAGCACTTGCATATGATTATAAAATGAAATTATAGCAGATGTGCTAGATATAGCAATATTTGCAATCTCTAGTTCAGTTGAAAGGAGCTCTGGTGGCTTAGTGGTTAGGAATCAGGCTGCTAACCTCAGGGGCAGCAGTTCAAAACTACCAGCCATTCTATAGTACCCAAAGGTTCAGGACATGAGGAAATAAAGTCCATAAATCCAAGGAACTCAGAGGACCATGGATATATAAATTTAGTTGGCAGGTGTGGTTAAAGAATTTATCATATACTCTTGGCAAATGTTATCAAAAGAGCATGTCCAGGATTCTAAGGGTGCAGAAAGCAGAGAAGCACACAGCCACATCATCTAAAGCCCAGGTGGTAAAATTTATCTTATGTGTTACACAGAATGCAATTATAGGGTACAATGCTGTTATTTGTTAGCTGCCATTGAGTTAGTCCCCAATTCCTGGTGACCCCATGTACAATGAAAAAACAATAGCACTGCATGGTCCTATGTCATTCCCATGATCAAATGTTTACTGAACTTTTGTGATTCATACAGTTTTCATGGGCTTATTTTCAAAAGAAATTCGCTATGTTTTCCTATTCTGTGTTAGTCTGGAAGCTGTGTTGATTCTTTTCAGCATTGTAACAACAGTCAGGCCTACACTTAAGGCTGTAGTTGCATATGAGGTATGTTGGCTGGAAAGTGAACTTGGGTTTCCAACAGGGAAGACAATAATTCCAGTACCGTTATCGTATACTCTAACACCAAGACATATTTGAGAGTTATATGTAGGACAATTCACTGATTGTAGCATGCATTCTTATGATTCAATTCATTCTCTTACTACTGTTCTATCACCTAACGTGAAATTCAAGCTAACTAAGAATTGGCTTTAATTGAACTCCAACTAGTTGAAGGTTTAAGCAGAGGGCAATTGCAATCTGGGGTGTCTTAAAGTCACTATCTTAGTTCAATTTCCAAACCAACAAAAAGTTAAGGCTTTCTCAAATTTATTTGCTAGATTCATCACTATTCTCAGAATTTTCTACCTTACATGTTGCAACCCACATAAGCAAGAAAACTGAAATAATAGCAACCCAAAAGCATAAGGGATGTTAGGGTTAATATTACAATACAGGACATAAGATCAACTCTATTTAAAACAGCTACTGCTGCTGACAGAAAGTAAAACAGCTGCAATGCTGACAGAAGCTTCTAGAGTTAAGGACTATATACCACCACTAATATGACAATTCCCGCTGGTAAACTGAGTGGGAAGTGTAGCTCCAAAGCAAGCCTGAATCCATTCCTGGTGATGAAAGCTAAAATAAACCATGGAAATAATATAGCCAGTAAAATAATATGGAATTAAAATAGAACAAGAAATGAAAAATGCATGCATAATAAATACAATCCCCCTTCAGGTAGATTTTTCCTTTTTCCATAAATTCTTTCATTTGCCCTTAAATGTAGAAAATTATAGTTCAAATCCAGGGATGAAATCAAGTGACTTATGACTAGAAACAATGAAGTGTTCCCAGGAAAATTGCTAAAAAAAATATTGTACTTTGATGATGACAACAAAAGAATTTATGTTTGAGTGCAATCACAATATATTACAATTATGGTTTAGAATTTTATGTGTTGTTTTTGTTGTCAGGTGCCATCAAGTCAGAACTGACTCATAGTGATCCCATGCACAACAGAATGAAACAATGTCCGATCCTGGGCCAACCTCATTACCGCTGGCACACGTGACACCATCAATGCTGCCACCTAGCCATTCCATCTCTTTGGGGGTCTTCCTCTTTTTCTCCGACCCTCTATCTTACCAAGAATTTTATTTACTTAATCAGTAATAATAGCTGAGCTAAACATTTGAATGTGCTAAACCATAACGTCTGTTTGAACTATAAGATTGGTGGTTCAAATCCACCAGTCACTCCTCAGAAACCCTTAGAGGGTGACTATGGGTTGGAACCAACTCAACGGCACTTAACAACAACAACAAATATTGGAAATAAGCCTGTGTATTTCAATTTAAAAAAATACTCTCAGTGTAAGGAATTGATATAAACTCCTTTGGCTCACAAAATCATTGGGACTTTCATTATATAAATCAAAAATAATAAGAAACTTTCCCTACAAACTTAGTTTCTCCCTAATGCTTGTATTAACTTTCTTTTGTGATCAACAGTAGACCAGCTCTCCATCTTAAAATGATGAAATTGAGATTAGTTATTTGCTGAAGGTAACAAACTTAATTGGCCCAGTCAGGTCTGCCTAAATTAAAAGCTATGTTTTGTTCCTCTCCCATATCGCATCAATATATATTACCTGAAGCATTTTGAAAATCTATCAAGACAGAAAGAGAGAAAAGCTTAGATAAATCAATGATGTTTGAATTCTAGATCACACCAAATTAAATACATAATCAAATATACATTTTTCCCACTATCCAGAACTAGAGTGTTCTTATGAAAACTTTCCTATGCTTAAATGTGAAATGGTATACTGTAAAGAAGCAATTATCATTCATTTATGAAAAAAAACACACACAAAAAAACTAGTGCTTCCAGGCCCAAAGTATAATCTACCAAATCATGCCAATTAAAATCTAAAATAACCGTGACATATAATGTTCACAAACAGAGTTCAAATCTATGGCATCTCGATGCTGCAATGCGGAGTTCTTAGGGGAGGGATTTGGTGACATCACTCTTACTTCTCTGGGTACGCTCTACCTGTTTAACAGCTCCCTGTAAAACAAATGCTGAATGCTAGCTCCACTTTGTTCATAAAAGTAAAAATCCTTTTCATCATCTTCAGTTAGCGAAAACAGGTACTAATGTAGGTCTTTTGAAAAAATGCAATGGTGTAAAATTAACTTTCAAATAACCGGGGGAAATAAAAGGAAACACACACAAAAAAAGCAGGGGATACCTGCATGTGTATGCATATGAGAATTTAAATGAAACAATTACATTCACCCAAAAAGATCATTTTTAAAAGTGTAAATATTGTTTACTTAAGGCAAACTTACCAAGACTTTATACAAAATAGCCATTTCCATAGAAAGAGATAATGTGCTAATTGTGAAGAACTCCTTTCCTGCTCCTTGAAGAAGATCACTAGTTAGAGGCCCGAGAGAACATTGGTAGCCTTGCTTGTGTTATTACATTTTCTTACATGTAATAAAAATCTTGTCTTTAAAAGTATGGACAACTTAGGCATTGGCTACCTAAATTGGAGGAGGGGGGCCAGCTATAAAGGCACCGAGTGATTGATCTACAAGTTTTCAAGAGGGCATTTAGTTTCAGAAAGTGCAGAGCAAGGTGGATTTCCCGTTGAATAGGTTTCATCTTGTCTAGATGGATATTGTGAAAGGAGATAGGGATAGGATTCTTTTGATTCAACAGTGATTATTGTTATCATGACTAATTACAATTGTCATAATGTAAAGGCAGAAGTTTTGAAACATAAAAGGAGGAGTAGTTAATCTTACATTCCAGGAACAGAGGACCCTAGGGCCATCAAGGGAGAAGAGCATAAGTGGAGTGTAGGACCCTATCCAGAGAACCAGGGACACCAGAGATGGAGGCAGATATGATGGCATGGAGAGACACAGCAACTGAGGACTCTAGATTCATAGAAAGAGAAAGGCTATGTACTGGAGACCAGGAGGCAGGCTTGCATAATGTGCCTTTTGGTTGTTTAAACCATTATATATTTCGGAGTGTTTTTGTGTACATACAGAAATAAAGAGAGAGAGGGGAAATAGAAGCAAATCCTGTTAAATGATGATGGATGGAGGGGATTGTGATCATTGCAATGAAACAAAATGTGATAGTATGCTAAACCGATGTTCTCCCACATAAATTATCACTCAATTCACAATAAAAGCTTTTTTTAAAAAAGCATATTATGATATGTACATAGTCATTAGTATAGCTTTTCTTTCAGTAAGCTCACATCTATGACATATATGACATACTCAAAGAAGTAATATTATGGTAATAAATGGATTTAGCATACAGTTCAAAGTCATTAGTCCAGAAATAATAGCTTGAGGTTCATTCTATCAAGTTAGCAGCATCCACTTACTGATTCCTTGGGATAATCTCTGTGTGTGTGTGTGTGTGTGTGTGTGTGTATGTGTATAGGGCTTCCAAGGAGAAGCAGCTTGGTTTGAACTGCCAAGTTGTGATGTGTAGTCCACTGCAGATCTTACAGTATATAGAGAGAGTCCTGGTGTAGTGCTGTAGGATAAGCATTAGAATGCTAACCACAAGGTTGTTGGTTTAAAACCACCAGCCACCCCTTGGGAACTCTATACAAGATTGCTACGAGTTGGAACAAAGCCAACCGCACGTAATGATAGATAGATAGATAGATAGATAGATAGATAGATAGATAGATAGATAGATAATAGATAGATAGATAGATAGATAGATAGATAGATAGATAGATAGATAGATGATAGATAGAGAGATAGATATATAGATGATAGATATATAG
>NW_006408571.1:5123954-5129971 GCF_000296735.1 Chrysochloris asiatica
ATAGATAGATAGATAGATAGATAGATAGATAGATAGATAGATAGATATGTTGTTGTTGTGAAGTGCCGTCAAGTTGGTTATGACCCATAGTGACCCTGTATAGAGTTTCCAATTGCTTGGAATTCAAATGGCTTTGCAGTCTGGCGCATTAACCCACAGCGCCACACCAGGATGCCTATATGTACACATAGAACTTCTCCCAGAAACATATTTTCATTCTTAGAGACAGCTCCAATGCCATGCCCTCTATGAACAGTGAAGCATTCTCCATGCAAGCTGTGGCTGTGTCTTAGTCATCTTGGACTTCTCCAAAATCTATCAGAGGACCATCGCACATCAAGTCATGAATAAATATTTTTTGAATTAATAAAATGTTAAAATAAAACAGTACTGACTTTGTGTAAAGATAAAAATAGAATATTGCCCCCAGTAGCTTTGCTTTAAATAAGAATTTTGCTAATTTTATAAGTATATATTTCTAAGAAATATTTTGTTTTAACTATAACAGAGCTAGTGTAGAATATTGATAATTATTAATATCATATAAAGTAAAAATGTTATAAAGCATAACAAGCACCTCAGAAAAAATAGTAGCATATCTGACGACTTAACTGTGAAAGATCTGTATTTCACATTCTGTCAAGAACAAAGCTAAAACAGTAACAACTGATCATTACAGATTATCTACAACATACACAAGGAACTAGACATTCATCGATAAAATAAGTAAAGAACTTACCAAACAACAGTAAGAAAAACTAAAGCAACATGATAGAAATGGGAACTAATTATTTCAGCTTGTAAATTGTATAAGAAAGAGAAATGTTCAAAAGTATATGGTAAATTTTCTTCACTTAATTTACATTACAAAATAGGTAAGTCAAAATAATAACAAAACATTTCCTTCATCAGTTTGGCAATAATTACAGGTGTCAGGAGAGAGGAATGCTTCCTTCATTGCTAAGAGTGTAAGTTGTCAAGCTTCTTGAAGACAAATGTCAAAAAATTTAAATGAACATATCATTTTAAACCATAACTTCTACTTACAGATAACAAAGGGCAATCTTATATTAATAGAAATTTATTAACAAAGACATACATTGAAGCATTTTTAATGTATCTGAAGTTGGAAATGACCTAAGTATCTATTGGTAAGACATGATTAAATGCATTATACTTTTATTGTTGGTGTGGTTAAGTGCCATCGAGTCAATTGTAACCCTTAGTGACCCTGTATAGGATTTCTGAGGAGCTGTTGGTGGTCCTGAACCACCGACCTTGCAGTTCAAATGGCTTTGCAGTCAGGCACATTAGCCCACAATGCCACACATCTATCAGTAAGACATGATTAAATGCATTATACTTTTATTGGCATGATGTAAATATTGCAAGACAGTGAATATTAATAATAAAGTGATGTGGTGCTACAGGATAAGCCCTGGAGTGCTGACCACTAGGTTGGCATTTCAAACCCACCAGATGCTTTTCAGAAACTCAACACAAGGGTGGTTGTTTCAGTTCTGGCTCATGGCGAACCTATGCACAACGGAATGAAACACTGACCCATCCTGTGTCATGCTCACAATTGTGTAATATGTAAACACTATGCAAACATTTTAAAATTCAGAAAATCTAAATGGAAAAATACCCATGCTAATCCCACTCATTTAAAATAAACTCAATAACATAACACTATGCATAATATAAGAACAATGAAAATATATGTGCAAATAGAGAGCAGTAAGGCAAATATGAACTTTAGAATGTTTATAACTGGAGAATATGAGAGGAAGCAGAAGTAGCAATGGAAAGAGAATTTCAACATTTTATTTCATGTATTTCTATTACTATAGGCATACAATATAATATTCAGCATTAACAATACAGGAAAAAGAAAACAAAGGTAGACTTTCATATGCTGTAAAAGCATTAAATGTTGGAACACTGTCAGAGATACTAGACTGTCACTAAATGATGCTCATATTAACATCTTCAAACAGTGAGACTTTTATCTTTGCAGCACATAAAGTCATAAAGCCAAAGAAGCAATTACCTAAGGACAACGCTACCCAGAGAATGACATGAACATGAGGCTGGGAGACCTAGGTTCAAATCCCATAAGAAGTAGATGGATTTTTTTTCCTGAGCTTTACTTTATTACATATAACGTATCTATAATAGTATTTACCTGCTAAAAATTTTGAAAGTACTTAGTACATAGTAAGGAGTCCTGGTGGCATAGTGGATTAAACACTGAGCTGCTAACTGAAATTTGGCAGTTTGATTCCAAAAGCTGCTCCAAGGAGAAAGATGAAGGAGTCTGCCTCCATAAAGATTTACAGCGTTGAGAACATGGAGCAATTCTATTGTCTTATGGGCTCGCTATGAGTCTAAATGACCTGAAAGCAGTCGGTTTACTTCTTGTTTTTGTTTGGGGTTAGTGCATTGTTGTTGTTAAGTGCTGCCCAGTCAGTTATGACAAACAGCAACCCTGAAGAGAGTTCTGAGGGGTACCTGGTAAGCTTGAACTGCCAACCTTTCTATTCAAACTGACCATGTCGGTCAAGTGCTTATCCTACAGCACCATAGTAGAACTCTGGATTAGTATATTGTTGTAGCTGTTAAGTACCATCAAGTTGGCTCCCACTCATAGCGACCCTGTACAGGATTTCCGAGGAGTGGCTGGTAACTTTGAACTGCTGACCTTGCAGTTCAACCGACCTTGCGGTCCAATACATAATTCTACATCACCACACTAGGTGCTTTATCTTTCTTTGTGTGTGTATGTTTTTGGTTTTTTTTTAATCTTCTATTATATGAAACCTTATCTTATTTGGAGATGAACCTCATGATCTGAACCATGAAGTCTTTATTGGAATGGAATGTTACACTATAGTCAATCATGCAGTGACTTCTTCTCAGTTTACACTGGAACTGCCTTTTACCTCTAACTTTAAAATCATCTTAATTTCTGCTCATAAAAGCATACAACCATAAAGATGAATAAAAACATCCAAAAGTCATTTAGCTCCCATTTCACACCTGCAGTTAAATTGATGGCATTGTAAACACTAGTGTGTTTTAATCATTCCCCAACAAAAGAAATTCTAGCGCTTGCTTGAATGACTGAACAATCAAATATTTAATAAGTCTTTAATTTACATAATATCTTATGGGAATGGAAAATAAACCAGAGACATTTAGAGAAAAAAAATTTTTTTCTTTTCTTTTGAAACAAATTATTTCCTTTGCCCTGGCTTATTATACCAAAAACAGTGAAAGAGATGACATTTATAAGAAAAATAAGATTTGTAAGCAGGAAACAATGAAAGTGTGATATGGTAAAATAAAATGTTATCTTTTGGGAAACAACTGTAAATAGATTACAGTTCTAGATGTGATGGGTAAATTTATGAGTGTTCAACCTCTTGTAACTCTTAATCAGCTGACTGACATAGTGTTTACGGTAAAAACATTCCAACACAGTGTGAGATACAGTTCCAAGGAGCTCTACACAATTATTATTCCCCAGTAAACAATCTTAAAGGTAATTGTTAGCACAATTATGACCATGGTTCTCAGAGTAAATAGTTACTTTGTCCTTGACATTGCTAAGGATTTTAGATGAATGTGGGGGGCTTAATAAATGACACTATACAGAAGAGTTACACTTACAATCAGACTGCAAGGGAGGGGATCACCTTGTTTCCTATTTGATAACATCTGTGCAAAACTAGGCACCCTGGAGTGGTACTGTAGGAAAAGAGCTGGACTGCTAACCACAAGGCAGGTGGGTCAATCCCACCAGCCACTCCTTGGAAACCTACACAAGGTCATTAGGAGTCAGAACCAACTCAATAATACAAAACCAGGAAGAGGTATCTCCGAGAGGTAGACACAAGACTGGTAGCTTAATGAGGAAAAGTACAATCAAGTGATTGCCTTCTTCATGAGGACTCAGATTCCATTAGCAATGACTAAAAGAAGGAAGTCAATCAATTAGACATAATATACATTTACCATCCCATTAAATTTCCTTCAATAGCAGACAAATATTTTCCATCAGTAAGCAAAATCTTCCTCTAAATTCATTTTTGTAGTTGTTGCTAAGTGCCACCTAGTCGATTCTGATTCATAGGGATCCTGTATAGGGTTTCCAGGGAGTGGGTGGAAACCACTGACCTTTGTGGGTTTTGAACCACTGACCTTCTGGTTTGCAGTCACGGTAATATCGATGAAAAGTTTGACTAAACAACTACTTTACCTGTTCCATAAATTTGGGAATCCAAAAATTAGGAGGCAGGTGTGGCCTTGTGAGGTAAAGTACTGACCTGCATGGTCGGTATGAACCACAAGGCTGGCAGTTGAGACTCACCAACTGCTCTTTGAAATCCTAGACAGGATCACTATGAGTCATAACCAACTCACCAGCACTTAACAACAACAACAACAACAGCTGTATTTCAAGGAGCCCTGAGGGCACAGTTTTGAAGTGCTGGGATGTTGACCAAACTGTAAGCAGTTCAAATCCACCAGCTGCCCACCCTTGGAAACTCTATGAGGTAGTTAATAGGTTCTAACTTATAGCGAAGCTCTATAGGGTTTCTGAGAAGTTCTGGTAGCATCGTGGTTATGAGTCAGGCTGCTAATCTCAAGGTCAGTAGTTCGAAACTACCAGCTGTTCCAGAAGAGACGAGGCATTCTATTCCCATAAAGATTAAACCCTATTCAGGGTCGCTATGAGTCAGAACTGACTCCAAGGCACACCACCACCACCATAGGATTTCCGAGACTATAAACCATTATGGAAGTGGAAAGTCTCACTTTGCTCTGGCTTATGTACAATGTTGTCAAGTGCCTTCCAGTAGGTTTCCAGGGTTCCTTGAAATACAGCTGTAGGACTCTTATGCCCTACAGGGTTGCTATAAATTGGGATTGACTCCCCAACAATGATTTTTTTGTTATTTGTTTTCTTAATTATGTGATTGTTGTTAAGTGCCATCGAGTCTATTCTGACCCATAGCAATGCTGTATAGGGTTTCTGAGGAGCAGATGGTGAGCTTGAACCACAGCCCTTGCAGTTCAAACAGCTTTGCAGTCTGGCGCATTAATCCACAGCACGACACCAGGGCTCCTTCTTAATTATAGTTGGTCAAATTTCATGTAATTATACTTATTACTTTAGAGTCCTGGTGTGGCACTGCGGGTTAATGCGCTGGAGTGTAAGGTCAGCTTGAACTGCAAGGTCAGCGGTTCGAGCTCACCAGCCGTTCCTTGGAAACCCTATACAGGGTCGCTATGAGTTGGAAACAGACTTAACTGCACTTAACAACAACAATAACCTATTACCTTGAGTTATTTTTATGAGAATTTACTATTGTTTATTAAAGGAGCAGTGTTGGCACAGTAATTAAGTATTCAGCTGCTAATGAGAAGGTGGAAAGTTAGAACCCAAAGACTGTTTCTTTGTTGTTGTTCTTGTTAAGTGCCATAGAGTAGATGCTGATGCATAGCAACCATGCATGGGGTTTCAGAGGAATAGCTGGTGGGTTTGAGTAACGGACCTTTTGGTTCACAGTCCAGTGCTGATCCTCCAGCGTCACATCAGGATATAACTGCCGGCTACTGTAAAATATTTGCAGCCTTTGAAACTCAGTGAGGCAGTTTTGTAGACTAGCTCTGGGCTATACTCGATGGCATCTGGTTTTTGACTTAATGTTAGATGCTTTCAGTCAGTTCCGACACACAGCAATCCACAAGACATCAAAACACCGTCTGGCCTTGTGTCTTCCTCACAATTGTTATATTTGAACCATTTTTCTGCCACTGTGTCACTCAATCTTGTTGGAAGTATTCCTCTTTTTCACTGATCCTCCACAATTTCAAGCATGATGCCCTTCTCCAGGGTCTGGTCCCTCCTGATACTATGTGCAAAGTCCTAGAAATGAAGTCTCACCATCTTCAGACCTAAGGAGCATTCTAGCTGCACTTCTTTCAGGACAGATGTTTGTTCTTAT
>NW_006408571.1:5131751-5141066 GCF_000296735.1 Chrysochloris asiatica
AGTCGAGGCTTCAATTTTTTCTTCCGTTTCCCCAGCTTGAGAAATGCTGACCGTGTTCTTCCCTTTTGGTTTTCTAACTCTAAATCTTTGCACATTTTATTACAGTATTTGGCTTTATCTTCTCGAGCTGAGCTTTGAAATTTTCTTGCACGTGAGGAAACTGAAAATAGCATTTCTTGAGTCAGGCACACCTTAGCGCTCAAACTGACATCTTTGCTCTTTCACACATTAATGATGTCTTTTGCAGCAGATTTGCCTAATGCAATACATCATTTAACTTCTTGACTGTTGCTTCTACGTATGCTGATTGTGGAACCAAGAAAACAGAAATTTTTGACAATTTCAACATATTCTCCATTTATTATGATCTAACTATTGGTCTAATTATGAGGATTTTCATTTTCTTTACACTGAACTACAATCTCTGCTTTGATCTTCATTCTCTTGACTTTGTTTCTCAAACTGCCCTGTGAAATTTTCTGTTCAGCTCTTTTATTCATGATTTCCTCCAGTCACTTTATATTCACTATGCTCAAGAACAAAGTTCAGAGTCTCTACTGACATCCAGTTTGGTCTAGTATTTTTTTCCTGCCTTTTTAATGACCTTCTGCTTTCTTCATATATGATGTTTTTGATGTCATCCCACAATTTGTCTGGTCTTTAGTCATTAATGTCTAATGTGTCAAAGCTGTTCTGGAGATGGTCTCTAAATTCAGGTAGGATATACTTAAGGCCATATTTTGGCTCTTGTGGAGTTATTTCAATTTTCCTTAGCTTCAGTCTGAACATGAATATGAGTAATTGATGATGTGTTCCATAGTCATCCCCTGGCTTTGTTTTGGCTGATGATATTGAACTTTCCATCATCGCTTCCCACAGTGCTAGTCAATATGAGTCCTGTGTATTCCATCTAGTGAGGTCCACATGTATACTCACCTTCTATTTGTTGAAAAAAGGTATTTACAATGAGTAAGTTATTGGTCTTGCAAAATTCTATAATGTGATCTTCAGTATAATTTGTCAACAAAGGCCATGTTTTCCAACTACAGATCCTTCATGTTTCCAACTTTCACCTTCCAATCACAAGTCAATGTATCTTCATTGTATGTTTTATCAACTTAAGACTGAAGAAGCTGGTAGAATTCTTCAATTTAATCATCATTGGCTTTATATTGGTGCATAAATTTGAATAATAATGGTATCAACTTGTGTTTCTTGTTGGTTTACAGGTATTATCCTATCATAGACAGCACTGTACTTCAAGATAGATTTTGAAATGTTCTGCTTGAGGATAGCAGTGATGTCATCCTCTTGAATTTGTTGTACCCTCTGCGATTAGTAACCTCTGAGATTGCTTGACTCAAGATGGCCAATGCCTGTCCTTCAGCTCATGAATACCTAGGATATGGATCTTTATGCATTTCATTTCATTTTTGACAACTTCTAATTTTCCTGTATTCAAACTTTGAACATTAGATGTTCTGGTTACTAATGGATATTTTCAGTTGCTTCTCTTCCTTTGGATTTGTGCCACGTTAGCAAATATAGGTACCAAAAGCTTAACTCCCTCCATGTCATTAAGGCCAACTCAATTTTGAGGAGGCAGCAGATCCCCAGTCATACTTTGAGTGGTTTCCAATCTGAGGGGGTCATTTTACCACACTATTTCTAACACTGTTTCACTACTATTAATAAGATTTTCCGTGGCTAACCATTCAGAAGTAGTTTGTCTCTCCTTATTCCTATCTGCCTTAGTCTGTAGGTTCCACTGAAACCTGTCCACCATAGATGACCCTGATGTTTCATACAATACAGGTGAGAGCGATTTCAGCATTGAAGCAGCACACAAGTCACCACAGCACGGTAAACCAACAAACTAGAGTGGTGGTGGATTCTGGCTAGCCCTTATGAATTTGATTGTAAAAGCTATTGGTTGTAATACTAAGATGAATCCTGCACAGTACGCCAGTTGTTACTATAATTATGTAAGATAGAAGAGCATATTATATAAACAGGCCAAAAATACTTATTTTCTTTCTCTTCTGATTCTCAAATTTCATTCAAAGCTCTCAAACTTGTTTAGGCAACTGAGACCCTAGAAGACCACTATTCTTTGTAGAACTTCATAAAGTAATTATTTTGTTTAGATTTCATTACAACAATTAGAAACAAAGTACAGGAAAAATAAATGTGTCTGTATATCCACACATAATACCAAATACTAATTGAAAGAAATTTTAGGAGTTTATAAACAAATAATATAAATCCACTAACTAAATCTAATATGATATCTGAGTATGACAAGTGAAGCAAAGAATTCTTGCTATTAGGTAGTTGAAAACTCATTAATTTTATCATCTGCTGAGCCTGAACCCTGACAATTTAAGAATGCATTACTAGAATCAAGAAAAACAACCTTTTTAAGATTTAAAATATTAACAATTTAAAATTTAGAGTAGTGTAGCCATGGTTAGATTTATATTCTTTTGCAAATAGATGAATTGCTATTATATAATTTTAAAAGCTAACGTATTAGACTAATTCATTGAAAACAAATACGTGTGTGAGTGACCCTGTACAGGGTTTTCAAGGAGCAAATGCCGACTTTGAGGTTAGCAGTCCAGTGCTTATCTTATAGCTCCATACCAGGACTCCTATAATATATAATCCATACCAGATTTATCAATTATTTTAATAGTGTCCTTCCTACTTTCATACTGTGTTTATTTGTTACATCAGGATACAAAGAAGCATCATCAGGCATCACATTTAGTTTTCATGACCTTTAGTATCCTTTAGTCAAGAATGCTATCCTATTTGCTATTTTCATATTTCATGACATTTGAATTTCTCAAGTTGTTTTGTTTTTTATAATTGTCAACTATTTAGATTTGTCTGATTGATTCATTTTAATGGATTCAGATTAAATATCTTGGAAAGCAAAACCAAACCAAACCAGGGAAGTGGTGTTAATTAAGTTGTAAGATTCTTTTACTTGAATATGAGTATGTGTTTTAACATAGTCCTCATCATTTTCATCAGTCTTTGTTTTATCTGTTCCTGATGTCTTACATATTTATATTTTTCAATTAATTTTGTGTATTCTTATAGTGTCCAAATTTTGTAAATAAATGATACAGTTACTAATCACCTAGCCAACTAACTTAACCACTTAATGATCCACTAATTAAGTGACATTTTAACTAAAATAACATTTTATTTTCAATAAAAATAACAACTTTCAAAGAAATTCTGCCAGGTATATCCATCCCCTTTAGTTTAACAACTTTGTGTATAGCATTAAAATAATTTGGATGTGTTTACATATTAACATGGCAGGAGACAGTAGCATTATCACTTTCCGCTCAATAATCATACTTAGTGGTGGTGGTAGTGGGTCGTATAGTCGGTTCCTACTCATAGCGACCCTGTACAAGGTTTCCGAGACTCTAAATCTTTACGGGAGCAGAAAGCCTCATCTTTGTCCTATGGAACAGCTAGTAGTTTCAAACTGCTGACTTTGAGGTTACTAGCCAGACTTGTAACCACTTTATGGATATATATATATATATATATAGGAGCTCTGGTAGCGTAGTGGTAACGAATCGGGCTGCGAACCTTAAAGTCAGCGGTTCGAAACTACCAGCCGCTCCGCGGGAGAAAGATGAGGCTTTCTACTCCCGTAAGGATTTACACCCTCAGAAACCCTGTACAGGGTCGCTATGGGTCGGAACCGACTCGACGGCACTTAACAACAACAACAACATATATATATATAATTTGTTCTTTAAGATAGCTCTGAGGGCTAGGGAAAAAATACGTATTATTCTTATTTTATAGGGAAGAAAACCAAAGCTGTGTTCCAAATGACTTGTCCAAGGTCAAATAGAAAAGTAGTAGCTCTTCAACTTAACCACACATATTAGGATTGAAAATGAAGTGAACGGTTTTCTTTTGTTCACAACCATATTATTGTCCTTGAAAGACAGTAAGAAACCTTCACAAAGACTCCCCCAAATACTTCATGAGGTAGTCAGGCTGATAATGAAAATCTTTACTAGGGAATTGCAAATACACCTTTCATACAATATTTGTTCCAATTATCATAGTAGTTTGTGCCTTTTTGTCCAATAATTGTCATCTCATCTGGGTGTTTCAATTTATTGAAGACATTTTGCCTCGCTAATTTTTAAATGGTTCCCACTAGAACTTTTAAAATGGCTGCCCTGAATTCTCTTTGTGGCGTTACAGTTCTGAGCATTAGCACACAAAGTGTGTGTAATGGCATTTGACTTAAGTATTACTATTGTAGGTAGATCTTGGTAAAATAGTTAATGTTGTCAGGTTGGGGATTTCCTGAGGAAAAGCAAATTCCTGAATTGCTATTGTGTTACACTAATGAGAGAATCAAAAAGATAAGGGCAGAAGAAGGCTGGACTAGGAATCAGTAAGCCTGAGTATGAGTAAACCTCGGATTATTCACCTAACCTGGAGCTATAGTTTCTTAATCAGTAAAATAACGCTAGTGGGCTTAATTATCTTTTCAATTCCTGTTAGCTATAAAATCCAATTATTTTATTGGCTAAACATCATGGATAAGTGTAAATAACCTTAAATGACATTGGACTATGGAAGAATATTCTACTTTAAGCTTGCCAGTGATCCAGTAAAGGGGAATTGATAATTTCCCAAGGAAGTATTATAATTTTCAAAACTATAAATCAATACTTATTTGACAGATTTTTATTGAGATTCTTACATTTACGTATTTGACAGCATTTTAAATGCAACATATTACCAAAACCGCTCTTCAATTTTGGTGGAATTTAAGCCTCTAATAATGTCAATTGTATTTTAGATTAATCTTTCTATACACATACAAAATCTGAAGCGGCACACAACTGTATTAATAACTTCCATGCCTATGATCATGATAATATTAATAATCATAATAAATTGCTGTCAGCACATTCTTTACGCTCACTACATTCAATTCCCCAAAGAAACCTGTTGCTTTCAGCATTCCTCAATCATAAATGAAGTTTTATTTTGGATATTCTTAGAAAGTTTTCAAAGGGAAGAAGAAACAACTTAAATCCGTTTGTCACTAGAAAGGCTTGCCTAATAGCATAGCCACAACTGATAAAGACATAGCATGACATGATCTAACACACTCAGTTCAAGTTCAGGCTTTATTGGGTTTGAACCTCAGCTCTGTCATTTGCTTATATGAAAAATTGACATAATGCTTACATCTGGAGTTTTGAGAGGTTTGGAAATAAAGACGCAAAATGTCTACAACAGTTTCTAGAACACTGTATGAATTAAACAACTGGCAAGTAATAAAAGTAATCATTTTTATATCCATGTTTTTCTAAGTTGTGTTGATTCTGATTCACAGCGACCTTGTGCAAGGTTTCAGAGAAGCTGAGCCTTAACGCTGTCTGTCTTAGCATGTATTGTAGGGGAGAAAAGAGCCTCCATCTTTACATATATAAGTATTGTAAAGGCTGTTTGTTGTTGTTATTCTGACACATGGCGACCCTGTATAGGTTTTCCGGTAGCAGCTGGTAACTTTGAAATACCGATCTTGCAGTTCCAACAGAACTTTCAGTCTAGCACATTAACCCACAGTGCCACACCTGGACTGTTTAGTAAGTTTTAAATAGGAGTAAAAATAAGACAAGATAAATATAGATCATCTGGGTGAGGGGAATCATCAATGTGAGGCCATGATGATTTTCAACATTCTACCTCAACATTGTGGCCTTCTATAGGGCACCTTTGTTGTTAAGTGCCATGGAGTCAGTTCAGATTAACAGCGACCATGTTTAGGGTTGGGCAGTGGTTACAAATCGGGCTGCTAACCTCACAGTCAGCATTTCAAAACTACCAGCTGTTTTGTGGGAGAAAGATGAGGCTTTCTGCTACCGTAAAGATTACAGCCTCAGAAACCCTGTACCTCTATGAGTTGGAAACTCCATGGCACATAACAATAACAATGTATAGGGTGCTTGAGGAGTAGCTGATGATTTTGAAATGCCTCCCTGGCTCTCAGCAGCCCACTACTTATCCTACTGTGCTACAGCAAGACTCGACAGGACACAAAAAACACAGGAATCTCCTTCCACAACCATGACTGACGTCTACAATGCATGCCACACGTACCAGTCCTAGAGAAGTAGGACGAGGTCTGCTGCAAATCAGAAAGCCTACAGAGTGTTTCTTAGGCTCTTAGGATATGACATCACAACCAGGGGACCAGTAAGACAGCCTTTAAGGGGTTTGTCCAGCAAAGTTCCCAAGAGAGACACGTGGGGGAAGTGGCCAAAACCCACTTTAAAAATACACTCTGCTTCTAACTTCAACTTTCAATTGTCAGAGGTGTATGAGATGCTCAAGAAATATTGGCATCTGAATGAACACTTAAACCTAGGCACAAGATGGATGTAAGCTTTTCCTGATTGGAGTTCACAGGCATAAAAACCTTCAGATTTCATGCTATAAATCATGTGAGTCTGAAATCCATGTTGATTTTTAAAGTTGCCTTTTCTAACAGCTGCATTTCTTTCCTGTGCTTAACCTTTGTGCTAACATAACCGTATACGGTCAGAGAAATATTTTGTCTGTGACCGGGCAGATGTAGGATGTCATACGTTGTTCCTGGGAGGTTTTTCTGTGGTCAGACAGATGCAGAATGAGATACTCCATGCCTAGAGGGTCTTGTTGCACAGCATTATTAACAAATCTTTACACTAGACCCCCAGGAAAAGACATGCTGGAGAAAGCAGTTTTAATAACATGTTCCTAGATTTTCTTGCGACTATCCTGTAATCATCTGAAAAGCCTGTATACTTGCAAATATGCACCCTTACCAAATCACAAAATCCCACTTATATGTTATCAATCCCCATTTGAAAGAACCACCTGCTTCCAACTCCCCTGCTTGACTTTCATCATATTGTATTATTATTTGTTGTTGTTATTGTCTTATATAATAAAAGTCATACTAGTGTCACTTTAGTTGCTGCTTTGACCACGTAAGAATGCTGGCTTCTTTGTTGCTCTCAAGAGCAGTTATCTGCACTCTGTAATTTTGGAGCTATCCTAGTCCAGACTGTTCTCTAGACTTTGAAAAATCTCTTTGATTTTACTTTCACAGACTGTGTGTTTTCACAACCAATAGTATTTCAGCATTACTGGTCTATATGTTTAGGGGGTAGTAGAATTTTGGCAGAATCAATTTAGGAAATTTGAATAGCAGTACCATGGGTCAGAACCGACTCAATGGCACTTAACAACAACAACAAACACTAGGGGGATTCAGATAATAGCCTAGTTGTGGTTCTCTAAAATCTATGTGGAGCCCTGCAAGCATAGTGTGTTACACTTCAAATCCACCAGCCACTACTCTGGAGAAAGATGAAGATTTCTATTCCTGTAGAGATTAACAGCCTTGTAAATCCAGGGTTGTTCTAAGTCGGACTGACTCAAGGGTATACAACAAGAAAAAAGCCTATACATCATACCCATCTAACACATGACTACCCATCCAACTCTGGTCTTTGCCCATTGCCTGCATCTTATAAAGTATTTATCAAGTAGCAAGTAGCTAACACCAGCGAATTCGAATTTACCCATGAACTCTTACCCTCCCTTTCTTTTATAGCTGATATTCATCATCACCTAGTCAATTCATTTATAGTTCCTAAATATCTTCCAAATCAATTCATTTCTTTGTATCTCCATTGTTGTGACCCTCTTCTGTGATACTATAATAATATCAAAACAAAACAAATCCTTTGCCTTCAAGTACATTCCAACTCACAGAGACTCTATGAACTACTGTAGTGGTGAGGTGGTTGTGTCCTGTATAGGGTTCCTCAGGCTTTAAATCTTTATGAAAGTAGAAAGCCTCATATTTCTCCCAAGGAACAGCTGGTAGGTTTGAACTGCTGACCTTGAGATTAGCAGCCCAACTCATAACCACTATGTTATGAGAGCTCCTTATGAACTACTACTGTAGTAGTCTTATAATTGCTTTCCAAAATTCACACATGGTTTTGATTATGCACACTATAGTGATATTAAAAAATAAATAAATAAACAAGCACACACCCACAAATGTGTTAATTTCCCTTCATTACTCTTAGTACATCAACAGCATCCCCAAATCTGACAATAAAGACCAAAACCCTATACACAGCTCACAAGACTCGACATTATATGGAGCCATTACGTATCTGTAGATCTCAATCTGAACTGCCTTCTCCTCTTTATACTCTGATCATATTACTGTGGTGCCATCAAGTTGATTCCAGCTCACAGTAGCCCTATAAGGCCCCATGACTGGCCATCCTCATGGGAACAGATGGCCCTGTCTTTCTCCCTCAGAGTGACTGGTAGACGGGAACACCTAAGTTTGGTTAGTTAAGCCCACGGTAGCTCTAGAGTATCCTGAGATCACACTGTTGTTGTTAAGGGCCATCCAATAGGTTCCAACCCATAGCGACCCCATGTAGGGTTTCCAATGAGCACTGGTGAGCCTGAACCACCGACCTTGCATTTGAAATTGACTTACAGTCTAGTGCATTAACCCACAGTGCCACATCAGGAAACCAGTGGTCTTATTTATTTTGGTAAATGTATTAACCCTCTTTAATGTCAGTGATTATACAGGCACTAATAGAACACTATTATTAACCTTTATACCATCTACTATATCAGGACTTACATTAAACATACCACATACCTTCTTAATCACTGAACCTAAACAATTTTTATTTTTATTTTCTATCTTCTCCTAGTGCCTTATTTTTTCCTTCAGCACATATCACACTTTGAGATTGTTTATTTTATTTTGTGGTTATTAAATTACTATAATAAAAGGTGGCACTCTGGTGTGGCACTGTGGCTTAATGTGGTGGACTGCAAAGTTGGTTGGAACAGCAAGGTCGGCAGCTCAAGCCAATCCTTGGAAATCTTATACAGGGTTACTATGGATCGGAACTGACTCAACATCACTTAACAACAACAATAATAATAAAATGTGAATTTCATGAAGACACATATGAAATCAATTTTTCTGGACTGTGAACTTTTAGTCAATAACACAATGCTGGCAAATTGATGCTAAATTAAAATCAACTGAAAAAATTACAAAAACAAATCAATAAATGTTTTGTCAGTGGTATTTTTTCATATAGTTCTACATTTTAAAAACCCTTTTTTCTACATTGTTTTTTTAAGAATATACAATTTAAGCACTATGCACATCTAATATGTTGTTGTTGTTGTCGTCAGGTGCCATCGAGT
>NW_006408571.1:5143191-5174934 GCF_000296735.1 Chrysochloris asiatica
ATCTTCTCTTTCTACAGATGTAGTCAATTTGATTTCTATGTGCTCCATCTGGTGAGGTCCATGTGTAAAGTCGTCTGTTATGCTGTCTAAAGAAGGTATTTGAAATAAACAAATCATTTGTTTTGCAGAAATCTATCTAATATACACCCTTGATATCTGTGCCTGATTGATCAACCACAAAGCAAGCCCCTCTGGTGCAGAGGTTAACGTGCTTGAATGCTAACCCAAAGGTTAGTGGTTCCAATACAGGCAAGAGATGTGGCAGTTTGCTTCAGTAAAGATTTACAAACTTGGAAAACCTATGAGGCAGTTACTGTCTATCTTAATCAGCTTCATTGCAGTGGGTTTGGTTTGGTATTTGGGCCAACCACATCATAGTTGTTCCTACACTGTCATCAACAAACATTTATTATTGGCTTTGAATAATCGCTATCAAACTAAGTAGGTGTTAATTCTGGAATTTTGTTAATATATGTGGCTTTCTTACAAAGGGGTATATAACTTCTGTTAATATTTTTGATATGTTCAAAATGATGAATAGCAAATATTTAGATTACTTCAAAGAACCAGGACTAGATGTCCAATAGTAAGTGTATCCTGAATTCAGAAATTTCTCAAAATTGAAACGAACAATGCTTGAAAAGGAGTCCTGGTGGCATCGTGGGTTGTGTTGTGCTGCTAACCACAAGTTGGCAGTTCAAACACACGAGCTACTCGGTGAGAGAAAGATGGAGCACTTTGCTAATTTAAAAATTTACAGTCTTGGAAACTCAAGAGGAGTTCTAATTTATACCAGAGAGTCACTGATGGTGGTGAGCAGTGGGTGGGTGAGTGTGTTTAAAAGTCAAGACATTATTAAATCAATTATTGATTTTCAAGGAAAAGTGTGCAAAACAAGATCAAGATTGCTATTTAGGCTATCATGCTGTCGTTAAGTGCAGTCTAGTTTGTTCTGACTCATAGTGACGCTGTATAGGATTTTCAAGGAGCAGCTGGTGGGTTCGAACTACTGACTTTGTGGTTTGCAGTCCAGTGCTGATCCTACAGTGCCACACCAGGAGTTCCCTGTTCAACTTTAGCTAAGTTTTGTTGGTATCAATTTAATATAACATATCACCTATTGAAAAATGCACTAGAGGTGGTTATGCTACTAGGGGATGCTGTTATAAGGTCTGGGGTTCTAATGAAATTAACTGCAACAAATATTAAAATGGGTTAAATGAAAAGAAGAATGGATTGGCTGTGGAACATTTGAATTAGAAGCTTTTAGGCATAGGCATCTGGAGTCCTGCAAACACTGTCCCACAAGTTTTGTCAATACAAATGAACTCTCCAAAGGGCTTCACAGTCTGTATAAACCAGATACTATCTACTAAAGTTCTAGGAAACATTATTAAACTTGGTTTACTTATTATTTTAATGGTAATTTATTTTGAAGCAACAAGTGAGAGTACATATCATTAGATTTGACACTTTGTTGTCTATGATAGGCGAATAAAGAATTAAAAACATTAATTTATGTATTTATCAATAAAATAGCTAAAAGTTCTTTTAGACCTGCTACAGTTCTCAATTTGGTGAGTTATGTTTCAGTTAAAGTTAACTAAAAATGCATTGTTCTGTTACAGTCACAAGCTTCCGACGTACTAATACAGAGTTTAGCCAAAGTCAGAAATGAAATATAAAGTGGGTACAGGTAGACAATTCATTATAGAGTGGGCCTTGTATTGATGTAAATGGTAATAGTTGAGAATTATTTTAAAGAAATTACTGGGTAATACTTGGGAGTAAATGGAAAGTAGAGGTTAAAATATTTGAAATCAAGCTGAAATTGCATTATGAAAATTTAAATAATAAGTTTTATGGCAGGTCTAAAATGGCAAATTCCTCCTAGAAAATGTAATTGTAAGAACTAACTAATCCATACTAGTCAGAAATGTTCAAGTTAATGAAGTTTAATTATAAAGACAGGGTTTCTTCCTAGGATTTCAAGACAATGACAAATGAAGCCTTAATTAGATTCTTAGCTTCCAGGAGAGTATGTTCCACTGGATTTTTTGCACAGATTATGCTAGAAGTCCTGGTGTGGTGCTGTTGGTTAATGCACTGGATTGCAAAATTTGTCTGAACCGCAAGGTCAGCGGTTTAAGCTCACCAGTTGCTCCTTAGAAACACTGCACAGGGTCACTATGGGTTGAAACCTACTGGATGGCACTTAACAACAACAACAACACCATGCTATATTTACTCACATAATTCCTGCATTGCTTAGTTCTTTATCTTCAACTCTAAGGAAGAAATATATTTTTGTTGTTGATATTCACTTCTTGCAAGAGAACTGTTTGTTTATCTTTCTATATGAATTCCCAAATTTTCCTGATGCTGGGCTCTTTGTTGAAGTTTTGGAGGGATTTAGATTAGAAATTTGAGATCCTGGAATTTTTGTGTAATGCCTCTCTCCTCTCAAACTTCTCTGTTTCCTTAGACTTGATTAGCCAATCAAAGCTCTCTAATAGCTGGTTTCTACTCCCAGGACTACAGGCTTCTCCTTTCAACTCAGAAATCTACTTCAGCAGTGGAAATTTTTTGCTACTGACACCTTTGCTGCCTAATGGCCCAAGCCAAGTCATCTTCTTACAGAAATGAAAATTATTTTCATTATTATTGCCCTCTTTTCCTCTTTTTTTTTTTTTTTTTTTTAATTGCCACTGCTTCTTAAATGACAGCATTTGGTAAAGGTGATGTTTGTAACTAAAGTGAATGCATAAGTAAAAAAGAATTCGAATGTTTCATTTTATTGGCAAATTTTGTTTGGCTCATCTTAGATGATGTAATGTCTATAATTACTGGAGTCTTTAAAATGTATAACTTATAAAACAGTAGTTGAAATGAAAGAAATCGGAGTTTCAGGAAAGTTTAAGTTGGAGGCCAATTCAATACTATCAAGAAAATAAAGTATCATTAAGAACAACATATTTTGATCAGTGCTGTCCTGTTTTAAATTTTAATTTTGACCTATATTAGTTCTTGGCTGATACCTATCATGATTTATTAATTAAAAATAATATCCAACACAGCATTCTCTGTTTTCTATGGAATGGTGAAGAATAGCACAGTAAATGCACATAGGCATTGAAGCCCTTCTAACAACAGGGCAGAATGTAATCTAATCACTCAACCAAGTGACAAAATACCTGAAAGGTACAAATGTGACTCATTTGAACAAAAGGTGGCTAGTCTCCTAACAAAAACAGCTACAAGCACCTTTGGATCTATCCTGGAATGGATTAAATACTAAAATACAAGTTTTAAGAAATAACATGATAATATGATATATACTCAGGAGTACCACTTAGGCAACTTGAAATATACTGAGTGTAATTTCATACAGCACATTAAAAGAAATACTAGCAAAGGACAGTAAGAAGAGAGAAGTTCAAGTCAGTTATCTTTCAAGTCAAACATGAGTGACTGATGCCGAGTTTTAAGCTGAAAGGGACCAAAAATAATTTAGGCATTACGAACTTTAGTTAACCAGCAATGAGCTAACCACGTTGCACTGTTCAAGGTAATAAAGGGCAGGCTATGGGCCAGAAGTAAATCTGATGTATCATGATTTAGACAGTTCTGTACGCATATAATGCTATTCAATATTCAACTATTTATACAGACACTCTCCTTATCAATTTCTATCCCAGATTCTAGCAGTACAGCTATTCAATACATGTCTGCTGAGTTGAAGTGAACAGACAAATAAGCTTCATGTTATTGATCTGTGTCTGGGCAAACACACTGACAGTTTTCTTTAAATAAGAGTAATGCAAAATATCTGGATTAAGGCAATGGTCTGTTATAACTAGTCATTGGTCTGTCTAAGTATCTAGACAATGTACTCCTTTTTATTAAATTATAAAACTCTTGTCAATACACACAATTTTGGAAATAAAATGTGTGTTTCATGAGCATTTGCTTGTGTGAAGCTTATGGCTTAAACAAAGTAACTAACACTTTCTATACCAACTTCTTGATCATTAACCTATTTAGTTAGCATTTATAGCCAAAGTACCAAATATAGGCTATTATATATACAGTCAGGATTTATGGAAAATATTACAAAGACAAAAGGCTTGAAAAGACACAGTGCAGGGAAAACTGTAGTTATTAACTGGTATAAAAATTTAGTCAAAATAATGTTTTAGTCCATTATGACTTTGCAAAAACTTTCAGAGGAAGAAAATTTAAGTCACTTCTCATCTAAGGCACTTAAGAATGGCAATAAAATAAAATATCTCTTAGTATTTTTGTGGCGTCCTACAGTAGTTTTCTTTTTGTTTTATTTTTTCACATGCTGACTCACACTGATGTAGTCCTGTAGGCAGCTATTAATGAAGCAAAATAGTTTTAACTTCTTAATATACTTGTTAAAAATATAAAAACACAATTAATACAGGGTTTGGTCCACTGAAGCAGGTAACAATATCAGACTGTAGTGTGCCCTTTAATTCTGAACAACACAACAAACTCCCCTGATGCAGTCCTACTAATGGAGCCTACACTTTTTAATCTGCATGGCTGTGCCATGGTTCCCAGTAACAGGCCATGACCTCAGGTCCCTTATCTCTACAGTGCATTTCAACTGGAAAAGAACCATCCCCAAGACTCAGCAGGCATGCTGCGTAGATCAGCAAGCACAGAGAGTGAATTCTCAGCCATCTGTAATTCTGTGCCCTAGTACCAGGCAGGCTGGCCATAGTAACCACGCTGTGAATGCTCCGACAGCTGCTGACAGTATTCGTTCTCCTCAGTAACTTTCTCTGGTAGTAGCTATTGGCAATAGGATAACAGTTATGCCCCAGAAGAGTGGTTCTCAATCTGATATTCCGACTAAACTCAATGGTATATTTTAAAGGTCAGTAAAGGAGCTCTGGTAGCATAGTGGTTACAAGTCGGGCTGCCAACCGCAAAGTCAGCAGTTCAAAACTACCAGCGGTTCAGCTCCTGTAAAGATTTACAGCCTTGGAAACCCTATGCAGGGTCACGATGAGTCGGAACCAACTCCATGGTTCTTAACAACAACCACAATTTATTACTAACATTAAAGAATGATGTTAGTGGATGATTTACTTAAAAAGAGAGGAAGAAAGAGAGAACAGGCTCAAGGTGGTACTTATACCACTTGGCTGAATTCTGATAGGATAGTCTCAGAGTGTACACCTCAGTCAAGTTAATAAGAGGAGAACACAGTTCTCGTCTTATTTTATCTTAGCCCAGGCCTTCAGTATGATCTTGCAGGAACACTCCTACTATGAGGAAAAACAAAACAAAACTGAGATCTTTGATAGCAGACTATGAAGGTAGAGAAAGGTGATCTTCTACCTAGTGATTGCCAATACTTCTGTTTGAAAACGGGCTTTCAGTTGATTCAATATGTGTCTGTATTTATGTCGGGATAATTGAAATCAGTAGAAGAAATCCTACAAATAAAAAGCTTGAAATTGGACTTTATTTGTCCCAAATTAAAAATAGCATGTTGTTCTAGAGAGAAGATGAGTGGAAAGTAAACAGCTTCTAATCGTAGCTAAAATTTAAGACATTTCATTAGCTATTTCAAACACAACAATTTGAAGAATATAGAAAGAATACAGTAACAAACTTTACCATTGGTTACTTAAGATATTTAATCTGTATCTGTGGTTGATGGTGGTTATGTGCTGTGGAGTAGGTTCGGACTCACAGTGACCTTCGATAGGGTTTTCGAGACTGTAATCTTTACAAGCAGAAAGCATCATCTTTCTCCTGAGGAACAGCTGGTAGTTTCGAACTGCTGACCTTGTGGTTCACAGTCCAATTCGTAACTACTACGCAACCAGAGCTCCTGGATAATCCATATCTAGCCCTTAACTATTATTTGTTTTTCTAATTGTAAACTGCAATTTTTTAGGTATTTAGTTAGTCTCTACTATTCCCTAGGAGTCCTGTTGGGGCGCTGTAGAATAAACACGGAACCTTTAAGTCAGTTTGAACTTGAGGGTCATATTCCCCAGTCGCGCCTAGAAAACCCTATACAGGGTAACTGTTCGTCAGAACTAACTTAATGGTGCTTAACAACAACTTTCCCTAAGGTAGCAAATACATCATAAACTTCATACATTTACTTTACCCCTTTCTGGTCCCTAAAGACATTTGAGCTTGTCATACTTACTGCAAATTATCATAGATAAACTATGGAAAAGAGAATCAACTTTGTATGCTTTCATGAAAGGACGCTTCAAGAAATTTAATAACAAACCTGTGCTATACAATGTTCAATGTAATTCTGAAATATAAAGAAAATGATTACCCACTTAGATGTTAAACAGAAACATGAATCCAGAAAACACATTCTCAGGGGAAAAAAAAAAAGAACACAAGCTCAACCATTATGGAGTTAACTTCCCAGTCAAATATAATAAAGAAAACAATGTAGATGAATAGGAATACAATATATTTGTGGAAGCATTTTTTTATTCCTTCCCATAAGATCTATAAACCCTCTTTCAAATAAACACTGGCATTCTCATCAATGAATTAAGATAAAACCAAAGATTACATCATTCTTATAAATTATCCGCTCAATTGAAAAACAAGATTATATAAGATCTTGCTCCAAAATTGGCATGTTCCATTGGCTGCAATCAACACTTGAGGAACTGATCAAGAAAACCAGAATCCTCAGTTAGTTGATGAGTTGACCCTTGCCTATATGAACTAATTTGCATTTCCAAGATCATTTCTTGGTTAGCACTTGAACTTATACTCAAAACATAGTTATCAAGAACAGTGGTACACATCAGTCATATTGTGTTGTCCGTTGAAAAGCAGTCGATATGAGTAGGAAGATTTGTGGGTGTTCCCGGGAACTCATCAGTCTCCTGTTCATTTTCAATAGGAGACTCACAAGTTCCTGCAAATGCACACAAACTTATTTTAAACAGGCACCCTTGGTAGATAAGATGCGGATATTTGTTCCACTTCAAGTCAATACAGTAATCTGTGCCCTCCGAGTGTCCTCAGCAGTGTGGTTGGTGCTGGAGAGTCTTCCCAGTGTGGTGAGTATTCTAGTCACTGGTTACTTTCAGTTGTTTCTTCAAGGAGCATTAATTGAACACTGCTGATGCCAGATACAATTCTTATCTCCGGGGAAACACTGATGAACAATTTCTTGTCTTTATAGAATTCAGCTGAACATTAGTCCAGTTTGGTTTCAACTGATGCTTGAGTATTTATCTCCAATGCCAAATGAAAGGCAGCCGTGGTATCTATATTTCCATAATAAAAGGTTGCTCATTAAATACTTGGTACAGTGAGAAGAACCTGAGAATAAGGATTAAGATACCTGAATTCCAGGTTAAATGCAGGAAGAACTTAGACTTATTTTCAGGGGAAACCATTTCATCTTTTTTTACTTAAGTGTTCTTACTTGTAAAAGAATTATTTGTGCAGCTTACTTTAATTCTATTACAACTGCAACTGTCTGATTACAAGAGAAGAACAGAAAACAAGGAACAAATATTTTTCTAACAAATAAATAATTGAGATGCTTTTAAAATAGCTTCTGACATTGGTTTTTCGAAGTTTTTAATTTTCCAATTAAATCTTAGCTCTAGCATACACAAGACTGGTCACTTCATGACCAGGAAGGTCAGACAATCATCAAACTGGATTATCAGGATGAAGTAATTTAAGCCTCTACAGTTTTCGGCAGCTTCGAGGAATAGAAAAGTCTGCCTCTGTTGGTTCACTTGAACGGAAACATGAATATTCCAATACTTACTCTCACCTTAAACAAGCATGTATATGAGCACATGTAGTTGTGCACCAACACATACACACACATCAGCACACACAGAGTCTTCAAAATCCCATCCCTCTAAAAAAATGTTCACAGCTGATAAGAACTCATGCTGAGTATGTCACATTAAACATAGTCTATTTATTTTGTTACCTATAAGCCATTTCAAGAAACAGTGTATTTAATACTTTTTGTGTATTTAATGAAATTTACTTTTCAAAAGTGGCAGACATACATTCCTTCTTTATTTTTGAGGGACTTAGTCTGAACAGAATTTCTAGTCTGTGGAGTTTGTGATCTGACTATCCCTGACTCCTTCTCACTGTCTGAACATACCTAGCTGAATTGAGAGGAAAGCTGTTAATATCTGCTCCCAAGCAGAGAAATCACAGTATACCAAGTGCAACAATGCCTTGCAGTCTTGTCTAAAGGAGCTTAGCTAGGTACAACAAGACAAAACAAACAAACAAACCACATTACTACTGAGTCAATTCCAAGTCACAGTGCACCTATAAAATAGACTAGGATTGTTCGTATGGTTTCCAAGGTTGTAAATTATATGGAAGCTGATTGCATTATCTTTCTACTGTAGAGTTGACTAGTGGAATAGAACCACTGACCTCTTGGTTAGCAGCCAACTGCTTACCCACTGCACCATTAGGGACCCTTATTACTATACAAGGTAGGATGAAAAAGTCACAATCATTATGATCTCGATGATTCTGACTTGTGATTTCAAAATGTTTGGGTGAAATAAGTTTCTCTAAATGTGCCTGGGATCAAAGACTAATATGTCTCAAAGACTCACAGAGACAACAGTCATTTCTCTTATGACGAGAGAAGAGAGTAGACTTCAAGGAGTAAGTTTTTTATCAAATGGGCTATATTTAAATTAGTGAATATCTACCTATGTGAAAGATATTCTACAAAGGTCATTTGCTGATAAAGTCTCCAATCCAAATTACAATTTAAAATTTAATAATACTTGAAATAGCTTAGGCAATTAAGAGTATGTGCTGAAGAGTTTTCAAATGTGTAAAAATTATAGGAAAACACTTTTTACTGTTTTAGGATGCTGTATTCCCAAAATAAAAAATGAAAACAACAACACACCTATTATCATCTAATTGGTTCTGATTTATGGCTTCTTTCTTGGAGAAATAATGTCAGTTACTCCATATTTCATTTTTTGCTTACTAGGCATATTCTTATCTAAAAATTATAAAAATAGACTACTATATTTCCTTCTATTTTTTAGTTTATTCTTAATTCTATTAAAATTAGCATTTTCTATAATGAAACAACTTGTCTTTTTTATCTTGTTCAATGAATAGCCAATTGTATCAAGCTTTTACATTATCTTATTATGGAAAACATGATTTCTTTATTGGACAGAAGACAAACTTTATAACATATTTCTGGATGCACTTTTTTATTTATTCATTCAAATATTTTCATGTACATGAATCTTTTACTTGGGCCTTTATGTTGCTGAATTGATCTATTAATTATTATTGAGTCTTAACCATGCAGTTGTTGTTGTTGTTAAGTGCCATCGAGTCGGGTCCGACCCATAGCGACCCTGTACAGGGTTTCCGAGTGTGTAAATCTTTACGGGAGTAGAAAGCCTCATCTTTCTCCCGCGGAGCGGCTGCAGTAGTTTATACAAATATTTATAATTTGATAGGGAAATTTTCAGATAGGAGGTGTATGCAAAAATTGGAGAGGGATTTGGATGATCTAAATGTCATTGAGATTTGAAAGAAAAGTGCAGGTTTTATAGTCCAAATTGACAGACAGAAGCTGGGGGTGGGGTGAAGAACAAACGGTGACACCTAACTCCCTTGATCTGATAACAGACAACTATGATACTATTGGGATTGTGGCACTATAGGATACACACTGGACTGCTGACCACAAAGTCAATGGTTCAAACCCACCAGTTATTCACCGGAAAGCCTACACAGGGTCACCATGAGTAGGAACTCACTTAATGGCACTTAACAACAATGACACACAACATGAAACTATTTAAGTCTATAGGTGGTACAAAAGGGTAATGCACTCCATTGCTAATTGAAAGGTGAAGGTTCAAGTCCATCTGTAAGTGCATTGGAAGAAAGACCTGGCAACCTAATGCTGAAAAATATCAGCCATGGAAAACCCTATGGAACATAGTTCTCTACATATGAGTTTCTGGTAAACAGAACTCAACATAACAGCAACTGGAACTGGTACTTAGATAGGAACTAAGAAGCTAAGGTAGATTTGAGAACAATATATGACTTCAGTTTGGGGACATTAAAAATTTTAGATGATTGACAGGGAACTGCATGTGGGCTCTATATACATGTGTGTATGTACATATATACATATATAAGCATATGCTGCTGTTGCTATAAGTGATGTTGAGTCAGTTCCAACTCATAAAGAACCTGGATAAGGTTTCCAAGTTGCTGCTGGTTAGTTTGAGCTGTCGATCTTACAATTCAAACTGATCGTACAGTCCAGTGCTTATCCTACAGCACTACAATATATATGTAAATCTATACAAAGCTATATAAGTTTATATATATGTGTGTATAAACAAAAGCTAACTCAATGCTTCTAAGTGGATTCTAACTCATAATGATTCTATTGCGTAGAACTGCTCCATAGAGTTTCTATGGCTGTCACATTCTTCTATTACTGACCAAATGGTATATGTATACACACACACACACACACACACACACACACACACATATATATATATACACACACACATATACATATACATACACATGTATATACATAGACACACACATACATATATACATATAAATACACACACATATATACATATACACATACATAAATATACATACATTTATACATATGCATATACTTATGGGTCGGAACCGACTCGACGGCACTTAACAACAACAACAATATATAACTATATGTATACATATACACACATATATACATATATATACATATGCACATATACGCAAGGAATCTTGGGTTGCAATGGTTAAGAGTTTGGCTGCTCACTAAATGGTCGGCACTTGGAACTCACCAGTAGGTCAGGAATAGAAAGATGTGACAGACATAGAAATTCTATGGAGCAATTCTACACAATAGAATCACTATGAGTTAGAATCCACTTAGCAGCAATGAGTTAGCGTTTGTTTATACACACATATATATGAACTTATATAGCATTATATAGATTTACATATATATTATAATGCTGTAGGATAAGCACTGGACTGCAAGATCAGTTTGAACTGCAAGATTGGCTCAAACTAACCAGCAGCAATTTGGAAGCTTTACACAGAGTCGTTATGAGTTATGAGTTATATATACACACACAAGGAGCTCTGGTAGTATAGTGGTTATGAATCAGGCTACTAACTTCAAAGTTGGTAGTTCAAAATTACCAGCTGTTCCGCGGGAGAAAGATGAGGCTTTCTGCTCCCATAAAGATTTGTAACCTCGGAACCCCTGTGCAGGGTCACTATGAGTCAGAACCGACTCCACAGTACTTAACAACAACAACAAATACACACGCACACACACACACACATATATTCTACATTTGAGGAAAGATCTAGGCTAGAGATAAAGGTCTAGAAACTATCAATAAAAGTATCTAATGAAATGCATATTAGTTAATGATACTGCTAGTGAAAGCATTTAGAATGGCAAAAGAGAAGACAGCCTGGAAATGAGCTTTAAAGGGCACTAACACTTTCAGAGCAAACAAAGAAAGCACTGTCAACAATGAATGGTGATCCGAGAACTATGAAGAGATGCAGAAGAGTGTGATCTGAAAGGCAAAGGTAGTGAGCATTTTCAGAAGGAGAATTTCAATCTATAAGATGAGGTACATCAGCTTGTTGGTGCTCATAGACTTAGAAAATTGATGTTGTTGTTACATATTGAGTTTATTTCAACTCACCGGGATGCTATATAATGTTCCCAAGGAGTAGCTGGTAGGTAGGTTTAAACTGCCGACTTTATAGTTAGCACTCCAGTACTTGTCCTACAGCACCACATAGAAAATTAACACGATTTAACATCTCTCTATGTTTATTTCCATTGATAAAATTAAATTTGAGTTACTTGATAACTTGTACCCATATGGAATGTGTGGCTTTATTTTATTGCATGTTTTCCTGTCACTGTATTAAATGAGAATATTTTTCTAAGATTGGTTATGAGTACTATCATATGTATCACTATTTCAGAGCCAAGACAGATGTTACTATTTATACACAAGATGTCATGTAGAATGTGAGCAAGAAATATCATAAAAGAATGTTGGCGTACAATTATGTAACAAGTTGCTTATAAATTTGCATTATTATTTCTTTGTGTGCAATAGTAAAACATTAGCTCTTTGTACTCAAGTACTATAAAAATATAAGAATAGGGTAAAAATAGACTATAAAACGTTTTACTAGAAAACCATGTGAGTTAGTATAAAGTGTACTGTTCTTCTAGTCAGGAAGATGTAGATCTGAATCTTAGTTGAATTTTTTAGACTCACTTTGTTCATATGTAAAACAATGAAAGTTAAGTAAAATAACTTAGTGGTTTAAGCATTCCCATTATTTAGCCAGAGTGCTCCTTGGAGGCCAGGATGGCCAAACTTCATCTCTCATACTTCAGACATATTGTCAGGAGGTACAGTCACTGGAGAAGGATATCATGTTTGGTAAGGTGGAGGGTCAGAGAAAAAGAGGAAGACCCTCAGGGAGATGGATTGGCAATGGGCTCAAGTGTGGCAACAATAGTGAGGCTGGCCCAGGATCTGGCAGTGTTTGTTCTGCTATGAGTCGGTATTGACTCGATGGCACCTAACAACAACTACTTGCTATTTGCAAATACAAGTATACATTTGTATAATCTGTAGAACAAATAATTTCCTCTATTCTTTCACATATCTAAAACAGTGTAAGAATTTCAGAAAGCAAAGATCTGAACACTTCAGATCATTAATATATACGTCCATGGCACTTGATTTAAACTCATTAGTAATTCAAAAGTCAATCAATCTCTGAAGGTATTCATGGATGGGGATGAAGTCCCAAAATAAATGTTTTCACAGGAGAGAAAGACACAGGGTTATCTGATTATCTCTTTGTATGTTAGTGCTTACTCTGTTCTGCAGCTAATAGTACACCCTCACACATCCTTGTGCACACTGAGCTACTGGCATGGAACAAAAACTCATCTCCACTAGCAAGTGACCATAATGTTGATAAGCACACCGAGGAAAAGAAAGTTAGAGAAAGTAGACATACAGGTGACTCTGGGTGTCTGAGGAATTCTCAACAGATGTCAATGATAGACATCCATCAAATTCTGTTTGATATTTCTCCTTTCAAGCCACACAAACACCTATAATTTTGAGCACCATTTCTGAGAACATGGGACTTGTTGGAAAGGACATCTGAGTGGAAATGGTGTACACCATTTTCAGACTGTGGCAGTGAAATATCCCTGCTTGAGTCCTGGTGTGGTGCTTTGGGCTAATGCACTGGACTGCAAAGTCATTTGAACTGCAAGGTCGGTGGTTTAAGCTCACCAGCTTCTCCTCGGAAACCATATCAATGGTCGCTATGTATTGGAACCAACTTGATGGCACTTAACAACAACAACAATAACAATTCTCTATTGGGTTCCTAGTATTGTAGGATAAAGGCTATACTGATAACTACGAGGCTGGCAGTTCAAATTCACCAGCCACTCCTCGGAAATCCTATAAAGGATCACTATGACTTGGGATTGACTTGACAGCACTCAACAACAACAGCAACAACAATCCAATGGCTTGCCTCTTCCCCTGCTCAGCTGTATGCTTTTTTGTTGTTGTTATTGTTTGTTGGTTTAACCCATTTGAGAGCTAATTTAAGAGTACCTGTGCCAGAACCATGCTGCGTGGCTTTGAATTCTGGCTCTGCCACTCTCTACTGGCTATGTAGCTTTCTGTGCCTAAACTTCTTTGTGTTAAATAAAGATAATAATTGTCTATACTTCATGTGTTATGAGGATCATTGAGAGAATATGCATTTTTAAAATAATGTAAGCATGCAATAAACACTCAAAATAATGTATCTTTTCATTAGTACTCCCTACCCATGGCATTTTCTAGACATTGTCCTATGATTCCTACTCAAAAAAAAAAAAAACCTCAAAAACTACTGTAGGAACATTTTTAGTAGTTAGATTTAGATTATTTCACTTTTAAAAAATTTTAAATTACACAAGAATGCCCAAACTTGCAGCTAGTACTCACTTGACTTAGCCTCTATGTCTTGATAATCAGAACACTACTTGTTGTTGTTGTTAAGTGCCGTTGAGTCGGTTCCGACCCATAGCGACCCTGTATAGGGTTTCTGAGGGTGTAAATCCTTACGGGAGTAGAAAGCCTCATCTTTCTCCCGCGTAGCAGCTGGTAGTTTCGAACCACTGACCTTAAGGTTCACAGCCCGATTCGTAACCACTACGCTACCAGAGCTCCTAGTATACTACTAGAGGAAGGTAAAAAATGTTGATAAAGGAAATAAGTACAAATTGCTTCAATTTTAGAACCTTGACCTATACTAATGGATGTTGTACCTCAAAATACCAACTGATAAGAATGGAATCTTCATATCAAGGATCAATCCTATCTCCTCTGTACACAGAGTTAATAGCCAACTTAGACACTGGCTACCTATCAGGATTGGAGGAAGACTTTTTAACAACCTGCGGTATACAGATGATACAACCTTGCTTGCTGAAAGAGAAGAAGACTTAGAACATTTACTGATGAAGATCAAAGAGTTCAGCCTTCGGTATGGATTATATCTCAATGTAAAGAAAACAAAAATCCTCACCACTGGACCAATAAACAACATTCTTATCAATTGAGAGAAGATTGAAGTTGTCAAGTACTTCATTCTTCTTGGATCAACTATCAGTACTCAAGGAAGCAGCAGTCAAGAAACCAAACGACATATTGCATTAGGAAAATCGGCTGCACAAGAAGTTTTTAAAGTGTTGAAGAGCAAAGATGTCAGCTTGAGGCCTAAGGTGTGCCTGACCCAAGCAAGACATGGTATTTTCAATAACCTCATATGCATGTGAAAGGAAGACCTCAGAAGAATTGATGCTTTTGAGTTATGGTGTTGGAGGAGAATATTGAAAGTGTCATGGACTGCCAAAAGAACCAAGAGATCCATTCTGGAAGAAGTGAAGCGAGAGTGCTGTTTGGAGACCAAGATGGCCAAACTTCGTATCCCATACTTCGGACATATTGTCAGGAAGGACCAGTCGCTGGAGAAGGATATCATGTTCGGTAAGGTGGAGGGTCAGAGAAAAAGAGGAAGACCCTCAACGAGATGGATTGGCCAAGTGGCAACACTGATGGACTCAATCGTGGCAACAAGAGTGAGGTTAGCCCAGGATCGGGCAGTGTTTCATTCAGGTGTGCATAAGGTCACTATGAATTGGTACTGACTCGATGGCACCTAACAACAACAACAACCTAAAATGAGGGGTAATAAAGACACAAAGTGACTGGTTTAACAAGTTTTCAAAAAGTAGTTTAGTTTCAGAGTGTGTCAGGGAAGACAGAGTCCCCACTGAATAGTTTTCATCTTGTCTAGATGCATCTAGTGAAAGATGATGGGGATAAGATTATGTTTCAAAAGTTAGTAATTGTTATCATGATAAATTGCTATTTTCACAACTGTAAAGGTAGAAGATTTGTAATAAAAAGGGGGTATAATTAATTTTACATTCCAGGAACAGAGGACTGTAGAATCATCAAGGAAGAAGGGCATGAATGGAATGTGGGACCCTATCCAGAGAAGCAGAGACACCAGAGATGGAGGCAGAGATGAGGCCATGGAGACAGAGAGCAGCTGAGGACTCTGACTCATGGAATGAGAAAGGCTGTATGCTGCAGACCAGGAGGCAGGTTTGCAGAATGTACATTTGGTTGTTTAAATGATTATTATATTCCTGAGTGTTTTTGTGTACATTCTCCTCACCCAAAAACAAAAACAGAAATAAAAACAACACAAAACAGAGGAAATAGATGCAAATACTATTGAATGATGATGCACAGAGGAGACTGTAATCATTGCAACAAAACGATGAGTGTGAAACTGATGTTCTGCCATGTAAACTATCATTCAATTCTCAATAAAAACTTAAAAAAAAGGAAATGATAAATTCATGATTGGAGAAATATAGACATACATGAATTAAAAAAATTGAAAAATTACATTCAATGTTAGAAAGGGATATCTGTCTAAGAAATTAGGTTCTCATTGGAAATAGTAAGACATGAACAAATAACTCTAACAATGTTAGGAAAGTGATTCTTTCCATAGGTAAGGGGAGTCCCAGTGTAGCGTTGCAGGATAAGCACTGGACTGCTAACCTCAATGCTGCTGGTTCAAACCCACCAGCCTCTCCTTCGAAACCCTGTACAGGGTTGCTATTGTCAGAACCAACTCGGTGACACTTAACAATAACAACAACAATAGGCCCTGGTTACACTACAGAATAGACACTGGACTTCTAACCACAAGATCAGCAATTAAAACCCACCAGCCATTTACTGGGGAAGATGAAGCTGTCTGCCTGCATAAAGATTACAGCTTTGGAAATCCTCTATATTAACAGTATGAAAATGCGTGGTGAGGGGAGAAGGAAGGGAGGTTAAGGGCTTTTCAAAATCTACATTTCTAAGAGTTTATGTATCTTCACATTATTCCAAAGGTGTCTGACTTTAAAAACTACCTGACAAAGGAATAGAATTATCTTGTAATGATTGAGAAACTACTTTGAATAATTCTGAAATAATTCGTCAAACTTGAGTGATGAGACAATAGACCAAATCACTATGTATTAAAAAGACGGTGTATAAAACTTCCTGTAGCAGTTATCATCAAAATAATAGGGAACATAATGTGGTTTCCAGATAACATATTCAATAACATGAACAAGCCCACAAAAAACACAAAAAGATAAAGAACAGCACAAGGTGTTTTTCTAAGGCTCTGACAGAATTTTAAATTGACAGTTGATAAAAACTGTTAAAGAATGGGAATCTTAACCGACTATTACAGCACTATCTATCCATGGCAATAAGTTTATGATCTATACTATGCCACCCTTCAAAGCAATTGTATTTTCTCTATCTAAGGGTGTGTAACAAGAATACTGGATAAATCATAATTAATGCATTACATTCTTATCGAATTATGGGTGTTATTGTTCCAATCAGTAGCGACCCTGTATAGGGTTTCCGAGGAGTGGCATTTTAGTTTGAACTGCCGACCTTGCAGTTCAAACAGATCTTACAGCCGAGTAGTTATCCTACAGCATCATGCCTCATCAAGTCATTTACAACTCATAGTGACTCTGTATAGGGTTTCTAAGGAATGGCTGGTGGGTTTAAAACACCAATCTTATAATATAATGCAAGGAAAAGCAAGATTCAAAAGACAGCCAAGCATCTTAACATTATTCCCTGCCTTTCCCCATTCCAACCATGGCTCTATCTCTGTATCCCAGAACCCTGTTGTTCCCAGGTTGTACATATATCATTATTTACCTCTGTCCCACTTAGTCCATTGAGACCTGTCTAATTGTTCTCCCATCTGCTTTGTTCTTCCATTCCCCTCTCCTTACTTGTATATTGCCCCCTCCCCAGCACCCAAACTATCCTGTGTCTAATCTCTGCCCCGTGCTCCACCTTCTCCTCCCTCCCCTCACCCACCCCCAACAATGAACCAAGAATTCCCCCCTACACCCCCCTTTACTATGGGTTCTTTCCCTTAGTCTTTTACAGTAGTGGTCCATGCAGTATTTCTCTTTTTGTGACTAATTTTACTCAGCATAATGTCCTCAAGGTTCATCCATGTTATGCGGTGGCTTGCATAGTATTCCATTGTGTGTATGTACCACAGTTTGTTTATCCATTCTTCAGTTGATGGGCACAGTGGCTGCCTCCATATTTTTGCTATTGTAAATAGTGCTGCTATTTATATATAGTGCATATATCTTCTCGGATCGTGGCTCATTTTTCTCATACAATTTGATGAACTTGACCTACACCTATGGAAGCAGTAGCTCAAAAGAGGGAACAAGTCCTTACATCAAGAATCATTCCCACCCCCTCCACACACAGAGTAGACAGGGATGGGCAACTCGGACATTGGCTACCCAAAATAGGGGGTGGGGGCTACAAAGGCAAGAAGTGACTGGCTTCCAAGCTTTCAAGAGGGAACCTAGATCCAGAGGGCCTGGAGGAAGGTAGAATCTCCAGTGAGTAGTATTCGGGGCTGATGCAATGAAATGCAGACGGGGCTCTTGTGATACAATAGTGAATAATTGTTATCAGGACTGATTGTGAGGGTTGGAAATGTAAAGGTAGACGTTTTATAGCAAGGAGGGGAGTGATTAACTTTTCAGTCTAGGAGCAGAGGTCCCTAGGACCATCAAGGGAGAAGAACAGAGAGTGGGACCCTACCCAGAGAAGAAGTGATGCCTGAAATGGAGGCAGAGATGATGGCGTGGAGCAATGGAGAAGCTGGAGACTTTAGATCCAGAGAGGGAAAGCAACTGTGTGCTGAAGACCTGGGGAGTATGGGGGAAGGATTGCAGGGTATACCCTTTGGTTGGCTGATGATGCATGGAGGAGATTGTAACCATGGCAATGAGAAGATATATGATAGAATGAATGTAAAACTAATGTTCTCCCATGTAAACTATCACATAATTCACAACAAAACATTTAAGAAAACAAAAAACAAAAAAAACCCTATGAAGCATACTTCTGACACACAGAGATGTTGTAAGTTAGAATTGACTTGAAAACAACTAGAATACAAAGGTGTTAAAACCAAAAATACACACACACACACAAAAAAAAACCACCAATCTTACAGTTACCTTATTCTACAACACCACACCAGGACCCCTAAATATACATGGCCACTGCTGCTGTATACCAGCAAGTCATAGGAACCCTGGATAGCGCCTCTGAGGCTGTAAATCTTTATGGGAGTAAAAAGCTTCATCTTCTTCCTTGGAACAAGTGGATTCAAATGGCTGAGCTTGTTGTTAGTAGCCCATTGCATAATCCTCTACAATACCAAGGCTCCTAAAGAACTACAACATGAACTCGTCCTTGATTCCTGAGAAACAACCATTAGAGTAATTGTGAAACCTCAGTTTGGGACTTCCAGACTACACCTGAGGATTTGTGCTAGCAAGTGCTTGGCTGGTCAGGCCAGAAAAGACTCACCTGGGAGGCCAATATAAATTTATCTCAGAAGGCATGGTGTGGCGCTGTAGGATAAGCACTGCACTGCTAACTATAGGTTGTCAGTTCAAACCTACCAGCTACTCCATGGAAACCCTATATAGGGTCACTGTGAGTCAGAACCAAGTCAATGGCATTTAACAATAACGCCAACAAAAGGCCTGATCTAGCCCAAATTTGATGAAATTTGATGTAATCATAAATCTGTACGTCCAGAAAGATTAATGAACTCCAAGTGGGATAAACTAAATGGGTCAACATTGAATCACATTATAATCAAAATCTTAAAATGCAAAGAAAGATTCTCAAAAACAGCAAGAAAACTATCAATTATGTACCTGGATTCTTCAAAAAGGTTAACAGTCAATTTCTGATCAGAAACCAAGGAGGCCAAATGCAGTATAATGACATATTTAAAGTGTTAAAAGACTGGGACTTGGGGAAGGGACAAAAATGTCAGCAAAAAGAGGTCTCTATCTGGTTAAACTACCCTTTAAAAACATGAGAAATTAAGACATTGCCACACAAATAGCCATTCAAAACTGAGAGGGAGGTTAGGATATTCCCTGATCAAGAAAAGCTGAGAGAGTATATTACTACTACATTTTCCCTAAGAGTCCTGGTGTGTTGCTATAAAACAAGCACTGGACTTCTAACCACAGATCAGTGGTTCAAACCCACCAGCTGCTCCTTAGAAACCCTATACAGGGTTGTTATGAGTTGGAACCAACTCGCCATCACTTAACAACAACAACGTATCATTCATTCCTAAAATAAATAATAAAGTAAAACTGGTATTTCCCCATGTAAACTCACTCTAATTCATAACAAAAACTAAAAAAAAAGAAATACTAAAACAAATCCTTTAGGATGTGGCACTGTAGGATATGAACTAGAATATTAACCACAAGGTCAGTGGTTCAAACTCACTAGCTGCTCTTTAGAAACCCTATACAGGGTTGCTATGAGTTGGAACTAACTCAATAGCACTGAACAACACAACATATTTTCCCTAAAAGAAACACTAACGCTAGTCTTGCTAGCCAAAAGGTTACTGGTTCAACTCACATAGTACACCTTAGAAACATTATATAAAGGGTCACCATGGGACATAATTGGCTGAACAGTACTTAATAACAACAGTACATAACAAAGAAGTCTTAGATATTGAAGAAATTGAAGAAGAAAAATGAGGTGTAAGACACACAGAAAACACATAGCAACATGCCAGAAGTAAATCTGTCTTTTTCAGTAAAAGCTTTAAATGTAAATGGATTCAACTTGCCAAATTCAAAACAAAATAAAACAATAAAACTGATATTGACCAAATATTAAAAACTCAGGGCCAAACTTGTCTACAGGAAACTTACTTAAGATCCAAAGATGAACACAGGTTAACAGTGAAATGATACAGAAAAAATATTCCATGCAAATAGTACCCAAAAATTAATTGGAGTGGTTACAAACAGACTTTAAGCAAATATTTTACAAGAGACAAGAAGGTCTTTACATATTTATAAAAGGTTCACTTTATCAATAAGATGTAATAATTGTAAACATTAATATATATCAACAAAGAAAGTCCAAAAATGTAAAAAAGAAACACTGCAGAACTAAATGGAGAAATCGACAGTTTTACAATAATAGAAAGAGATTTCAACTCCCCTTCAGTAATGGGTAAATGTCGAAACAGAACATCAGACTAGAGCAGATGTGATGCTGTAGGATAAGCACTGGATTGCTAAGCATAAGGTTGGTTCAAACCCACCAGGGGCTCATCAGAAACCCTATACAGGGTCAATATGAATCAGAACAAACTCAGCAGCACATAACAACAACAATAACACAGACCAACTAGATCTAACAGTCATATAAAGAGTAACACCAAAAAGAATATGCATTCTTCTGAAGTGCACAAGGAACTTTTCCCAGGACAAACCATATATAGGACACAAAATAAGTCTCAGTAAGTTTTAAAAGATCATGATCAAACAAAATATATTCTCTGACAATAATTAATCTAGAAATTAGTAACAGTGAAAGTTCAAAAGTGTACAGATATCTGAAAATTAAGCAATGTACTCTTAACCAATGGATCCAAGAAGAAAGCTATCTATTGCTTGCCTGAAAATTGAGCCACAAGAGTGAATTCAGTTACAGATCTGAAGGGAGACCAAGGGTCACAGTCTCAGAGTTCCACCAGTCTCTAATGATTTTTACTTTTGTTTCACATTTTCTTCCACTCTGTCTAGAATCTTGCAATATGATCCTTTAAAAAAGCAGTAATCGTTCACCATACTGACTCAAGCTGTATGCTGAGCAAATAATCTGAGAAGCTGGGTTATATGTAAAAATGTGGCATCAGTATTAGAGGAAGACTCTTTAAAAACTGTAATATGCAGATGATACAACCTTGCTTTCTGAAAGTGAAGAAGAGTTAAAATATTTACTGATGAAGATTAAAGAGCACAGCCTTCAGTATGGATTGCATCTCATTGTAAAGAAAACAAAAATCCTCACCACTGGACCAATAAACAACATTCTTATCAATGGAGAAAAGATTACAGTTGTCAAGGACTTAATTCTGCTTGGATCAACTATCAACACTTATGGAAGCAGCAGTCAAAAAATCAAACGACATATTGCATTAAGCAAATCTGCAGCACAAGACCTTTTTAAAGTGTTGAAGAGCAAAGATGTCAGCTTGAGGCCTAAAGTATGCCTGACCCAAGCCATGGTATTTTCATTAACCTTATATGCATGCAAATTCTGGACAATGAATAAGGAAGACTGTAGAATAATTGATGCTTTTGAGTTATGGTGTTAGAGGAGAATATTGAAAAGCCATGGGCTGCCAAAAGAACCAACAGATTTGTGTTGGAAGTACAACCAGAGTGCTCCTTGGAGGCCAAGACAGCCAAATTTTGTCTCTCATACTTCAGACATATTATCAGGAGGGACCAGTCACTGGAGAAGGATATAATGTTTGGTAAGGGGAGGGTCGGAGAAAAAGAAGAAGACCCCCAGCGAGATAGACTGGTAGAGTGGCAGCATCAGTGGGCTGAAGTGTGGCAACAATAGTGAGGTTGGTGCATGATCAGGCAGTGTTTCAGTCTTTTTGTGCATACGATAGCTGTAAGTCGGTACCGACTCGATGGCACCTAACAACAACAACAATGGTAGCCTGGCACTATCTAGTTCTTTTGGTCTCTAGGTCATGTTCCATTATTCCATTGGACTGATTGTTTCCAAGAATCTTCAGTTTTCATTTCTCTTTTTCCCTTTGCACACATTCATGACCTTTTTAAGATCCAGTCTATAACCATTAAAATAATCATTGTCATTGAGTGCTGTTGCATTGGCTCTGACTCCTAGTGATCCTGCATAGGGTTTCCAAGGAGCTTCAGGTGGGTTTGAACCACTGACCTTGTGGTTAACAGTCCAGTGCTTAGTCTACAGTGCCACACCAGGACCACCAAAGTAGGACATACACTATTGTCTTTGTGGACTATATTATGTCAATTGACCAGGGCGTCCCCCAAGATTGTGGTCCTGAGCCTCCAGCTCCAGCAACTCATTTTAGGGGTCATTTCTTAACTCATTCTGAGGCCAGCTTTACCCTGATAGAAAACACAAACACATCACAAGACCATGAAACCTGAAATCAAAATCATTTATGAATATAGTGGGTTTTTTTAAGGTCTCAAAAAATACTAGGATAAATAAATAAACAAAAAAGAATATGACAAATGTTGAAAGGGTGCATAGAAATATAATTCCTGGTACATTGTTGTTAAAGAGCTCTGGTAGCATAGTGGGTACAAACTGGGCTGTCAACCTCAAGGTCAGCAGTTCGAAACTACCAGCTGTTTCATGGGAGAAAGATGAGGTGTTCTGCTTCCATAAAGATTTACAGCCTTGGCAACCCTGTACAGTGTCGCTATGAGTTGGTTCTGACTCCACAGCACATAACCACCACCACCATTATATAGGGAAGGAGCTCTGGTAGTGTAGTGGTTACAAGTTAGGCTGCTAACCTCAGTTGGCAGTTCAAAACTACCAGCTGTTCCACAGAGAAAGATGAGGCTTTCTGCTCCCATAAAGATTTACAGCCTTGGAATCTTTATACAGGGTTGATATGAATTGGAATCAATTCCACGGTATATAATCAACTAACCAACACTGTATAAAGCTCACATAAGAATTATTTTCAAATGATACTTGTGTATAAAAACTGCCATGTTAATAGCATGTTCATCATTTTTATCATGAAGATGGAACAAACTAATTTGTAATTGACTAAAATAGGTTTCAAAAGTCAACATCTTCCTTAATGACGGAAATTACACGTGTCTTTCTTTAAAATTTTTTCTGCCGTTTTCATTTTTTATGTTTTATTTTGTATCTTTCTTATGGCATAAAGATATTTACGTTGCAAGTTAGCTTATCTTTGTAGTAAAACTTAGAGTACAAATAATAAACAAGTTGGCAGACAAATAAATAATGTGTACCTGGATCTGTTTGAAATACTCGTGTCGCAGTGGATTTTAAGTACAGGACCACAAGTCTGGCTTGAATCACAAGGTCAATGGTTCAAAAACCAACCAGCCACTCCTCAGAAACCCGCTATGGGGTTACTATGAGTCAGAACCAACTCGATGGTATGTAACAGTAACAACAACAACCTGGATCTGTTTAGAGTGTATGCATCTCCCTAAATAATTCTACTTCTCAAGTCATATGTCTATGTATGATTTCACTTTGCCTGTGAAAAGACAATAGACCTGATTATATGACACATTCTGTCTGACAGCTGTGTTCTACATAGCAATCTTTTCACAGAAAGAGATTTAAATATGTCACTTATTTTAATGAAGACAAATATTGCTTGCATATAATTTCATTTATATTATGCACACCCAGAGTTTATCTAACATTTTATGTGGTGATGGTTATCCTAGTTTTAGGAAAATCAACACAGTTCTCTCTAAAGTTACAGTTCTATCATTACAATGCTAAAAAGAATGTAAAGTAATTCTATATTACTTTAGATCATGGTTTCCCTCATTTCTGCTTAACACATTGGTAATCTTTTTTTTTGTTTTAATTTTTAATAGGATACAGTGATTACTGGGAGCTAAATGTGTGATTGCCTATTGCCTACATTTGCAAAGAAAAAATGGAGTATTTAAACTATCATGCTCTGCTAACTCTTGATTTCAGAACAAAATTAAGAGTAACTGTAAACATACTTCAATGTCTTGGCCTTCACATCAGAGCTCATGAATGTACTAACATCTGATGAATTCAGTCTCATGAGTTCATTTACTCTTATTTTCTGTCAAGAACTCCTTCCTCAATATAAGTAACCACATCACCTGAAGACATCATCAGTGGCAAAGAAAGGGAAGTTGCTAAAATGTGTTCCAATATCAACAGAATCTGAAACTCTAAGCGAGAAGGTGAGACATGTATAATACTCAAAAGTGAAAGATGTTTTTAGTTGCTTTATTTAGTTTTCAAAGTCAGAAACCATGCATGTTGTTGTTGTTAACTGCCACTGATAAGGTTCAGAATAAGAGTTTTCCAGGAGTGTTTGGGTTTGAACCACTGACATTGTGGCTAGCAATCTGGAGCTTATCCTAAAACATCATACCAGGACTCCAGAAAGCATGCATATGCCACATTATTCAGTGAAAGTAGCAACCAATTAAAAGGTAATGAAATAATACAGAAATAGGTTATATTAGAAATAAAAGGAAACAAAGCCAGAATGAACAAGTCAATTCTATACATCATATAAGAGCAAATCACTTCTGACTCAGAGCTACCCTGCATGAGATTTCCAAGGAGCAGCTGGTGAGTTTGAACCGCAGACCTTGTGGCTAGTCCAGAGCTTATTCTACATCTCCAAGCATATCTTTGAGTAAAGCTAAAAATTAACTGAAACAAAGCCATGGCCTCAAGTGAGTTAGACCCAATGTGATGGTAATTTAATTAAAACGTAAAACAGTATTTCTTTTCTCACTTGCACTATGCTAGGATTCTGTAGATTTATTTTAGATTAGTTCAATCAATGATTGTTGTTGTTGTTAAGTGCCATCGAGTGACCCTATGCCCAACAGAACAAAACACTGCCCAGTCCTGTGCCATCCTCACAATTGTTACGTTTTATCCTGCAGCTTCTATTGTATCAATTCATCTCATTGCAGATCTTCCTCTTTTCCACTGTACCTCCATTTAATTTTTATGTAGTATTATACTGGATTATCTAATTAATATTTAAATTACTAATTAAAATAAGAAAAGGTATATATCAAACTGGTATCTATCCCCACACTCATTCAATCTATATGTCAAGCATATAATGCAAGAAGATAAGACTATATAAAAGACATAACATCAGGAAATGAAGAAAACTAATTAACAATATGCACTATGCAAATTGAGTCCTGGTATAGCATTGTAGGCTAAACACTGGGTTGTTAACTGTACGGTACATGGTTCAAACTCACCAGCTGGTTCTCAGAAAACCTATACAAGATTCTTTTGAGTTGGAACTGACTCAGTGGCACTTAATAAAAACAGTAACAACAATATGTAAAAGACAAGACTTTGATTACTTAAATTGGAGAGGACTTGACTTGAAGCACTTTCTGATGATTATCAAATTTTATCTACGTTAAGGTATAATTGTTGTTGTTGTTATATTCCCTGGAGTCAGTTCCGACTAATAGCGACCCTGTAAAGGCATTCCAATTTTGTAAATCTTTATGGGAGCAGAAAGCCTCATCTTTCTCCTTGAGAAACAGCTAGTAGTTTCAAATTGCCTTACCCTGAGGTTAGCAGCCCGATCTGTAATCACAAAAACTACACTACTAGAGCTCCTACAAGGAATAATTCTAACTGGTGATTGGAATGCAAAGGTTGGGAGCAAAGAGGAAGGATCAGTAGTTGGAAAATATAGCCTTAGTGATAGAAATGATGCTGGAGATAGCATGATAGAATTCTGAAAAATCAATAGTTTGTTCATTTCAAATACCTTCTTTAGACAGCATAAGAGATGAATATACACATGGAACTCACCAGATGGAATATATAGAAATCAAATTGATTACATCTGTGGAAAGAGATGATGGAAGAGCTGAACAGAAAATTTCAAAGATCAGCTCGAGAAGATAAAGTCAAATATTAAAAAAAAAAAAAAATGTGCAAAGATCTAGAGTCAGAAAACTAAAAAGGATGAACATGCTCAGCGTTTATCAAGCTGGGGGAACTGAAGAAAAAAATTGAAGCCTCGACTTTAGTTATTGAACAATTCTCTGGGCAAATTATCGAATGATGCAGAAAGCATCAAAAGAAGATGGAAAGAATACACAGAGTCACTGTACCAAAAGGAAATAGTTAATGTTCAACCGTTTCAAGAGGTAGCTTATTATCAAGATCCACTGATACTTAGGGAGGAAGTCCAAGGTGCATTGAAGGAATTGGCACAGAACAAGGCACCAGAAATTGATGAAATAAAAATTGGTATCTTTCAAGAAAGTGAGGCAACACAGGAGGCACTCACTCTTCTATGCCAAGAAATTTAGAAGATTATCAGGCTGACTGATTGAAAGAGATCCGTATTTGTGCCTATTCCAAAGAGAGGTGACAATGGAATACGGAAATCATCGGACAATCTCTTTGATATCTCATGTGAGTAAAGTTTTACTAAAGGTAATGCAGAAATGGCTGCAAGCATACATTGATAGAGAACTTCCAGAAGTTCAAGCTGGATTCAGAAGAGGCTGTGGAACGAGGGATTTCATTGCTGATGTCCGATGGATCTTGGCTAAAAGCAGAGAATATCAGAAAGATGCTTTATCGACTATGCAAAGGCTTTTGATTGTGTGAATCATGACAGGCTATGGACAACAGTGCAATATACGAGTATTCTGGAACACTTAATTGTGCTCATGAGGAATCTGTACCTGGACCAAGGGGTAGTTCAAACAGAACATGGAACACTGAATGCTTTAAAATTAAGAAAGGTGTGTGACAGGGTTGTATTCTTTCACTATTCTTATTCAACCTGTATGATGAGCAAATAATCCAAGAACCTGGGTTCTATGAAGAAAAATGTAGCATCAGGATTAGAAGAAGACTCATTAACAATCTGCAATATGCAGATGATACAACTTTGCTTGCTCAACGTGAAGAGGACTTAAAAATATTTACTGATGAAAATCAAAGAGCACAGCCATCAGTATGGATTACATCTCAATGTCAAGAAAACAAAAAGCCTCACCACTGGACCAATAAACAACATTCTTATCAATGGAGAAAAGACTGAAGTTGTCAAGAACTTCATTCTTCTTGGACCAACCATCAACACTCACGGAAGCAGCAGTCAAGAAATCAAACAACGTAATGCATTAGGCAAATCTGCTGCACAAGACCTTTTTAAAGTGTTGAAGAGCAAAGATGTCAGCTTGAGGACTAAGGTGTGCCTGACCCAAGCCATGGTATTTTCATTAACCTCATATGCATGTGAAAGCTGGACAGTTAATAAGGAAGACCATAGAAGAATTGATGCATTTGAGTTATGGTGTTGGAGGAGAATATTGAAAGTGCCATGGACTACCAAAAGATTCATTTTGGAAGAAGTGCAGCCAGAGTGCTCCTTGGAGGCCAGGATGGCCAAACTTTGTCTCTCATACTTTGGACATACTGTCAGGGGGAACCAGTCGCTGGAGACGGATATCATGTTTGGTAAGGTGCAGGGTCAGAGAAAAAGGGGAAGACCCCCAAAGAGATGGATTGGCCAAGTAGCAGCATCGATGGACTCAAGTGTGGAAACAATACTGAGGTTGGCCCAGCATCGGATAGTTTTTATTCTACTGTGCATAAGGTCGCTATGAGTCGACTCGATGGCACCTAACAACAACAACAGCTAACAAAGTATTATTACCCCTCAGCATAAAGAAAGCAAAAATCCTCACAACTAGCCCAATAAGTAACATCATGATAAACTGAGAAAACACTGAAGTTATCAAGGGTTTCATTTTTCTGGGATCCACAATCAATGTCCACATATAAAGTAGTCAGGAAATATAAATGTGTGTTAGTATATAAAGAAAACTTATTAGAACTGCTGTTCTGGTGTTCTCACTACATGTGAAAACTTGTCATCACTTTAGTGGCATAGCATGGACTAAGCAAAACAAGAACAGTAAATGACCTCATGCTCTTCTATTTGTAGACCATTATAATTATATATAGTACTCAGTTTGGTTGAAATTCCAAAGTAGAAAAATAAAAAAGCTGAACATTGAAGAGGAAAAGGCTGCCTAGTCAAAGTATTGGCCTTCAAGCACTAACCGATTATATGAAAAAAATGTGCATTTTTATAATATTGCTATTTTTTTCTTCAGCAGTTTGGTCCCAGAACATGACCCCTTTATTTATTAAGCAAGTCAGCCTCACTTCTCCACTGATTTAGTTGCCACCAGTCAGTGCTAACTCATGGCAGCTCTGTTTGCACAGAATATAACTGCTCGATACGGTTTTCAAAGGAGACGTGGTAGCACAGTGGGTTATGTGTTGGGATGCTAACCATGAGGTCATCAGTTAGAATTTACCAGCCACTGTCTGGGAGAATGAAACGGCTTTCTATTCATAAAGATGTACAGTCTCATAAACCATATACAGGGTAGTTATGAGATGGAAACGACTTCATAGCACACCATCACCACCACCATCACCACCACGACTACCACCATAGGGTTATCAAATGTGACCATTTGAAAACAGAATACCAGGTCTGTCATCCAAAGTTACTTTGGGTAGGTTTGAGCTACCAACCTTACAGCTAGAAACTGAGTGTTTCTCCATTTGTGTTACCAAGGAATTACTTATAGGTGTGCATATCCTATTTCCCCAAACCTATAGAGCTGTTCTGTCTTCTTCTTATTGTGAAACAGTTCCTCAGTATTGTGGAGAATTGCTAGCCATTATGGAACAAGTAGTTTCTATAAACTGCTCACCCTGGAGGACATTATAGTTCCCCATATGAGGAGTAGTGTAAGTGGAAATCAACATCTGCAAACTGGAGTATCAGCCCATCTGGATTTTTGAATGAAGACATATGCCCCAAGCATTATTCATGCTTTCCTCGAATGGCATCTTAATTCACATGTCATGTACTCGCAAAGGCAACAAGCTAGTCTAAAAAATGGCATGAAACTTGTTCATAGAGATTGTAAAGAAAATGGAAGAAATCAAGAGATAAAAGAGCTAAGGGAAAATTCCAAACAACAGCTCAAGAAGACAAAGACAAATATGAAAATGAATTGTGCAAAGACTTGGAGTTAGAAAGGCAAAAGGAAAGAACATGCTCAGCATTTTATCATGATGAAATAACTGAAGGAAAATTCAAACCTCAATTTGCAATATTGAAAGACTTTCTGGGCAAATTATTTAAAGCACCAAAAGAAGAAGGAAAGAATACACAGAACCATTGAACCAAAAGGAAATGGTCAATGTTCAACCATTTCAAGAGGCAGAATGTGATCAAGAGTGAATGGTACTGAAGGAAGAAATCCAAGCTTCACTGAAGGCATTGGCAAAGAACAAGGCTCTGAGAATTGATGGAATATGAATTGAAATTTCTCAACAAACTAATGTAACACTGGAGGTTCTCATATATATATATATATATTCTCATATATTTATATATATATATAAAACAGCTACCTGGCCAACTGATTAAAAGATATCCATATTTGTGCCCATTCTAAAGAGAGGTGACACAATGGAATGTGGAAATCATCAGAGAATATCAGTACTATCTCATCAAATACAAATTTGTTCAGGATAATTCAGAAATGGCTGCACAAGTACATTGAGAGGGAACTGCCAGAGTTTCAAGCAGTATTCAGAAGAGGACATAGAACAAAGGATATAATTGTTGGCATGAAATGGCTGTTGGCTGAAATCAGAGAACACCAGAAAGATGCTTACATGTGCTTTATTGACTATGCAAAGGCTTTCAACTGTGTGGAGCATGACAAGCTATGGAAAACATTACAGAGAATAAGTATTCCAGAACAAAGCATTTTGCTCATGAAGAGCCTATACATACAAGAGGCAGTTGTTCGAACAGATCAGAGGGACAAAAAATGGTTTCAAATCAGGAAAAATGAGCCAGGGTTGAATTATTTCGACATACTCATTCAATCTATATGCTGAGTAAATAATCTGAGAAGCTTGATAACATGAAGAAGAACATGGCATCAGGATTGGTGGAAAACTCATTAACAGTTTGCTATATGCAGATGATGAAATCATGTTTGCTTATAGAAAAGAGAATTTAAAATATTTACGATGAAGATCCAACACCACAGCATTCAGTACAGATTGCACTTCAATGAGAAGAAAACAAAAATCCTCACAACTGGACCAATACATACCATCATGATAAATGGAGAAAAGACTGAAGTTCATTTGTCTTGGGTCCACTATCAACACTCATGGAAGCAGCAGTCAATAAATCATTGCATTAGGCATATGTGCTGCACAAGATCTCTTTAATATACTCAAGAGAAAACATGTTACTTTGAGGAATTAGGTGCCCCTGACCCATGCTATGGCATTTTCAAAAGTCTCATGTGCATGTGGCAGTTGGATGATGAATAAGGAAGACTACAGAAGAATTGATTCATTTGTGTGATGGTGTCAAGTAAGAACATTAAAGGTATCAAGTACTCCAGAAGAACAAACAACCCTGTGTTGGTAGAAGTATAACTGGAATGATACTTAAAAACCAGGATGGCATAATTTTCTCTCTCAGTTTCAGACATACTATCAGGAAAGATATTAGCTCCTGGAGAAGGACACCATGATTGATAAATTGGAGGATCAGTGGCAAAAGGATGAACCCAATGAGATGGATTGGCACAGTGACAAGAGTAATGGGCTCAAACATAACAAAGATTGTAAGGATTTTGCAGGACAGGGCAGTGTGTTATTCTATTGTGCATAAGGTCGCAATGCATCTGAAACTCCTCAACATCACTTAACAACAACAGAAAATGGGGGTCTATTTAATTTAAATACGGCTGGCTGTATGCCGTGGAGTTGGTTCCGACTCATATCAACCCTGTACAGGGTTTCTGAGGATGTAAATCTTTACGGGAGCAGAACATCTCATCTCCCGCAGAGCAGCTGACAGTTTCAAACTGCTGACCTTGCGGTTTGCAGCCCGATTCATAACCCTTACGCTACTAGAGCTCCTTATAACATGTAGCATATATATAAGATGTAGTTTATACATCGGAGTGCAGGTTGACACTATCTGATAAGCACTGGACTGCTAACCAATTCAAACCAGCCAGCCACTCCATGAAAACCCTATGCAGGATAACTATGAATAGGAACCGACTTGATGGCATTTATCAAAAACAATAGCGTATACTTCAAAGGCAGACCATCTCAAATAATATATCTGAAGCATAACGGACAAATTCTGGCCATCCTGGCTTATAAGTAGCATTCTGGTAAACTTGAACAGCCGACCCTGTGGTTCAACGCGACTTTGCAGTCCAGCGTAAAC
>NW_006408571.1:5175284-5205091 GCF_000296735.1 Chrysochloris asiatica
ATAATATATACACTTATAAGTTTTATATAATATAAACACACACGCATACAAGAATGAGTCAAAAATTATCCACACTGTAGCTGTAGAATGTATTTGGATCAACTTTTAAAAAGGAAAATTACAACCTTTCGCAACATAATCTTCTTGCTTTTAAATACACTTTGTTCATCTATCAGCAAACTTTCATATTTTATTTTAAAATGTTTTAGGCTGAGCTGTGAGCTGTAAATACACTGCTGTCTTTACTTCTTCTTTAGAAGTGAATCTTCATCCTCAAAAGGCTGCTTTTAGGGGAACAGACAGGTGGAAATCTGACGGAGTAAGATCAGGACTATAGGAAGGATGCTTTAACACCTGAAAACGAAATTTTTACAGAGTGTCAACACTGTGGACAGAAGTATCCAGATGTGCATTGTCATGCAACATCATAAGCCCTTGGATAGCAGTCCTCTTAGTTTAATCCAAAATTTAGGCATCAGATCTTCAGTGAGGATCTCACTGTAATGAGCACTGTTGATTGTTGAACACTTCTCCTGATAGTGTTCCAATACTGGCCCTTGAAAATCCCTGTAAGCCTCAATTTTCCAGCTGATGGTAGACATTGAAACCTTCTTTTGGTCGCTGATTGAGGGTGTTTTCCTTCCATACTCTGCTGTTTACTCTCATGCTTGCAGTGATGATTCCAGATCTCATCACCAATAACAATTTTTTAAAGAAACGTTTAATTTCCTTCAAGGATCAGTCCAAATTCTGTTGCCAATGTCCAAACACTTCTATTTTTACGCTCATCTGTGACTTGTTTAGGTATCCATCTCACACTAACTTTTTGAAACCCAAGCCTGTCGTGGATTATTTCATAGGCAGAGGCATGGCTGATTTGCAAACATTTTCCACACAATCCACTGAAATTCATCTATTAAATAGAATCGTTTCCTATGCATATGGTAGACGTGGATGGGCATTTTAATATAATCAGAGTGCGGATAATGTTTGAGTCCTCTTTATAGTGTATACATATGTGTCAACATTTATTCAGCAATTATTTATTCGCACATATATGCTGGAAATAAATGACTAGATCCTGGAAATAACCAAAGAAAAAAAGTCACCTGATCGTCTAACGGCTATAAATACATACATGAACACATCCAAAACTAGAAGAGCTAAATTCAAATAAAGTAGGATGATTAGTTACCTGACAGAGTGGGTTACCATGACAGAGCCTTAGTTTATAAATGATTTTTCTATTTTTGTTAAGATTAAGGAATCAGTATTTTAGTAAGACAGTCTGATATAGTATTCACCTTTCTAGGTAATTTTAATTAATACAGCATGGTCACTACTTGAGCTGATTTCAAACACGATCCGTAACATATTTATGTTCAATTTGAACAAGAGGGTTATTCCAATTCTGATTAAAGCTATATATCACCTTTCTATTGGGATTTAAGTACACGTTAACATATTGAACGTTCTGAATCCTTTAATAAAGATGATTAAGTAATATTACATAACCCAGACTCTTGTAAGCTTATTTGACCCAAAACACTTTATTCTAGAAAACATAATTACCATCTTCTGGAATAGTATTTGTTTCCTTGAGAGTAATTAGAGACATTGACATTGAATATATAAATTACTGTGTTGTTTTTGAGAGTGGGATTGCCCAAGTAAATCTATTCCACAGGTTACATATCCACCTACATGAAAATAAATGGAAATTACTTGCTTTATGTTGTAAGAACTTAGTTCATCAGCTGACAGGAGGCGAGAGGCCCATCTGATAAATTGGTTAGGCAAAAGGGGTCAGGAAAGAGTAAATTTAATAAAGGAAGAGTGGAAATTCACTTGACCTTGCGATAACCCCACAAAACTTGTTATATGCATTATCGGTCACTCAGACTTTTGCTTTTAGCTTTTTGATCAAGATCCTCAAGTACAACTATATGTGAGAAATCAATATCAAGAGAAAAGGGAGAAAAAGGTCATTGTATTCTGAAAAGTACAGGAGAAAAAGCTGTCAGTAGATTAACCCTGAAAATATACCTTCATTTCCAAATACAGTCAGACTCTTCAATTCATGATTTAAGGGCTGTCAGTCCACACTGAACATCAACATAAATACCCAGATAATCAAAAGATATGATTTATACTTGGAAGAATTCTAAGTGTTTACCTGAGATGACCTTATTTCTTGGAGGCTTCCTAAAACCATATTCTCTCCAGATAAACAGGACGATGAATACTTCTCTTACCTTTCCAAGATGGTCCCAAACAAAGTGGCAAGAGAGGATTTGAATATGGAATGAACTAATTCATATTACATTTTAGGCCTTCACTATGTACAAATATATATATAATAGAAATTATAATATTTATAAAGATGTTTCTTTCAGCCCCAACCTACCTAAAATATTGTCTAATAAACCTTTTCAAACAGCCCTGTTGCACCATGGAGCTCTATGTTCCTCCTTTAATCTGAATGTAAATCAAAAAGCACTTCTGTATTTTGTAATGTCAGTGTGATCTGTGTGTGTGTTTTGAGAGGTGCGGCCAGATACAAAGACAGAACAAAAAGTATTTGATACAACAGAATTCTACACAAGGTATATGTGGTCCAGCATTCCTTGCTGGCTTGTGATATAAATGCATTTCTGGCATAATGAGCGCTCCTATAATGGAGTTTGCTTAATATAGATTAATACCAAATCTGAAGTTTTAAGATGACTTTTTTCCTAACTTAGAAAACAAGGAATAAACATATATACCTTGGTGTGTGACTGTGGACTACTGTGTCAGACTGCAAAGTATTTGAACTGCAAGGTTGGTGGTTCAAGCTCACCAGCTGCTCCTTGGAAATCCTATACAGGGTCGCTATGGGTCAGAATTGACTCGATGGCACTTCACAACAACAAGAGTAGTCACAAATGTAAGCCTAGTTGTAATCACGATTTTTCAAATTTCACAAATTGGAGCTTAAGGCAAAATATGTTCTCAGCTCATCAATCAGGTGAATCTCAGGTTGATAGTCTAAACTCTCTTTTTCAAATTGAGCATAAATATGTTATGTATCCTATTTGAAATACGTTCAATTAGTGCCCATATCTTGTATTCACTAAAAAATTACTTTAAAAGGTGAATATTCTATCAGAATGTCTTAGTAAAATACTGACTTTTTTCATTTTAGCAAAAATAGAAATGTTATAGTCTTTAGACTTCTCATAAATGCAGCTTTTACTGTGCAGTCTCTCACATATGACAACTGCAGTTAAATTACTGAAACGCTTTGAGTTGAATCAGAGTTAACAGAACTCCTTCATCTGACTGTCTTAAAGTTAATTTGCCTTATGCAAATTAGGTATTCCTTACTACCTTTTTTTGGTTTTGTTTTTTAATTGCACTTCTCCCTGGGATATATGACATAGGCAGGAGGGAAAAGGGCTCATATGTAAGAAGCTACATCCGTAAGTTCTGCCTCAGCTCATAATCACAACATTTCATAATCATGTGAGGTTATTTCTTCTTCACTGACACTTCTAAGATGGTCCTAACACTATTGGCCTTGAGCTGAAAGAGCATATCTAACTCTAACTCACTCCCATTGAGTCAGTTCTGACTCATAGCAACCCTGCATAGAGTTCCTGAGGCTGCAATCTTTATGGGAGCAAAAAGGGTCCTCTTTCTCCCATGGAGTGACTCCTGGGTTTGAACTACTGACCTTGAGATTAGCAGCCCAATGTTTATCCTTGGTCATCATGGCTACCTGAAAAAGCAAACTCACGCACATTAAGCTGTAGTGCTACAGTGAATCCTAAAACTAGATAAGACTGGCAGCCTTTTCAGTTAGAACTTGAAAATTGATCAACCAATAAATCTAGTGTGATATTAATAGAAACCAGAAACAGATATTCAGTTAAATAATGTCCTAAGAACATTGAAAGTTTTTACATGTAGTAAAGTCACTGTTGTTAGATACAATCAAGTCAGTTCCAACTCACATAACAGAACAAAATTTGCCCAGTTCTGAGTAGCACTATATCAGACAATATCATGCTGCTATTTATAACATTCTCTGTGGCTAATTTGTTGTTGTTTAAAAAGTAGAGTGCCAGATCCTTTTCAATTTCTCATAGTTAGAAAGCTGTGCTGAAATGTATCTACCATGGGTGACCCTGCAGGTATTTGAAATATTGGAGGCATAGCTTCCAGCATCATAGATTTATGCAACATGCAAACCACAGCAATATGCAAAACATCACAAATGCAAAGCTTTATTAGTTTTTCTAAAGATGAAGTAATCTTGATTTTTTTCCTTTATAAAGAAGATTCTGCCAAATAAAACCCAACAGATTCTATAAAACATGATTTTTTAATTAAAAGATACATCCACATTGGCTACTATATTCAATTTGAACTTTTCAATACTGTCACACTAGCTTCATTAGTTCCATTTTTTTCTGATAAAAATAATTTGGAAGCCATAATTGACACAACTCTCCTTTCTTAAGAGAAAGCTGACTTTCCTGTGATACAGCTTGTAGCAAGAAAAGAACTCATTAAAATATGAATGAAGAGGAAGAAAACTATTAACTATAACCCAAAGATTTTCAACTTTGAAAACCAAATTTAAACCTGTTTAAATACATTTTGAGTGTACAAAATAATAGTATAAATGTATAGGCATCCTGGTTTGGTGCTGTGGGCTAATGCGTCACACTGCAGTCATTTGAACTGCAAAGTCTGTGGTTCAAGCTCAACAGCTCTCCTTTGGAAACCCTATACAGAGTCGCTATGGGTCAGAATCAACTGAATGGCACTGAACAACAACAATAGGATGAAATAAACCGATTATATGCTAAGGGAAGAAGAATAATTTAAATAAGTATATTCCTATTAATAGTCTTTTTGGCCAAGAGACTATATTTACTGAGTGATAAAGTAAAATTACGGACTTCTGGTGTGGCACTATAGGATCAGCACTGTACTGTGAAACACAAGGTCGGCAGTTCAAACACACTAGCTGTTCCTTGGAAACCCTATGCAGGGTCGATATGAGTCAAAACGGACTCCATGGCACTTACCAACAGCAAAGTAAAATTATGTGTATGGGATGTATGATCTGGGAACAGAGTTGCATGAGTTCATGTCAGTTAAGAATATCAGACAATTATCAAAGTCAGTACAAAAAACACTTAATTTCAGACTATGAGGGGCCTTCAAAAAGTTCTTGGAAGACATCCACTACAACAAAAAGGTGAAAAAACAAACAAAACAGAAACAGATGAAAATTATGGTACCTGAACATTAGAAGAAAGGTTAGAGAGGTGGATGGAGTGCTTACTGGGAGGAGAGGCTGAGCAGGAATGGAGAGAGAGAGAGACTGACTGTTGAACAGTTGTGCTTACGTGGCTCAACCATTTGGTGAGCAGCTTTGACAGCAAAGGGAGGTTTGGCAGAGCAAATTCCTGAGGACAATGGGAAAGGTTCGATTTCTTTTTTACCCCCAACACTCCTCTGATGACCAAGGGTTTGATCAACACCCAAGCTCACCCACCCCCATGCTAGACCTTGCTCTCTGGGGAGATGAGAGCTACAAGGTTGGGAGTTAGTCCAGTGTGAGTTGGGTGCTGGCTGTGCCATTTGGGTGTGTTGCTGCAGTGACTGGATTCAGGTCGGCTTGACAACTAACCTACAAAACCCACAGAGCCACAAGACCAGCATTTAACCAGTCACCCTGCCCCCAGATTCCCTGTGGTCCTAACAGACACTGAAACCAGCTCTATCAAGGGTACCCACCAACTAGTTCTGGATTGATATATCATAAATAACACTAAGGTCAATAGGAACTCCAATTAGGGCCAGGAACTCTGCTTTCACATCTGTTCCACAATCATCTCATGAATTCCTTGAATAGCAGGAGTCCCCAAGAGATTTCTTCCCTCTGGGTCCAATAACCGCACTGTTTGTTTTTACAAACATGACAATCCAAAATGCCATGGAGATAGCAGACAATTTTAGCTTACATGAAGAAACAAAAGAGAATGGCTCAAACAAATGACCCAATGCAGAGACAGAAAACAATTCTAAGGGAAAACAGATAACAGAACTAACTGAAAAAGAATTCAAAATAATAACATTTTGGTACCTTTAATGGACTGACAGAAAGATTGAGGAAAACAAGAAGACCATGAAAAAACTAGAAAACTTCAGGTAAACACTACAAGAACAAACAGAATTAATAAATGCAAATTTTGAAACAATATAAAACCTGGAATTAGAAATGTTAAAATTTCAAGATTAATACTAGGATTTCAGATATGGGCAATACATTGAGAAGGCAAAAGAGAAGATTAGAAGCAGTGGTGGTGGTTGGTGGTTATGTGCCGTGTAGGCGGTTCCGACTCATAGAGATCCTGTACAGGGTTTCTGAGGCTGTAAATCTTTATGGGAGAAGAAAGCCTCATCTCCCGTAAAGATTTGAACTGCTGACCATGAGGTTCACAGCCAGACTCATAACCGCTAGCTCAAATTAGTGAACTTGAATATAAATTTCTCAACACTACTATGCTAAAAGAACAATCAGAAAAAAGAATGAGAAATTCTGAAGAAAACCTAAGAGTTATGTGGGAAACCATGAAGAGGAGCAATATATCAGCGACCAGAATTCCAGAAAAGGAACAGACAATAAAAAGCACAGAGAAAACTATTGAAGAGTTGTTGGGAAAAAAAAACTTTCCTAATGTCATGAAGATGAGAAAATGAGCATACAACAAATCCCAAACAAGATAGATCACAAAAGAAAATCACCAAGATCTGTCATAATCAAAATCTCTAAAATCAAAGACAAGGTAAGAATCCTAAAAGCAGCTCAGGAACATTTAAAATAGTGTCCATATCTGAAATTAAAAGTTACATACAAAGGAGAACCAGTAAAACTAAGCAGATTTCTCAGCAGGAACCATGCAGGCAAGAAGTCAATGTCAATGGAATGACACATACAAAACACGAAAGAAAAAAGAAATTGCCAACAAAGAATCATATACTCAGTAAAGTTGCCCCTCAAATATAATGGTGAAATTAGGACATTTCCTGATGAACAGAAATGAAAGAAATTTTAAATGACCAGACTAAATTTACAAGAAACTCTAAAGGATGTTCTTTGGTCTGAGAACCACCAACAGCAGACAACAAACTGAGATTACAATACAAGACAATACCACCCAGAACTCAATCCAGCTATTGTTCTTGAGTGACGCCTAATCAGTTCTGACTCACACCAAACCTGTATAGGATTTCTGAGGAATGGCTGAAACCAATGTTTTGGTCCTATGCTTATCTTAGGACTTAAATTCAGATATAGAAATATTCAAAGTAAAACAACTTACAAGAATGAAAATAGGGAACCAGAGACATCAATGCATAATGAAGTCAAATACAAAGCTAAAAGAAATAATAGTGCACATACAGAAATTCCAAATGGCAAGAGTGTCAAGTAGATTTCAAGATGAAACAGGCTTTTTTTTAATACTCCAAATAATTAATACATTTCAGTATAACTTCAAAGAAAACTAATGCACCTGCATATAAAAATTTAAAAAGAAGGGAATCAGAAAAACTCAGCAAATATTAACAAAACAGAAATGAAAATTAAAGAAAATCGACACACAAAATCAACCTAGCATCAAAAATTATGTGGAAACAAAGAAGCTAGAAGCACCACAAAAATAAGAACACAGAGAAAAATGACGGCAATCAATTTATAATTTTTAAAAATTATACTGAATGTAAGTGGATTAAAGGTAACAGTCAAGAGACAAAGAGAGTAGAATGAAAGAGAAAACCGGACCCTTCAATATTCTGTCTACAAAAGACACAAAATGAAGGAGACAGCCTAAATGCCCATCATCAGAAGAATGGTTAAACAAACCTGGGTCTATATGCACAATGCAATACTACAAAATGTCAAAGAATAATGATCAATCTGTGAAACACCTGATAACATGGTTGAACCTGGAGGGCATTATGTTTCATGACATTATGCTGAGGATGTTTTGTGTCATTTACAAAAGGACAAATATTGTATGCTTTTAATTTTTTTTTTTTAAAGGTTTTCTTGACAAAAGAAACAATCTATGATGGTTACTGGGATAGGAGTGAAGAAAAATTATTTACAGACTGGAGAGAAGACACATGCTAACGAGTGTGACAGGGCAGGCACTATACAACAAAAGTTTAAAAAGAAACAGTTCATGGAACAATGAAATGCAAAGATAACGAAATTGCAGCACCCTCATATTTAAGCCAGTTCCTTAGGCAAAGAAAGCAAGAATAGCATAAACAAAAGATACATTCAGCCACAGAAATCCTACAGAATAATCTTATTTTGAGATAAGCATAATTTATACAATCAAAAACATATACCAGACATTACAATCTGCAATCCAAGTAGCATTGGGTGCTTTAAATATGGTCACAGACTCTGAGGATATAGGAAGCAGTGGCATAGTACCAGGCATGCAATAGAGCTTTTTGCTTTTACTGTCTCTAATTTTGAAAACATCTGATCAAATTCACTTCTTCAGAAAATTACATAGTATAATGGTTCTCAAATTTGAACATGCATTTGAAACACTCACTGCGTGTGATAAAGCAGACATATCTGGGCACCATCCTATGTTACTAAATCAGTAGATCTGGGCAATGTTATAAGAATGTGTATTTCTAACAAGTCCCCAGGTGCTACAAATGCTGAAAAACCAAGGAATACTGTTATAAATTATTGATTTATCAATTTAAAAGCCCTAAGAATCACAGTATTTACATATTTGACTATTGGGCCTAACCTAAACTAAAATGGATATAACTTCAATCGTATTGAAATATACTTTTCTTTTATGGTACTTGTGAATAGGAGGTTCTCCGTGAAATATTTATAAACATAAAAATGTATTGTTGTTGATGTTATGTGCCGTGGAGTCGGTTCCGACTCATAGTGACCCTGTACAGGGTTTCTGAGGCTGTAAATCTTTACGGGAGCAGAAAGCCTCATCTTTCTCCTGTGGAGAAGCTGGTAGTTTAGAACTTACCAGCTGCTGACCCTGAGGATAGCAGCGTGATTTGTAACCTAAAAGTGTATGAAGAATGTTGAAGATACTGTATCTATCACTGCATTACGGTTCAACAATTCATGTCTTAAATTCTATTTGAATATTTACTATATTCCTGAGACTAGGGTTTAAATAACAATTTTACAATCCTTGTCCTTAAAGAGTTTAGAATCGAACAGAGAAGGTAGACTAAGGGAAGGAAATGCAATTTTACTTTAAAAGTTTCTGCTAATGTCTCAGGTAATCCTATAAAAGTTTTAATGGTTTTCATGAGTTTGCAGCATGGGTCTCATCTAAAATAGGTGTATATAAGGTGCCTCCCACCACTCGTCTGTCAGTTTGTTGTACTGTGGTGGCTTGTGAGTTGCTGTGATTCTCAAAGCTATGCCACCAAGATTTTAAATACCAGCAGGGTCACCCATGGTGAACAGGTTTCAGATGAGCTTCCACATGAAGACAGACTAGGAAGAAAGAGTAACATACTACTTATGAATATTTAGTCACTGGAAACGTTATGAATAGAAGAGAAATACTGTCAGATATAGCGTCGGAAAATGAGTCCCTCAGGTTGGAAGGCACTCAAAATGCGACTGGGGAAGACCTGTCTCCTCAAAGTAAAGTTGACCAGGATGACACAAATGGAGTAAAACCCACAGGAGTAAAATCTGCGGGAGTAAAATCCATAGGACATTAATTTGCTGATGGGGCACAACTCAAAATGAAGAGAAGGAGCTGTAACATCCATAAATAATTGTACATGAGATTTTCGAACTATGAATCTAGGAAAATTGGAAATTGTCAAAAATGAAGTGGAATGAATAAATATTGATATCTTATGTATTAGTGAGCTGAAATGGACTGGTATTGGCCATTCTGAATCTGACAACCACATGGTTTACTATATCGGGAATGACAAATTGAGGTGGAATGGTGTTGCATTCATTGTCAAAAAGAACATATCCAGATTAGTCATGAGGTAAATGCTGTCTGTGATAGGATAATATCCATTCACCTACAGGGAAGACCAGTTAAAAGCACTATTATTCAAATTTATGCATTAACCACTAAAGCCACTGAGGATGAAATACAAGAATTCTACCAACTTCTTCAATCTGAAATTCACCAAATATGCAATCAAGATATATTGATCATTACTGGTAATTGAAATGCAAATGTTGGGAACAAAGAGGAAGAATCAGTAGTTGGAAAATATGGCCTTTGTGATAGAAATGATGCTGGAGTTCACATGATAGAATTCTGTAAAATCAATGATTTGTTCATTTCAAATACCTTCTTTAGAGAGCATAAGAGACAACTATACACATGGACCTTACCAGATGGAATACACAGAAATCAAATTGACACATCTTTAGAAAGAAACAATGGAAAAGCTCTATGTCATCAGTGAAAACAAGGCCAGGGCAGATTGTGGAACAGAACATGAATTGTTCATAGGCAAATTCAAACTGAAGCTCAAGAAAATGAAAACAAGTCCATGAGAGCCAAAATATGACCTTGAATATATCCCTCCTGAATTTAGAGATCATCTGAAGAACAGATTTGATACATTAAACACTAGAAAGACAGAAGACCAGAAGAGTTGTGGGATGACATCAAGAACATGAAGAAAGCAAAAAGTCATTAAGAAGACAAGAAAGAAGGAAAAGGTCAAAATGGATGTCAGAAGAGACACTGAAACTTGCTCCCCAGCATAGAGATGCTAAAGCAAATGGAAGAAATAAGGAGGTACAATTGCTGAACAGAAAATGTCAAAGGTCAGCTCAAGAAGACAAAGTCAAATAGTACAACAAAATGTGCAGAGATCTGGAGTCAGAAAACCAAATAGGAAGAACACACTCAGCATTTCTCAAACTGGGGGAACTGAAGAAAAAAATTCAAGCCTCAACTTTCGTTATTGAAAGATTCTCTGGGAAAATTATTAAATGATGCAGAAAGTATCAAAAGAAGATGGAAGGAATATGCATAGTCACTATACCAAAAGGAAACGGTTGATTTTCTACCATTTCAAGAGGTAGCATATGATGATCAAGAGCCAATGATACTGAAGGAAGAAGTCCAAGGTGCACTGAAGGAATTGTCAAAGAACAAGGCTCCAGGACTTGATGGACTAAAAATTTAAATCTTTCAAGAAAGTGTGGTGGCACAGGAGGCACTCTCTCATCTATGCCAAGAAATTTGGAAGATAACTATCTGGCCGCCTGATTGGAAGAGATTGGTATTTGTGCCCATTCCAAAGAGAGGTGACCCAGTGGAATGAGGAAATCATCAGACAATAATACCTTGATATCCCATGCAACTAAAGTTTTACTAAATGTAATACAGAAACGGCTGCAAGCATACATTTACAGAGAAAGTCCAGAGGTTCAAGCTGGATTCAGAAGAGGATGTGGAACCAGGGATATCATTGCTGATGTCCAATGGATCTTGGAGGAAAGCATAGAATACCAGTAAGATGTTTATCTGTGTTTTATTTACTACGCAAAGGCTTTTTCAATTGTGTGGATCGTGACAAATGATGGACACTATTGTGAAGTATGAGTATTCCAGAACACTTAATTGTACTCATGAGGAATCTGTACATGGACCAAGAGGCAGTTGTTCGAACAGAACATGGGAAAAATGAATGGTTTAAAATTAAGAAAGGTGTCTGAGGGTTGAATTCTTTCACCATACTTATTCAACCTGTATGCTGAGCACATAATCTGAGAAGCTGGATTATATGAAGAAAAACATGGCATCAGGATTAGAGGAAAACTCATTAACAACCTGCGATATGCAGATGATACAACCTTGCTTGCTGAAAGTGAAAGAGGACTTGAAAAATTTACTGATGAAAATCAAATGCACAGCCTTTACTATGGAATGCATCTCAATGTAAACAAAACAAAAATCTTCATCACTGGACCAATGAACAATATTTTTATCAACAGAGAAAACACTGAAGTTTTCAAGGACTTCATTCTTCTTGAATCAACTATCAACACTCAAGGAAGCAGGAATCTAGAAATCAAAGGGCATATTTGATTAGGCAAGTCTGCTGCACAAGACCTTTTTAAAGTGTTGAAAAACAAAGATGTCAGTTTGGGGCCTAAGGTGCGCCTGACCCAAGCCACGGTATTTTCAATAACCTCATATACTTGTGAAAGTTGGACAGTGAGTAAGGAAGACCGTAAAAGAACTGATACTTTCGAGTTATGGTTTTGGAGGAGCATATTGAAAGTGCTATGGGCTGCCAAAAGAACCAACATATCTGTGTTGGATGAAGGGCAGCCAGAGTGTTCCTTGGAGGCCAGGATGACCAAACTTTGTCTCTCATACTTTGGACATATTGTCAGGAGGGAGCAGTCGCTGGAGAAGGATATCATGTTTGGTAAGGTGGCGGTCAGAGAGAAAGAGGAAGACCCCCAGCGAGATGGAGTATCAATGTGGCAGCCTCAATGGGCTCAACAATTTTGAGGTTGGTCCATTACCAGGCAATGTTTCGTTCTGTTGTACAAAGGATCTCTAAGAGTCTGTAGCAACTCGATGGCACCAAACTACAACAAAAGGCGTCCTGGTACCACAAGGTAAGCACTCGAGGTTGAGTTGACAGTTCAAACTCACCAGCTGCTCCTTAGAAACCCTGTACACAGTCACCATGAGTGGAAACTGACTCCATGGTATTTAATAACAACAACAACCAGTGGCCCAGCTGTAGGACTGTAGGATAAGAACTGAACTGCTATCCACAATGATGGTGGTTCAAACCCACAAGCTCGTCCTCGGAAATCTTATAAAGAGCCCCTATGAGTTGAAACTGACAGTTAACAATGGCATTTAACAACAAAGTGAGTGGTCCCAGTCCTCTTAATATCTTGGTGGTTGTGGTGGTATGCCGTGCAGTTGGTTCTGACTCTTAGCGACCCTTAAGGGTTTCTGAAGCTGTAAATCTTTACAGGACCAGGAAGCCTCATCTTTTGCCTATGGAACAGCTGGTAGTTTCAAACTGTGACCATGAGCTTAGCAGCCTAACTCATAACCACTGCTACCAGCGCTCCTTAACATTCTAGGACCAAACAAACCCTCATTCAACAACAGTTCATAAAGTTTAATGTTCTTCCTGAAAGACCTTAGGGTTCTAAATGATTAGGTGATGTAGTAACTATGAGCAACCAATTAGCCTCAGTCCTTACTTGTCATCTTGCTTCTTTTGATTGCTGTGAATGTCTTTGAAATCACTGCACCATGGATACAGTCTAAAACAGACGACTGTTGTATGTCCAGACCATGATAATTTAAGGATAAAAGGGATTTCTGATGTGATGTTGTAGGATAAGCACTAGACTGCTAACTGAAAGTGTGGCAGTTCAAACCCACCAATCACTCCTTGGAAACCCTATATAGGGTCTCTAAGAGTTGGAATAGACTAAACGGCACTTAACAACAACAATAGGCTGTAGGAAACCACAGCCAGCTCAGAAACAGAAAATATATTAAGATGTAAAACTAGTATTATTTTTAAACCTCCTCAATTCTTCAACCATAATCTCTCACTTTACATCTAGCTCAGTTTCCTCATATGTTGAGAGACCTATTCTCTCCTCTATTTAGCGACATCCCACATTCCTTTTCATTCTTCAATATCTAGGCAGTCCTACTCGCCCATTCATTAATGGTACAAATCTTCAGATCCTATTATATGTCATGCAGAAAGGATAGTTATTTATTGCATTAGACTGGGTTACATGACACATCTTTGCATCTATTCTAAAAGTTCAATGAAAGTGTTTGGCTCAAACAAATATGGAAGTTGTCAAGGATTTTATTTTTCTTGGATGTACAGTCAAAGCCCAAAGAAACAGCAATCAAGAACTCAAATACTAAGGGTGGGGCTGAAGGAACTTATTCACAAGGTAAAGGGTAGACACATGTTAACTTGGGTGATGGGAAAGGAAATATACAGTACGAGGTTGGTTTGCCCAGCAAAGATGAAGGTACTGGAAGACACAGGAAGGAGTGCAAGAATTAAAGTGAATAGATGTAAATACTGTTAACTAATAGCACACAGAAAGGATTGCAATCATTATGAAACGAAGTTTATGATTTGTTGAATGTGGAACTGTTGATCTATTCTTTAAAACTTCACTCAAATTACAGTAAGACATTTTAAAGCAATCAAATGTACTGGGCAAATCTGTTGCAAAAGGCCTCTTTAAAGTGTCAAAATGCAAAAATGTCACTTTGAAGACTAAGGTACACCTGAAAGTCATGATATTTCCAATTGCCTCATATGTATGCAAAAGTTGGACAATAAGGAAAACTGAAGAACTAATCTTTTGGATTATGGTGTTGGTAAAGAATACTGAAATAGTATAGATTGCCAAAAGAACAAATGAATCTGTCTTGGATGAAGTATAGCCAGAATGTTCCTAAGAGCATGACTTCATCTCACCAACTTTGGAGATGCTATTAGAAGGAACCAATTCTAGAGAAAAATATCATGTTTGGTAAAGTGGAGGGTGAACGAAAAAGAGGAAGACCTTCACAAGATGGATTGACGTAGTGGCTGCAGTGAGATCAAACAAGAAACAATTGTCAGGATGGTACGGGAGCAGGCTTTCTGTTGTACGTAGCATTGCTGCAAGTGGGAACTGATTCGACAACATCTAACAACAAATCATTCATGTTCTCTTGGATATGGAAAGCTCATATGACTATATATGTATATATAGAGAGACACATTTTAAATGTAAACAATTTATATCTATTTTTCATGCATTGATATGAAATTGAAATGAAAATGTATACAAAAAAAAAAGCCATCAGAGTCAATACACCTGACCAAGTAAATTTCAACTTAAGCAGAAAAACATTAACTCTGTTTTTGCTCCTGTCCCTTCATTCACCTGGTTCCTTGTTTATTTTGCTTTAAGTTAAAAAACAAAACGAAACAAAAACACATAACTAAGATGACAAGAAAATTATAACAACATAATGTAATTTTTCAAAACTCCCATAACCAAAAGTTCTGTGAGCTGGTTATATGGATTCAAGGGAACTCAGTCAGAGATTAAACCAAATTGTAACTCTTCCAGTATGCACGCTGCATTGTGATATGCTCAACTATCTAGACTGCAGTTCCACTCTATGATAAATAGGTAGAAACTACTTATCCAATACTTCAAGATAGACATACCTTCATTGCTTAGCTCAAATTCCCTTCAGGCATTTATCCTCCTACAACTCAAAATACATGAGCCACAGAAAATGGCCAGACATGTAAGTGCACTGGCTGAACTACTTCCTATTACTAATGGAGTGAAGCTGTCGTGCCTAATGAGGTTACTCTAATTTAACTTATCCTGCAGTCATGCTTGAGTTTTCAGCCATGAATCTGTGCAATGATGATGATGATGTCAATGACAATCATAGGACACATGTCTGATCAGTTCCTGTATTTATTTATTCAATAGTCATAAGTCCACATGTCAATATCAGAGATCATCATTGCAGAATTCCTTTCTACTGACACCTTTTCCAAGAAGAACACTATAAACCTTGACATGCAATCTGCTGTAAAAGGAAAGCATCAATTGATGACGAAGTCCTGGATCAGAAATACCAAGGGTTTTCAGTCAATCTTAAAATACCCAGGCCCACTTATCATTTGCACACACAAAAAAACAGAATCAGAAATGTTTTCTAAACAATGAACACAGGGATAGAGGGGGCTTGGAGATTCTGAAGTCCAAGGTGCATTGAAGGAATTGGCAAAGAACAAGGCACCAGGAATTGACGGAATAAAAACTGAAATCTTCCAAGAAAGTGAGGCGGCACAGGAGTCACTCACTTATCTATGCCAAGAAATTTGGAAGACAACTATCTGGCCAACTGATTGGAAGAGAGCCGTATTTGTGACCCGTTCCAAAGAAAGATGACCCAATGGAATGTGGAAATCATCAGACAAACTCTTTGATATTCCATGTGAGTAAATTTTGCTAAAGGCAATACAGAAACGGCTGAAACATACATTCACAGAGAAGTTGCAGAGGTTCAAGCCAGATTCAGAAGAGGCCATGGAACCAGGGATATCATTGCTGATGTCAGATGGATCTTGGCTGAAAGTAGAGAATATCAGAAAGATGTTTGCCTATGCTTTATTGACTATGCAAAGGCTTTCGAGTGTGTGGATCATGACAACCTATGGACAACATTACAAAGTATGAGTATTTGGGAACACTTAGTTGTGCTCATGAGGAATCTGTACCTGGACCAAGAAGCAGTTGTTTGAACAGAACATGGGGACACTGAGTGGTTTAAAAATTAAAAAGTTGTGTGACAAGATTGTATTCTTTTACCATACTTATTCAACCTGTATGCTGAGCAAACAATCCGAGAAGCTGGGTCATATGAAGAAAAACATGGCATCAGGATTGGCGGAAGACTCCTTAACAGCCTGCAATATTCAGATGAAACAACCTTGCTTACTGAAAGTGAAGAGGACTTAAAACATTTACTGATGAAGCACAGCCTTTGGTATGGATTACATCTCAATGTCAAGAAAACAAAAATCCTGACCACTGGATCAATAAACAACATTCTTATCAACAGAGAAAAGATTGAAGTTTTCAAGGAGTTCATTCTTCTTGGATGAACTATCAACACTCATGGAAGCAGAAGTCAAGAAATCAAATGGCATATTGCATTATGCAAATCTGCTGCACAAGACCTTTTTAAAGTGTTGAAGAGAAAAGATGTCGGCTTGAGGACTACGGTGCACCTGACCCAAGCCATGGTATTTTCAATAACCTCATATGCATGTGAAAACTGGGCAGTGAATAAGGAAGACCATAGAAGAATTGATGCTTTTGGGTATGGTGTTGGAGGATAATATTGAAAGTGCCATGGGCTGTCAAAAGAACAAACAGATCTGTTTTGGAGGAAGTGCAGCCAAAGTGCTCCTTGGAGGCCAAGATCGCCATACTTCGTCTCACATACTTTGGACATATAGTCAGGAAGGACCACTCACTGGAGAAGGATATGATGTTTGGTAAAGTGGAGGGTCAGAGAAAAAGAGGAAGAACCCCAATGAAATGGATTGGCCAAGTGGCAGCATTGATGGACTCAAGCATGGCAACAGTAGTGAGGTTGGCCCAGGATCAGATAGTGTTTCGTTCTGCTCTACATAAGGTTGCTACGGGTTGGTACCGACTCGGTGACACCTAACAACAACAACAAAACTGATAAAGGTTTAATGGATATAAAGGAAAAAGAATGTTATTTCTTGAATGTATTAAGTATTTTTTCTTTCATGAATGTGATATATTATTACAGAGAATTCTAAAAACGAAGACAAGAAGGTAAAAATAATCCACATCCCGAGTCACTAACCATAATCATTGTTAACATTAATTTTGTTTCTTTTCAGACTGGTTTGCTGCATGTATTTTTTCATATAGTTTCAAATAGACTGTAATGTAACTTTTATTTGCTTTCTTCATATAAGCCACATTGAAAATTTTTCATGTTTTATATTAGATAAGTAAGATATACATGACATAAAATTTTCACAATGTAAAATATTAACTATTCCTTTATTTTTATTTTTTGCCACTTAAATGATTCTCATAAAATAGATAATCAAGGGAAGTAACTCAAGGATATGAATATTTTAAGACAGTTTCTATCAGGAAGAATTGAGAAAAATGAAACAAAAACATATCTCCTTTAAAAATACCAAAATATCTCTTCTTAAAGCATTGGTATTATTAAAAATGTGATGCAAAAATACAGTTGCATATCTTGCACAGGGCTCTTATAGTACCTCCACAATGATTTTTAATTTCAGAAGTTCACAGTTGTTATGAACATAACTGAATTCCTCTTAAGAAGAAGGAAATGCTCTTTTTTTTCACTCTCTCTTGCACATTTCTTCCACAGAAAACTTTTGTGTTTTAGGTTACATTCCCTTGGGATTTCATTCTCTATTATGAAATAATCAATTTGTCCAATAAACTGGTGTATAAAAAGTTGGTGGCTGGTGGCTGTGTGCCGTGGAGTCAGTTCCGACTCATAGCGATCCTGTAGAGGGTTTCCGAGGCTGTGAATCTTTACGGGAGCAGAATGCCTCATCTTTCTCCCGCGGAACAGCTGGTCGTTCGAACTGCTGACCTTGCGGTTCACAGCCCGATTCCTAACCACTATGCTACGAGAGCTCAAATACCATTACCATTTACTACTTTTTTTTTTTTTTTTTTTTCATTTTACTCAAATGTACTAAGATGTAAACATCTTAGTTTAAATCCCTGTTAAAGCACTTAAAAGCCTTTAGCAAGTCATTAATTAAATCTGGTTTTATTTAATACTTCCAAATCTGTACAGTAGAGATAAAGCTACCAACATGGTGTGGTGCTGATGTGGTACTGTAGGATAAGCACTGGACTGCAAACCACAAGGTCAGCAGTACAAACCCACCAGTCACTCCTCGATAACTCTATAGAGTCACTATTATGAGTCAGAACTCAACTCCACTTAACCACAACAAAAGCCCCATAAGACAGTTTTCAGAAAGCCTGTGAAGACTGCTATGGAAAATGTAATACTAGTTTAAGTAATCATAGCAGAAGATAGAACTGTAATATGATAAAATTATTTTTATGGTAAACATGTAAAAGAATAGCAAAAAGGAGATTACTTTAGTGTATATTTACCTATGGTAGCTTTCTTATTTATAATGAGAATAAAATTCAGACATTAAACATTTCATAAACAGCTATATACATATATGTTTCATTGGGAAACAACTAACTAATACAATGGCTTTAAAGCATTCATTCACATTTCTCTATAAACACAGGATCATCTTTGTGAATGCTGCCTTCCCTTTCCACCATACCATGCAATCATGTGTAACTGATTTAATTCCCACACTTGAGGATAAATTGTGTCTGGGAGGATCAAGTAGAGATTTGATGACCATTAGTTACAATGACACTGTAAAACAGGCACTGGATTGTTAACTATAAGGCCAGTGATCAAACCCACTGGCTGTTCCTTTGAAACCCTATACAGGGTTACTATGAGTTAGAACCAACTCTGTGGTATTTAACAAGTTATAATGATTGGAGTCTTGGTGTGGTGCCATGGGTTAATGTAGCAGACTGAAAAGTCATTCAAACTGCAAGGTCAGTGTTAAGCTCACTAACCGCTCCTCAGAAACCATATGCAGGTTCACTATGGGTCGGAACTGACTTGACAACTCTCAACAACATCAACAATGACTGGTTGCAGCAGGTCAGCTCATTAGACCAATTGATATTTACAGATTTTCCAAGGCTACTTGATTAAAGGAGCTCTGGCAGCATACTGGGTTATGATGGATGCTAAACATAAGGTTGGCAGTTCGAATTTACCAACCATTCCTGGGGAGAAAGAGGCTTTCTGTTCCCATAAAGATTTACAGTCTTGGGGACCCTATACAGGCTCGTTATGAGTTGAAACAGACCATGGAATACCATCACCATCACCACTTGATAACAAAAGCAAGTATTTCACCCTGTGAGCCAGTTACTGCCCCAACTATCCTGTTAACATAAGGGAGACTCTAAAACTCCATAGAAAACAAAAGAAGTAGAGCCAAGAGATTTGTGAGAGGGAGACAAAGGAGAAAGGAAGTAACCCTTGGATCTTAAAATCAGCTATGTGTTAAGCCAAGTGTGCAAGAAATCTTTTATTCACCCTTTCACATTTATTCTCCACTACTTCCACCTTTCTCAGTGCCTTTTATGGAACCCTATCAATACGGATCTGTCCCCAGCTCTCTCTATTCGCTCCCTCCTCTCTCCTCAGTCCTTGGTACTGCAATATGTTTGATGATTTACCTATACCCTGCCTACATATTCCCTCAATAAATCTTTCTGAATTTACCCAACGTGAGTGGTCCAACTGCACCCTGCTTGAGCCCTCACTGATAAACAAGTTCTATGTTTGGATATTTCAATTACTTGAGCAGATACCTTTTTACTTCGTTTTGTTCAAACTAGTGTGAACTGCATTTTCTGTCACTTGCAATAGAAAGAATCCTGATGGATAAAAGCACCTGTGTTTCTAGAGTACATCAATAAACTCTGAAAGGCCTGCCTTTTCTGCCAAAGACTGAATTTATTTTATGAATGAGGCAAAAGGATGCTGAACCTTTAGAGTTAAGATTCAGAAAGTTTTTTAAAGAAAAAATATATTTTCTGGTTCAATGATACTCAATACATGCAAGAAGAGCATGGGAAGCAACTAAGCTACTTAATAAACTTATTGTAAATCACAGCTAAATTAAACTAATACCCCCTTTATTTCCAAAGTAGCTCTAGGGGTTAAAACATTAAGTTGCATCAAGAATAAATGAAAGGAAAGGAATAAACATTAACTGGTACATAGGAGACCTGGTGGTACAGACTGTTAAACACTGGGTTGCTAACTGAAAGTTTAACAATTCTAACCCACCAGCTACTCTTTCAGATAGAAAAAACAAAACAGTCTGCTTCCATAAAGATTTATAGCTTTAGAATCTATAGAGCATTTCTACTCTGTCTTATGTGGTTGCAATGAGTTAGAATCGACATAACTGTTGTGTGTGAGATTTTTAGTTGTTGTTTTTAATTGGTATATGTCTTTATAAGGAGCTCTGGTAGCATAGTGGTTACGAATCAGGCTGCTAATCTCAAGGTAAGCAGTTCGAAACTACAGCAGTTCCGCAGAAGAAAGATGAGGCTTTCTGCTTCTGTAAAGATTTATAGACTGAGAAATCGTATATAGAATTGCTATAAGTTGGAACCGACTCCACAGCACATATCCACTACTACCAAACGTGTTTTTAGAGAGTATAAAACTTTTCATAAATACTTTTATCTTGCTTAAGTGTCCTTACTCTATGGAGGCAGACATTCTGGGCTGTGCACAGGTTGTGACAGAATTATGATCCTCAAAGACATCTAGGTCTTAATTCTTAAAGCCTGTTATGTTGGAGCCTGAATATGTTAACATATAGTATAAAAGAGACTTTACAGATGCGAGTAAATTAAAGAACTTGAGAGGTGTAGGCTACTCTGAATTACTCAGATGGGAACTAGCTTTTTTAGTTCCCATCTGAGTAATTGCCCTTTAGAATTTAGGTAGAGAAGATGTGACTACAGAACAATGAGGCAATGTGAGGACTGAAGCTGATTTTAAAGGGGTTGTTGTCAAATGCCTTCTAGTTGGTTTGACTAACAGCGACTCTGCATGGGGTTTCAAAGAAGCGGCTGGTGGTATTGAACTGCTGACCTTTCAGTTCATACTGACCTTGAGGTCCAATATACAGTTCCACAGCATCAAGAAATTCAAGAAATGCAGTTCTAGAAGCTAAATAGATAAAGGTATTGAATTCTCCCCTTGATCCCTGGGTGAAGTTTGGCCATGCTGGAACCTTGATTTCAATCCAGTAAGACTTATTTCAGGCTTCTGACTTGTAGTAACATAACAGAATACATGTGTGTTGTTTCAATATTGCAACTTCGTAGCAATTTGTTACAGCACCCATAGTAAACTGATATACAGATATATCCCTGATGGGTTACTTGAGTACCAAAGAATTAAATTTTCAATCTGCAATCAAATTCTCTAGGAAAATAAGGAACTGCCAAGGTACTTGACTTGTTTACATGTTGTGAAGTGTCTAAGAGTTGTTTCTGATTCACAGCCACCTTGTATAAGGTTTCTGAGGAACAGCTGGTGGGTATGAACTGTAGCACCACACCAGGTACATTTAATTCAGAGTCCTGGAATGGCTCTGTAGGACAAGCACTGAACCACAAAGCTGGTTTGAACTGCCAGGTCAGCGGTTCAACCTCACCAGCCGCTCCCTGGAAAACCTATACAGGGTGGCTATGAGTCAGAAAGGACTTAAAGGCACTTAACAACAACGTTTAACTTATTGAAGAACATTTTTCTTTTTATTTAGTGACTGTTTTTCTCATGTCTCATTTTATCCCTGATTTTGTAGATGCTTAGGTGGTAGCAAGCACATTTCCCTAAGTAGTTCAACAAAGTACCAGCAGAAATATCTGGTACTCAAGCCAGGTCATTCACAGAAAGATCTAACTTTGCACAATTTCATTGGTTACTTTTAAACTCAAGTTTTGGAAGGCTGCTTTGTTTTGGGAGTAGCATCAATTTCTTGATAACTAATTTAAATTCCTTCACAAAACAAAATTATGTTTGGAAGCTTTCAAAAATTAAGAGGAAAAATATTTTTGACTCTATGGGCCACTAGAAACTGATAAGCCCAAAATACCCTGCCTAGCATCTGAAAAAGAGAGACATCTGTTTGGGACTTGATTTGGCAAGTTACAAGAGTGGATCCTGGAAGCAAAAAAAAAGAAATGAATTGCTTGGCATATAACAAGACAGGAATAAGCTACTCAGGGGACAACCCAATACAGAAGGCATAAGAAAGAAACTTTCCACTCAGGAGCTATCAACTAACAATTACTAATGAAGGCGTTACCAGAGGGGAAAACCTGAACCAGTTATAAAATGAACCAGAGAACTTCTGGGAGGCACCAATGAAAGCCTAAGAGCTATTCTACAAATGGACCAATTATTAACTAGTGAGTGACCAAATAGTATTTGAAATTGACAAAGGTAAATAGTTGTTAATCCTGACAAACTCAAATAAGCTAGTCTTGTACCCGTAATAAAAAGAGAAAGAGTTGGGAAAGAGACGTATGTACTTTCATAGACTCAAATAATCATACTTAGCTTTAAAAAGTTTGCATTTAAAGAATCACACCCCAAAGCCCATTTCCATCAAGTCCATTCCAGACACAGTAGAATTGCTTCATACAGTTCCCAAGGCTGTAATCTTTATGGGGGAGTTCTAGTATAGAACTATAGGAAAAGCACTGGAATTCTATCAAAATGCTGGTGGTTCAAACACACCAGCCACTCTTTGGAAATCCTATTGTTGCTATTGTTGTTGTTGTTAGGTGCCATCGAGTTGGTACTGACTCATAGTGACCCTATGAGTCACAACACAACAGAACAAAATACTGCCCTGTCCTGGGCCAACCTCACAATCATTGCTACGTTTGAGCCCATTGATGCTGACACTGGGCTAATCCATTTCACTGGAAGTCTTCCACTTTTTCTCCAATCCTTCACTTTAACAAACATGATATCTTCCTCCAATGACAGCTCCTGAAAATAAGCCCAAAGTATGAGAGACAACGTTTGACGATCCTAGCTTCCAAGGAGCACTCTGGCTGTACTTCTTTACATATCTATTTGTTCTTTTGGCAGTCCATGGTACTTTCAATATTCTCCTCCAACACCATAACTCGAATGCATCAATTCTTCTACAGTCTTCTTTATTCACCGCTCACCTTTTGTACGCATATGAGGTTATTGATAAAACCATGGTTTGGGGCACCTTAGTCCTCAAACTGACATCTTTGCTTTTCAACACTTTAAAAGAGATCTTGTGCAGTAGATTTGCCCAAGGCAATATATAATTTGATTTCTAGATTGCTGCTTCCATGAGTGTTGATGGTTTATCCAAGAAAAATAGTCTTCAACAACTTCAATCTTTTCTCCATAGATAAGAATGTTGTTTATTGGTCCAGTGGTGAGGATTTGTTTTCTTCTCATTGAGATGCAACCCATATTAAAGGCTATGGTCTTTGATCTGGTAGCGTAATGGTTACGAATCGGGCTGCGAACCTTAAGGTCAGCGGTTCGAAACTACCAGCCGCTTCACGGGAGAAAGATGAGGCTTTCTACTCCCGTAAAGATTTACACCCTCGGAAACCCTGTACAGGGTCGCTATGGGTCGGAACCAACTCGATGGCACTTAACAACAACAACAACAATGGTCTTTGATCTTCATCAGTAAGTATTTTATGTCTTCTTAGCATTCAGAAAGCCAGGTTGTATCATCTGCATATCACAGGATGTTAATGAGTCTTCCTCCAATCCTGTATCCATGTTTTCTTCATATAATACAACTTCTTGGATTATTTGCTCAGCCCACAGATTGAATAAATATGGTGAAAGAATAGACCATAGCATACACCTTTCCTAACTGTAAATCATTTGCTGTTCCCTTGTTCTGTTCACACAATTCTCTTTTGGTCTATGTACAAGTTTTTCTTGAATAAAATTAAGTGTTCCAGAATTCTCATACTTCACATTGGTGTCCATAGCCTGTCATGGTCCACACAATCGAAAGCCTTTGCATATTAATAAAGCACAGTTAAACATCTTTCTAGAATTCTCTGCTTTCAGCCAAGATCCATCTGATGTCAGCAATGATAGCCCTCATACCACACTCTCTTCTGAAACCGGCTTGAACTTCTGGAAGTAATCTGTCAATGTACGGTTGCAAGCATTTTTGCATTATCTTTAATAAAACTTTACTCACATAAAAATCAATGATATCCCTTGATTTTCACATTCTGATGCGTCTCCTCCCTTTGGAATGGGCACAAATACAGATCTTTTCCAGTTAGTTGGCTAGGTAGCTGTTATCCAAATTGCTTGGCATTGATGAGTGAGTGGCTCAGAAGCCACATCTCTTTGTTTAAATATTTCAATGTGTAGTCCATTAATTACCAGTATCTTTTTCTTTGCCAATGACTTCAATGCATTTTGGATTTCTTCCTTCAGTATCATTGGCTCTAGATCATACGTTACTTCTAGAAATACCTAAAGATCAACCTTTTTTTTTTTTTGGTACAGTGCCATTTTTTAAGATGGGAAAGATACTTTTTGCTTTTTTTTTTTTTTTTTTCATGCTTTCTGTATCATTCAGTATTTTGTCCATAAAATCTTTCAATGCTTCAAGTCAAGGTTTGAATTTTTTCTTCAATTCCATCAGCTTGAGAAATGCTGAGTGTGCTCTTCCCTTTTGGTTTTCTGATTCCAGGTCTTTGCAAATTTCATTATATATTTGATTCATGTCTTATCGAGCTGACATTGACATTTTCTGATCAGCTCTTGTACATCCTCACTTCTTCCATTATCTTTAGGATCTCTATGCTGGAAAGCAAGTTTCAGATTCTCTTCTTAAATCCATTTTGGTCTGTCTTTTCCTTCTTTCTTGTCTTCTCAATGACCTTTTGCTTTCTTCCTGTATGATGTTCTTGATGCCATCCCACAATTCTTCTGGTCTTCGATCTTTAGTGCCTAATGTAACAAAACTGTTCTTCAGATAATTGCTAAATTAAGGGGGGGGGGGGTATATATTTCAAGGTCATATTTTGACTTTTGTTGACTTGTTTTCATTTTCTTAAGCTTCAGCCTGAATTTACATATTAGTAATGAATGGTCTGTTCTGCAGTCTGCCAGTGGACTTGTTTTGGCTGATGATATGGAGCTTTGTCACTGCCTGTTTCCATAAAAGTAGTAAATTTCATTTCTCTGTATTTCATCTGGTAAGGTTCATCTTTTATGTTGTTTAAAAAGCTCTTCAACAGTTTAAAAAGGTCCTGTTCCACAGATTTGACTAATGCAATACGTCGTTTGATTTCTTGATTGCTGCTTCCATGAGTGTTGATAGGTGTTGTTGTTGCTGTCGAGTTGCCATAGAGTCGGTTCCGACCCATAGCGACCTTGTATAGGGTTTCTGAGAAGCAGCTGGTGAACTTGAATCGCTGACCTTGCAGTTCAAATGGCTTTGAAGTCTGGCTCATTAACCCACAACACCACACCAGGACTCCGATAGGGGGGTGTAGGGGTCCAGAAATCAGGGCTAAATAAGTGCCTTTTATTGACTGAAACCTTTGTGAACAAAATCTTGAGGAATGTTGAGGCCTACATGTCTCCTTGCTTGGACACTTGTAAACATGTGGAGAACATGACCCAGGACCATAGCTGAGCAGTCACATCTTGGAAGCCCTATGGAGTACATTTCTACGCTGACACACATGGACATATGGAGTCCCCATAAGTAGGAATCAACTTGACAGAAACTGGTTTGGTTTTTAAATCTCTTAAGCATATCCTTTACGAAGCCCTGGTAGTTAAATGGATTAAGTGTTAGGCTGCTAACTGAAAGTTCAGCATTTCAAATCTACCATCTGCTTCATGGAAGAATGCTTTGGCTGTCTGTTCTCATAAAGATTCACAGTGTGGGAAACTATAAGAAGCTCTTGTACTCTATCCTGTAATGTTGCAAAAAGTTTATAACTGACTCAGTGACAGTGGGTAATGGGAGTGTGTCTTTTTATGATTTGGTCCCTGCCAATCTTGGGGCCACTCTCACTCTGTGTATTAAATTCTAACCACTCTGACTGTCTTTCAGATCCTCAGTTTTTTTTTTTTTTTTTTCTGGCCTTTGCACAAACTACATATTTATTCTGCCTAAATGATTATTTTTCCAATCAGAGTACAAAAAAGAACTGGTTTTCTGTGCAGTATCCTAGGCAATTCTATCAAGTTGGAATTGCTAACCACAGAAATTGGAGGGAAATAACTATCAACACAATTATGTTGGTCTTCTTTTTGTCAAGATTGTTTTAAGAAAGGTCACTATAGTTGTAATAGTTAGGGTTCTGTGTCAACTTGACTCAGCCAGGATCCCAGTGCTTTATTCCCTATGGTGATAAAAACCTAATACAGACATAGTTAACTTCATGAAGAGTGGCTATGAGCAGTCAATCAAATGAAAGGTTGCTTCCTTAGGGATGTAGCCTGCTCCCAAAATAATGGGCATATGGAAAAGCCTCACTCTCTCTCAGAAACAATAAGGAGCAGTTCTACTGTGTCCTATATTATTGCTATGAGATGAAATCAACTCAAAGGCAGTGGAACTACATAGGGTATGTGCAAAGGTACTTTAAGAGCTATTTTGAAGAGAAATTTAGGACATATTTGATATGCCCAACCCCTGTCAAATTCCGATTTCAGTGAACTGTACACCTACTTTTCTATTACTATAATTGTCCTGACAATTGAGATACGTCTTTCACTTATACCCTGGTCACCTTCACATGGCTGTCTTATTCTCATCCTCCAGTCTTAGAAATCACTGACAAGCCTTATTTATTGCCTCCCTAATATAGTTCTATTCTCTGATCTCAGTTCTTCTGTTGCGCCTTCTTTGTGCTGCTATTCTTACACTGCAACTTACAGTTCTGTGTTTGTTTTTATTTTTGTAGTTTTTTGTGTGTGAATTGAGTGATAGTTTACATGGGAGAACATCGTTTTTACACTCAGTGTTTCATTGCAATGATTCCAAACTCCGTGCATCATCATTCAACAGTATTTGCTTCTATTCCTTCTGCTTTTGGGGGGGGATGGGGGCAGGGGGAGATGTACACAAAAACACTCAGGAATACATAATTATGTAAACAACCAGAGGGCACATTCTGGAAGCCTGTCATTTGGCTGCCAGCACACAGTCATTCTCTTTCCATGAATCTAGAGTCCTCAGATGCTCTATCTCTCCATGTCCTCATCGCTGCCTCCATCTCTTGTGTCACTGCTTCTCTGGATAGGGTCCCACATTCTGCTCGTGTTCTTCTCCCTTGATGGTCTTAGGGTCTTCTGTTCCTGAACTATAAGATTAACTGCTCGCCCCTTTTTCTTATAAAACGTCTACATTTATAGTTGTGACAGTCATAATTAGTCATGATTACACTTACTCACTATCATGTCATAAGACTCTTATCCCCATTCCCTTTCACCAGACCTCCCTAGACAAGATGAAAACTATTCAGTGGGGATTCTACCTTCCCCTGCACACTCTGAAACTAAACTCCCTCTTGAAAACAGTCACTCCGTGCCTTTATAACCCTGCCATTTTAGGTAGCCGATATCTACGTTGCCCATACCTATCAACCCTGTATATAGAGGGGATAGGATTGATACCTGAGTGAAGACCCCTTCCCTCTCAGTTGGTATTTTGAGTTACTACATCTATAAGTATAGGTCAAGTTCATCAAATTGTAGCAATTTACACTTACTTCCTTTATCAAATTTTTTTTATCTTCCTCTAGTCAAGTTCTGATCATCCAGCCATAAAATCTAGGTTGAATGGGTACTACCTACAAGTTTGAGCATTCTTGTGCGTCTCCCCTCACGTCGTATCAGCTGGACACTTCACTCCCAGCTCTAGCCCTCCATGGCTGTGTCCTTGTCCAGGGCTCAGGAGTCCTCAGATCTCACCACACTTTGGACCAACCAGCCCTTCCTCTTCTCTCTGTCACATCCAGGTCAATGAGAGTCTACAGAACATGGTCAAACTCAGCCCATATCTTCAGTGATGCCTTTCCCACTCTTCTACTCACCAGTACATGAATGTGCTCATCAGCAAGCATACATACCTGCTCATGTGTTCCCTCTGAGTTTCAGTCTTGGAGGGGAGTTTGTCTTGAAGAGACTTGAATGCTTGCCTTGATGTCTCCCTGGTGAACACCTTGCTTGTTCTTGTAGTAGCCAATCAGACTCCATTTTTGTTTTGGATTTTTCCTGCTGGTTTTTCTTTCAAGATGTATCTTCTGTTTCTCTAGCTGTTCCAGGCTGGTCTGCTTGTCGTTTCAAGTGGGAATGTCCCAACTCACAAGATTTTGGATGGGGCCCCGGATGCCACATAACGTCGTATACGCTACAAAAGCTCTGCAAGAAGCCTATTTCACTAGGCAATACAACATCTATTTTTGAGCTGGTCGGTGAATTTTCTGAAGGAGAGATCATATATCTTTGGTTCACTTTATATTCCTTGCAACAAAGGGCAGGCCTGGTACATAGTTAGTTCAAAAATAGCAAACCTCTGCTGTGAAATCGAGTCTGACTAATAAGAACTCTATACGACAGAGTGGAACTGTCCCGAAAGTTTCTAAAGCCATAAATCTTTATGGAAGCAGACCCTCACATCTGTCTCCCACATTTTGGGTTTGAACCACTGATCTTTTGGTTAGCAATTGAGTACTTAAATCCTGAGCAAAGAATATAAATATTTTACCTAACTAATTTAGAATGTTAAGCAGCTGAAAACATTCTAAATAAAAATTAAATTTGCTTATAACAAATTGCCCTGTCTTTCTATATTGCCATGGGTTTTCAAGTGTTCATAAGCATTGTAATTCCTGATCAGACAAGGACAAGAGATCAAAGGTTATCCCTATGCTCTAGCATTTCTGGTAAAACAGACTGAGAGAATAAAGTAAATCATTTAACACATACACTACTCTGCAGGAGAATAACATGAGAAAAGGAAGGAGGTAGGATTCAAATAACAAAGACAGGTACTTCAATATACTAGGGAGCTCTGGGTCCTCTAAATCTCTTTTTTTGATCTAAATAATAAGGAAAGTAATTCCTACTCCTGAGGGTTGCTATGCGTATTCTATGAAATAATGTAAACAACAGGTTTAAGGCAATGTATTGTGCGCAATATACTTGATAAATATTAGTTTCCTTTACACTTACCTCATCTATTGAATATTAATAAAAGCTAACACCTGCTTAGTGTCTGCTGAATGTTAAACACAGCTAGCGGCACTTTATATGCATTGATTCATTTCTTTTTAAATACTCCATGAAGTTTGTGCTAATAATATTGTCTCTACTTGGGGACTCTTGGGCCCAGAGTCAGTGGCGTGGCAACGGAGGACTCGAGAGGAGAGTGGAGCTACTGGCTAATGGGAAGAGAGGACATATGCACAGGAG
>NW_006408571.1:5205956-5234043 GCF_000296735.1 Chrysochloris asiatica
TATCATCTCTATTTTGCAGATGAGGAAACTGAACTGAGATTCAGTCTGGCTCCAGCATCTGTATCACTGGTCAAATGGCCTATTCTATAAGGAAATAAATGAACAACTCTTTATAAACCAGTCATTATGTGCCAGGAGAGAAGAACTAGGCACACAGTGGTTAAGCACTGGGCTGCAAACTGAGTCGAAGAGGACTGGCCAGAGGAGTTCACATCTTGAGTCCAAGTACCACAGGATCAGAGGTAATTCCTCCGCACAGTTCTCAGCCTCAGCAGACAGTCCTAACTTCCAAGTATGAATGCAAGAACGATGCAGACGAAGCTCTGGACATAGTTTCTTAACATCTGCATAGATAGATGACCACTGTCCACCTTGCTTTCCCCAGTGACAATCACATTGTGTCAATTCTGGAGATCACAAAACAACCCTACAGAGTTTGGGAACGGTTTCCGTCCCTCGGAATAACTAGTCAGTGTTTGTACCAGTATGGGAAAGGGAATACTTCAGAATACGAATTTGTGAATTATAAAAGTAGAATTTTAATGCCTCTAAGATTAAGACAAAGATTCATACCTAAAATATAAGGTTATCTTGCTTGGAACAAACTAATTCATAAATGTTTGATCTCTACCTCCTTCCCTTAACACCTTTTTTCTGAAATATATGCTTTTAAAATTCATTATTATTCTAAATACAAATCTGATCAAGGTAGACCTGCTTAAAGCCCCCCAGTGTCCTCAGGGGAGAGCACAAACTCCTGTGAATGGCTCTTCTTGACCTCTCTTCATCAACTCTAAGGCCATTTATCTCTGCTTGGCCCCTCTTCACACTTGGTGATCAAGGATATCAAATAGCTCTCAAGTCCACAAACACTGTTTATAATTCAAATAGCACATGCTAGTCCTTACCTTGAATGTCTTTGACCTGCCTCTGAAACACCAGGGCTACTCCTGCCTTCTCTTCAGTCAGCCTAACTACTACTCATCCTTCCTGATCTGGTTTAGACCTCAACTCTCCTATAAGCTTTGCTGGAATCTCTGAGAGAAGACTATGTAGTACTACTCTGTACTCCCATTTCACTCTACACTTATTTCTACTAGATTCCTGAGTACAATGCTTAGCACAAAGTCAACGGGTCTTCCAAAAGTCTGTGGCAAAAATTCCTTTGCTTTCAAAATTCCATGCTTCCATGAACTTTTTGAAATCCTTTCATAGTTCTCAGTAAAATTTATTTACTACTCATACAAATAATTCTTGCAAATCAGCTTTGTAAACTTGCATTCAAAATTCATTTTAATTAAATAATGAAATAAAATAATGACACTGACCATGTTATTAGATTTCAAGCAGGGAAAAAATCATGAAACAGAAGTGTGAAAGTTCTAGATTATATGTTTCTACTCCTGCTTAAAGGAGCTCTGGTAGCATAGTGGTTACGAATCGGGCTGCTAACCTCAGGGTCAGCAGTTTGAAACCACCAGCTTTTCCATAGGATAAAGATGAGGCTTTCTGATCCTGTAAAGATGTACAACCTTGGAAACCCTGTAGAGGGTCACTATGAGTCGGAACTGACTCCATGGCACACAACCACCACCACTACTCCTGATTAATCTCTCCCTAACCCTCTTTAAAAACAGGAGCATCATCTTTTATTATTGTATCTCAGTATTTCTCTAGCGAGATGCTGGTATATATGGGGCACTTTTGAAATGATGAAGTAAGAGAGAAGTTAATATATAGAAAAGGAAGAGAGATGATTAGAAAACAGAGTGAGAGAAATAAGAAGCAAAAGAGAAGGAAGAATATTGAAGGTTGCAGAGGAGGAAACAATTTAAAATCTGTGGATAATTAAAGGTAAATTTAGGCTGCCCATTCACTAGCCCAGTATCCTTCTAATGAGCCTTTGCAGCCAGTGAAAGTCTTTGGAACTTGTAAATTACCAATGGGAAGAGGTTTCTTGGCAGTATCACTCCACTGTTTCTCACTAAGCTCTGGTGGCACAGTGAATTAAGCACTGAGATGCTAATTAAAAGGGAGCAATACAATACACTCTTTTCCCTTAAAGTTTTACAATCTTGGAAACCCTATTCTAGAGGGTCAGTATAAGTTAAAATCGACTCAATGGCAGTAGGTTTGGTTTTGAATTACGTGTTGTTTTAGATATAGAACTCTTCTGTCATACAAATGTTTATTGTTGTTAAGTGCCCTTAAGTCAGTTTCCATTCATAGCAATCCTGTATAGGCTTTATAAGGAGTGCTTGTTGTGTTTGAACCACTGAACTTGCAGTAAGCAGTCCCACTTACACTTACACTCTGATATGAATGCAGGCAGTTAAATATTTTCAACATTTGCCAGTTCCATTTCTGGCTAAACCCATAAAGTTTAATAATACCAAGAAGGAAAAATAGACTCCTGGATTTTCATTTTTCTTTTGATTTAGATTAAACTTGAAGTGGAGAATAAACTGCAACAGTGTCACCAGATATCTATAATATGAACGTCAGATTCTTTTCAGTAAATTTTCAAAATTACTGTCAAATATGTAACATCATTCCTAATTAAATGCCAGTTTGAGAACATGAAAACCTTAAACAGCATTTATAGAACTTATTGTTGTTAAGTGCTATCGAGTCTGTTCTGACTCACAATTACACTGTATAAGGTTTCCAAGGAGCAGCTGGTGAGCTTGAACCTCCAACCTTGCAGTTCAAGTCGACCTTGCAGTCCAGCTCATTAACCCACTGTGCTACATCAGGATTCCTAAAAGGGATTAGATGCTAACATTTAAGAGTGAATAGCCATACCATGCATATTTTTCAATGCTTTTCCATTTCTCTGCAGACAGTTCAGTTTCTCTTTGCTGTTTAGGAGCTTGTTTGATGACATCACTACGAGCATTCCTGATGCTTTCTGGGCAGGTACTCTGGTAGTGTAGAGGTTACAAATTGGGCTGTGAACCACAAGGTCAGCAGTTCAAAACTACCAGCTGTTCTGTGGAAGGAAGATGTGGCTTTCTGCTCCTGTAAATATTTACAGCCTCGGAGTCCCTATACAGGGTCTCTAAGAGTCTGAATGGACTCCATGGCAAATAACAACAATGACCCATTTGTTATGCTATTGGGTTAGGCATTGCCATCACACAGTTTTGCATTACTAAAGAGATGAATTACTTGATTCTTTCTAGTAAAGACTCACTACTATGGGCTGCCCTTTATACATGTTTGCCTAGTTCATGTGTAATTAGTGGGCACATAGTTCTTATGGTGAAGGGAAGGAAAATGAAGCTCGTAAATGTCAAGGTACATTATGAGACTGTGTTTCCAACTATTTGGCTCCAAGATTACGTTAAGGAAACACAGGTATTATGAATTTAACTGTATCTACAAAGAGAAATGTTTTTTACTCAAAATCCCTGGTACTAGTGAATGTGAATTTATGTGGAAAGAGAGTTTCTGAAGATGTTATCAATCCCAATTAGGTTACAGTAGGGTAGGGGACACTACTTCATTCTGAGTGGTATCCTCATAAAGGATAGAAAGAGCGACAAAGAAAACATAAAATGGACAGCCATCTCAAGACAAATCAGCAATTACAAATCCAAGATATAGTTACTCTTCAACAATATTTACAAATGAGGAAATGCAAATCAGACAAGAGTTTTCTTTTGCTTTGTTTTGTAACTAGAGGTGAAGATGGTACAGGACCAGGCAGAGTTCCATTCTGCTGTGCACAGGGCTGTTACGTGTTGGAACCAACTGAACGGCACCTAACAACAACATCCACAGAAGACTTTATAGGCACTGATTCGAGTGCCAATGTTTGCCAATGTTTGTCAATGTTAATATTTGGAGGAAAAACTCATTTGCTAGCTGAAAATATCAATTATTTTAAACAAATAGCTGAGCTTGGTTACTGAAACTTATTTTATTTTTCTTTTAATTCCTTATTTATTTATTTATTTTGGCCTGTGTATGACTTTCAAGTCCTCTTAATACTGCTTTATGCTGATCAACATGGCTTTCTTTCAAGAAAGCACTGCTTTTGGCAAAACAGAACCTAAAGGCAGTATGCCCAGATAGTGGCCTTCATTTGCAACTACATGAGCTAATGAGTCTCTTAAAAAGAGCTTGTAAATGACTAATGTGAGTTAGGACAGTCTATCACATAAATGCTTACTTTGTGAATCTTCTTTAATTGACTTTGACTGACAAATAGACTAATACATTTATAGCTTTTCCATTCTCTCACAATCTGTAAATAATTTCATGCCGAGTAAGATAAAAATGAAACTTTCCAAGTGAAAACAGAAGGAAGTGCTTTTGGTGTCTGAAAATTTCATATGTTTTGTTCCAGTTTAAAATTTCATACATTTAAAAAAAACTCCATGAACTTTGTTTCTGATGATAAAGAAAGGAATAAACAGGTATAACAATGAAAAAAAAAAAAAACAATGAAAGCATGACAATAAAGAGTTCAATTTACTTTGAATTCAATTTCAAGTTTAAAGCATGGTATCTGTATGTCTTATTCTAAAATTGTTTCAAACCCCCCAATATTTCTGCAAGGGGTGATTCAATTTCAGATGAATCAGATTGACTTGGAAATAAAGCTATTATTGTCTGCTGAACAAATCCATCATGATTATAATACTGTCCTTTTCAAGTAGAATGCTCTGTTTTCTGAGATCAGAGATTTTGATATTGCTAAAGAGTAATATCAATGCTTTATAATTAAAATCCAAGAGAATAATTCACATTCTTATTGGTCTTGGAACTCTGTTGGTGTACTGGATTAAGCATCTGACTGCTAACTGTAAATTCAATGGAGAAAGATGAGCTCATCTTTCCCATAAAGATTTAGAGTTCCAGAAACCCTATGAAGCAGTTCTAACTTTGTTCTACAGGGTTGCTATGAATAAGAATAAACTCAAAAGCAGTAAGTTTTATAGGTCTTAGTCTTTCTTTTAAGAATATGCTTTGTTTCTTTGTTTGTGTGTGTGTGTGTGTGTGTGTGTGTGTTTTGCTTTATTTTGTTTTTTAAACTAGAACAATAAATATAACAAAAAAAAGCATGTCTTGGTGGTTAGTGGTGATTATGTGCTGTGGAGTTAATTCCAACTCATAGCAACCCTGCATAGGACTTCTAAGGCTTTAAATCTTTATGGGAGCAGAATCGTTCTTCCACAGAGAAGCTGGTAGATTTGAATTGCTAAGCTTCAGGTTAGTAGCCCAATTCATAACCCACTATACTACCAGAGTATCTTAGGAAATATTTCTAGTAACTGACATTAGGAAGTAATAGGTTATACATGATACAGCTTTTTCATTTTTCAAGTGTCTAAGGAGTTTTAGAATTATAAGGATATACAAATGCACATAATAGTATGATTCATTGTGTTGTTGCTAGCCTTGTGATTATCAATCCAGTGCTTATCTTGGTACAAAATCAAATGAAGAGAAAAAAGTCATATAATAATGTACTGCACTCAGAGACCTTTTTAGCACAGTTTGATATATCCATTTCCATGTTTCAGATTCTGTGGTTCTCCTATAGTTAAACATGGAAAAAATACTTAGTTCAGGAAAATATGGAAGTAGCATTAGAAAAGTAATGCAGTATGATTAGCCTACATTTCTACCAAAACAAAAACTCTTCTCAATATTAAAAGTAAAAGAAATTGGTAATATTTTCATTTTTTCCAAAGCATACCAGTGAAGGGTCAAATGTGCATTGTGAAGAGTCATTTCATATTCATTTGGTAAGAAGAAAGTATATTTCAATAAAGGTGTCTAATAAATACATTTTCCAGAAATGCAACTAGTTAAATAAAATGTATTTTTTTAAATAAGTAAACATGACAGTTTAAACTTCTTTGTTGCTGCAAGTTTATCTTAAAATTCAGGAGTTTTCTAGAAATTTTGAAAGCTTGGACTCTAGTTAGGAGATCCTGTGATGAAATAAAAAAGCTAAAGCTTAATGTACAAAAATAAAAATAAAATTCTTATTATATAGGAAGTCCTGGTGTGGTACTATGGGTTATTGTGCTGGATTGCAAAATTGGTTTGAACCACAAGGTGTGCCATTCAAGCTCACCAGCTGCTCCTTGAAAACCTTATACAGAGTCGCAATGGGTCGGAACCAAATCTACGGCACTTAACAATGGGGACAAAAAAACTTCCTAGGAAAGCAAAAAAGTGCTGTGGCCCCAAAACTAAATTAAAAGGTATAAAAATTGAATTGTATCACAGAAATATTATTTGTTCTACTAAGACAAATAACAAGGGGAAAAAGCATCAAAGCCACATATGCAAGATTCATACTGTTGTTGCTGTTGTCAGGTGCCATCGAGTTGGAACCGACTCATAGCGACCCCATGCACAGCAGAATGAAACAATGTCCGATCCTGGGCCAACCTCACTACCGCCGCCACACTTGACGCCATCAATGATGCCACCTGGCTGATCCATCTCGTTGGGGGTCTTCATACTAGGATGTATGAATCTCCTCTCATTGTTTTGCCCCTTTAATTATTCATAAATATGTTTTTTACAGTATCTCTATCAATATGACTAAAGCATAATTTCAGTAAGATCATCAGGAAACCGTTCTTCCTTCATCTGAAAAAAATAATGCAGTTCAAGACAACTTTACATTCACATTATTATTTTAATGACAAGTTATTACCAGAACAAAAGTCTACAAATGAAAAAGGGTTTTGTTGTGTTGTGAAAAGTCAGTGATCTGGGGAGGAATACAAGACCCAAAAATGATAGTGATGCCAGTGCAGATGCTCACAACTAGAGTGTACATAATGGTTTTACATAAATCATCTCATTTATTACATACAAATCACGCTTTGAGGAGAGAAGCACACATAACATCATCACTTCAGAAGCAATGAAACTGCAGCCTAAAGAAGTCAAATGTTTGCAGAGCCCTCTCATGGAATCAGAATATAGTGGAATAACATCGTAAGATAAGTACTGGACTGCTAACTGCAAGGTCGATGGTTCAAACCCACCAGTCATTTCTCAGAAACCCTATACAGAGTCACTATGTGTTAGAACCGACCTAACAATAACAAAGTGTGAAAAAGTGGCAAGTAGATTTTCCACTCTTTCTTTTGTTGAGACTTTATTCAGAAACCTACTTCTTCTACCCTCTTGAAGTTAAAATCATTGCTCACAATTTGGATCCCCCAGTCCCATACTTATTGCTAGCTTTTTTTTTGTTTATACATGCAACAGAACTTCTGTTTTTATTGAACTATCCTTTTTCATATCTTTGACCATGTTTTTCATGTTTCCCTTTTCTTCCTGAAAAGATTCACATGTCAAGTCCCAGACTAAATGAAATATATCTATGTTGTAGATTCCCTGGTCTCTTCAACAATTCCTAACCATGCCATAAGTGAATCGCAGCTTTGATAATACAAGAAGTAGTTGGTTTACAGATTTTTTTACTTCCACTCAGATGTGAGGTCTTGAGAACAGAGCTCTGTTTGATGAGGAAGATAGGAAGTACAGGAAGATAGGAAGTACTCAGGATAAATGAATGAATGGAGTTCTATCTCTACTCTCTTCAATTCCCTCAGACTCATAAGCCAGTATTTACATTCATAAAAACCTGTAGTCTTCCACAAACCAGAATAGATGAAGAAGAATAAACAGACCCACTTTTCAGTCTTTGTCAGAATTTAGCTCTAGCGTGACCCTTGGAGTCCAGGTGTGGTGTTAAAGGGTATGCACTGGACTGCTAACTGCAAGGTCTATGGTTTAAATCTACCAGCTGATCTTTGTATGTGCTTTGCTGTTTGATCATAATTGCAAGACAAATCCAGATTTCCACTGTGCATGAGATAATCAATATAATCAAATTTTAAAGTTATAATCTCCAATTTATCCAGATTTGAATCTGTCCACATTGCTGGTGACTGCAATTTTACAAACTTACATGTTAGTGTAGTGGAAAGAGCTCAGCTATTGGCCAAACCTATGTTTTTTCCTCCTGGGACACAAAAGTAATCCGACTTCCCCTGCCTTCACTGCATTCTGCCATGTGAGTTCTAGTCAACAGAATCTGAGCAGAAATGAGGAACACCACTTGGGAGTGTGATCCCATCAAATCTCTCACATGCTTTCCTTATGCATTTGTGTCTTTTACCAGCTTAAGAAATTTCAGCAGGGTGATCTTGGAAGTACATTTTGAAAACTTCAAGCCATAAGCTAAAGAAACCCAACTGCTTGAATCATCATTTGAATGAGAATTGTACCTATACCAGGCATTTCATTTTTTAAAAACTTTAAGTGATTAAGAACTAAAATTCTATTGTGCATGAGTTACTATACATCTTGCAGCTTGTTTGTTATAGAAGCTGGTACTCTTTTAAGTAACACAGTTGTTTTGCTTTGGCTCTATGTTAAGATACTTAACAAGACTGCAGTGACAAATGAAATCATATAACAGGCCTTAAAACCATGTATGTGCAGATGTGTAAAAAATAGAAATGATAAAGAAGTGTTTGTGAGACTCTGGCTTGTGGCTCCAATAACTGTGAAGGATTGCTGACAGACCTTCCATTACTGCAGACTGCCCTGATTTAACAGGCAGCTCCCGTGCAGATGAGGCTCCTGCTGTTTGTAAAACTTACTTTGAATATACAGGGCCAATTATAGAGACTGAACATGTCAAGGTTTTGACAGGTGTCTAGAGAGTTATGCAATTAATTTTATTTATGCGCTTTTTGTTTTAAATGCCCCAGAAAAAAAGAAAACTGACTAATGCAGCTTAAAAGGAACCCTCATATTTGCATCTTCACCACCAAATCGAGGGAAGGAAAGAAGAATTCAGTTGAAAAAAAAATAATGTAATTCAGTAATAGAGTTAAGTCTGGGATATGAAGTGTCAAAATTCTCTTGAAAGTTCTTAAAGTAGTCATTAACAGTAGAAGACTTAAATGCTCAGAGATTGGCCACCAATGATAGAGATGATTGGGAGGTCTGACACTTCTATTGAAATCTAGGTCAGCTGGGCATTTAGTAGTATCGAGATATACAGACTTAATTTGCTGTAATTGCAATTTTACTGTCATCCTTCAAAGTTGAGAAGAAACAAGCTATATCCTTATTCATTTCTCAGTGATCAGTGATGCAGTGTGGAGCAGCATATAATGACAAGTGCTTCCTTGGCAGTTATATACTAATGATGATCTGCAATTAAATGATTTAATACTGGGTGATAAGCCCAGCCAAGATTAAGTGAGCTGAGCAGATTAGAAAATAAATCTTTAAAACTAGAAAAAATACTTACATATATATTAATGTAATTACTCTCATATGCTCAAGAAATATTTAAAATCTTGTCTTTTTGCTTTCTACATTAGATTAAATCACTCACTCACTGATTCAGTCATTTAATCCACGTGTCTTGAAAGTGATTATATGTATGTGATTCTTCTTTCATGCAGAAAACAAAAATTAATGCCTTATATTAGTTTCTTTAATGGGACAAAATGGAGATAAAATCAAGTGCAAATAATAATACTGAAAATTTTTCAGATGATATTTATCTTCAGAGGCTTGGCACTAACTTTTCATTTTTCAGAAGGTAAATATCTAACAACTTCAATAATACGCCTGGAAGTCTTGAGGACAGGGAGTCAGGGGAATAGTGGAGACCAATGGATTTGTACTCTTCCACCCAACCACAGCTACTTCTGACCGAATCCACTACTCTAGAGAAACACTCTTGGGAAGAGGTCTCCAAATATGTTTGCTTTTTTCTTTGAAATAATTTTGATGGGAAAAAACAAAAAAAATCACTATATAAGCGGTCTTCAAAAGTTGGTGGAAAATTCCATTGTCTTTCCATTCCACTTTCCACAAACTTAAACTTTCTGAACACCCCTCAAATACGCTCATGCTATTATAGAGTTGCCATATGAAATAAGTATATTTTTATATAGTTTCAAAACATATCACTTATAGTATATTTTAAGCTTGATGCTCGGTTTATATATATCTACCATAGAACTCTGTGTACATATGGGAATGTGAAAGAGAATAGGGATAGATGTCTTGACCCAGCGTCAAACAAGAGATAGTTAAGACACAAGCAGTGCCATGAGTTTGCCACCTGCATGAAAGCAAACAGCCTTCATTATTTCTTTCCTAAGACCCCTTGCTCTGCTCTCCTGGGATTATTTCTCTGTTGTTGTTGTTTAACAGTGCTGTTGAGTCAGTTCCAACTTATAGGAACCCTGTATAAGGTTTTTGAGGAGCTGCTGGTGCATTTGAATTGCCAAACATGCAGTTCAAACTGACCTTGTGGCCCAGTGCATTATCCATTATCTTTCGGGTATACTTATTTCTTACATCTTCCCTTTGTTGAATACCATAGAAGTATTTGCCTCACCTACCACAGGACAGAGCACCCTGGGAAATCAAAGCAAGAGGGAGTAGCCTGTCGTTGTCTCATAAAGTAAAGGAAGAGTTGAGGGAAAGGGATAGGGAAAGCAGAAGGGCATATCATAAGCAGAACCTCATTTAAATACTTTTAACATAAATTATCTATAGAAGCTAAGATTGGGAAGTTGTTCCTTGTGATCATGTATATCATTTTTACCACTAAAGTCAGGAAAACAAGTGACAAGAGGGTAAGGAGGCAGAGTAGGGTCTGGGGACTGAGAGAGGTAAACAGCATTTTGAATAGCATTCAATAACAGAAATACTCAAGAATCCATGAGATTTGCAGCTAGAATTGCTGATTCCAGGGACTATGACATCAGCAGTGCCTGGGTGTGAGTATGTACCTTCTATGCCACTAATTAGCTGTGGCATGGCATCTTGGCTGTTGTTGTTGTTAAGTGACCTCAAATTGGTTCCAACCCATAACAACCCTGTTAAGGTATCCAAGGAGTGGCTGGAGAGCTTGAACCACTGAACTTGTGGTTCAAATCAACTCAGCAGTCTAGAGCATTAACCAACAGCTCATCTTGGTAAAATCATATCATCTGTCTAATTCTGTCTCCCTATTTCTTCAAATTTAATGAAGAAGTCAAATGTAAGGAGTCCTGGTGTGGTGCTGCAGGTTAATACGATGGATTGCAAAGTCAAATTTAGCCGCAGGATTGGCAGTTTAAACTCACCAGCCATTCCTCAGAAACCCTAAACAGGGTCACTTTGAGTTGGAACTGACTCAATGGCACTTAACAACAACAACAACAACAGTCGAGTACAACAAGTAAGATGGACAAACTGATATTGTTCAAGCTCTAGAACTACAATATCTAGGCAACCACTACTGTATCTTTTGTTTAAGGTCATAATGCTACTTGTTAGGATAAAACTGATGTTGTGTGGTGCTACAGGATAAAGCACTGAACCAAAGGATCAATTTGAACCACAAGGTTGGTGGTTGAAATTCACCATTTGCTCCCCAGAAACCCTATACAGTGCCACTATGAGTTGCAACTGACTGAACGGTATTTAACAACACCACCAAATTAGTCATGCTGGATCTCGGCTGAAAGTAGGGAAAATTAGAAAGATGTTTGCTTGCGCTTTATTGCCTATGCAAAACTTTTGACTGTGTGGATCATGACTATGGATAACACTGTGAAGAATGAGTATTCCAGAACATTTCATTATGCTCATGAGAAACTGTACATAGACCAAGAGACAGTTGTTAGAACAGAACAAGGGGATACTAATGTTTTAAAATCAGGAAAGGTATATGCATCTTGAGTTACATTTTTTCAATCTGTATGCTGAGCAAATAATCTAAGAAGCTGGGCTATGTGAAGAAGAACATAGCATCAGGATTGAAGGAAGATTCATTGACAACCTGGGATATGAAGATGATGCAACTTTACTTGCTGTAAATGAAGAGGACTTAAAATATTAACTGCTGACCTTGTGGTCCAGAGTTTATCATAAGATTTCCTTAATCAATCCTACTGAAGCCGAATGCAGGAACAGCATTCTGTGTCCAGTGTATTAAACTCTCCAGGTGTGATGCTGTAGAATAAGCTAACAAGACTGGAGGTTAAAAAGTGACTAGCTTCTCCTTGGAAACCAGGTCTCTATGAGTCAGAAATGACTCCACAGCATAAACAGCAACTAACAATTTATTGGTAAATGCTTTAAAGTTTGATAATGATTTTCCTAGAGATGCAAATATGGAAAAGATCATGATAAGAACACAGACTACCTGACAGGTAATAGGAACAACCAAAAGGTAAATATTTGTTGTTCTTGGCTTAATAATGTCAAGAAAAATGCCAGTTTTCTTGAGTAGGCATGTCTGTCATGCTTACACTTCTTTTTCGCCCATCTACATGAGTCACCCCAAACTTTAGAATCAATTCTGTTCTTCTTCTGGAAAATGCAAGAGTTTTGGAGTACTGTTTGGAGGATTCATAACTTATGAAGTCTGCCAGTGGGTGTAACATTTATATATTTATTTATCTATATGTGGCTAGCAGGTACATCAACATTGTTCTAAGCTGTAGGTAATTTACATATATCCTCTGTAATTTAAAAAATATTTGCAAAGTAACTATTATGATTCTCATATTTTGATGAGAATTTGAGATTAATAGAGCTTAAGCAACTTGACTGCTATCATAAAACTACTATATTAAGAGTTTGGAGTCCTGGTGTAGCGATGTGGGATAAAGCACTGATCCACAAGGTCAGTCTGAACCACAAAGTCAGCTGGAGGTTAAAACTCACCAGCTACTCCTTGGAAACTCTATATGGAGCCACTATGAGTTAAAACCAACTCCAAAGCACTTAACAATAACTATCTTAACAGTTAGTGTAATGCAAATACAAAGGGGTTTCACAAAGTTTTTGGAAAAATTCCAGTATTTTTTAATTCTATTTTTCCACAAACTACTAAAAGCCCTGTTGTATAGTTTTTTGTTTTTTTTTTTAATAGAAAATGGAGATATGGCCCTAAATAGGAAGAATTACACCCCTAATAAACATTAACTTTCTAACTCAATTCAGAGATAGATATAAAGTAGGATTTTTAATTTGTTTGGCAAGTTAATAGGTTCTGTCCAAATGTAGGACCCTTGAAGTGAGAACTACTATGTTGTTGTTGTTGTTAGATGCACTCCAATCCATACAGACCCATAGAGATCTACTATAAGTAGGAGAAAATGGACAATTTGCAGGTGGTTTCATAAAGAAGACTAATTGAAAGTATCTTCAGTAAAGAATGTGGTCTTAATTTCCATCCTTAGTGCTCTGGGGAGAGCCTTTCTTTATTGCTTTTGGAAACTCTAACTTAATATCTCTATTAAATTCATTAATTTTGTAGTCTTTTACTCTATCAACAGAAAAAGAAAACACACATTGGCATATGGGGATTGAAGGTTTCCCTTAAGAAATTCACGTTGGAATATGGTTATTTTTTTATTTCCTCCAATGGATTCTACAACAGAGATTCAAAATGTAATCTTAAACAGCAGTCAAAATATCTGCTCCCACAGAAATGTGGCTGTTTACTATCAATATAAAAGGAAGACCCTATAAGCACAATGGACACTAAGAGAACATTTGCAGCATCCCAAGTTGTCACTATTGAATAATACAAGCAAATATGATTTAGAGAGACACAGAGTGGCTATCTGGTTTGCAAGAACTAGGGCAAAATTGTTCTAAAATTTTCAGGTAAGATAGCTATACCAATTCAATCAAAGGACATTTCTTCATTTCTGATAAAAAAGAATAGTGCTAAAGTGTACTGGATTTCCAAATATTTAAATCAAGAATTCATAATTTCCCAAAATGTCTTCTATATAAGTCAATACATTCAATCTAATTTTAAATGATGCTGATTAGAGAGAATCTTCCAGCTAGACATTTATTTAATTGCAAACCTTCATAGATAAACAAACAACAAAATGAAGGTGCACAATTAGCAATTTTTACATCACAAGGTTTGATATGGCAGCTATTTTATTGAATATCGATCATGCTTCAGGCAGAATATTAGGTGACTTCCAAACACTATTCCTTATTTCAAGGCAGTCTTACAGCAACCTCAGCACACATAAAAACAAAGGGCACCTGAGATTCATTAATAACTTCCTCAAGGTCACATACCAGCTAGCCATAAAGGATGGGTTAGCACTAGTTCCATTAAACTGTGTCATTTGTCACGATGGGTTATTTGTATAGAGGACTTCAATTACAGATTTTCATTTTATAGCAAAGGTGAGTAGGAAAATTACAGCATACATTTTCCAGTTTCAGTTTTTCTTTATCTTTCAATTTCTGTGAAGCACCATCATCTCTGTTACCAGACATGACCTACCGAAATCTTTCTTTTTCCAAGAGTAGTAAAACTATAAAGGAAATTCCTTCACTTTTGTATCAAAGAGCAGTCAATTAAAACTCTTTCATAATGCTAGTTCAAAACTTCAGGGTCTTGCCCTCAAACTATATTAATTCTTTGTGTCTTCAACTACCACAAATCCTAGAGGCACCGTGGCAGTAGAAAAAGTAGAGCCTGGATTCAAATAACTCTGTTCCATTAAGTAGTTGCGTGTCAGTGAGTAAGTTTTTAAATTCTCTGAACTTCTGTTTCCACATTCGTACTCTGGGAATAATAATACTGACCTTTGATGATAGTTGTTCATATTTATTAACTAAAATAAAGAATTCAAATACCACATTTTTCTTGTCATTAGGTGTCATTGAGTCAGTTCTGACTCACAGAGATCCTATCAACAACATAATAAAACTGGTCCCGCACCATCCTCACAGTTAGTACATTTGAGCTTACTGTTACTGCCAGACTGTCAATTCATCTCTCTGGGAGTCTTCCTCTTTTCCACCGACCCTCCCTTTTACCAAGCATGATGTTCTTCTCCAGGAACTGACCCCTCCTCATATCATGTCCAAAGTATGAGAGACAAAAGTCTCGCCATCCTGGCTTCTAAGGAGCACTATGACTGTACTTCTTCCAAGACATACATGCTTATTCTTCTGGCATTCCATGGTATGTTTAATATTTTTTTCCAACACCATACTTCAAATGTATCCATTTTTCTACAGTCTTCCTTATTCATTGTCCAACTTTCATATGCAGATGAGATGACTGAAAATACCACGGCTTGGGTCAGATGCGCCTTACTCTTCAAATAAATATCTTTGCTCTTAAACACTTTAAAGAGATCTTTTCCAACAGATTTGCCTAATGTAATACACCATTTGATTTTTTTGACTGCTGCTTCCATGACTGCTCATTGTGGATCCAAGCAAAATGAAGTCTCTGGCAACTTCAATCTTTTCTCCATTTATCATGATGTTATTTAGTTTTCTGTGGTAAGGATTTTTTATTTCTTTACATTGATGTGTAATTCATGCTGAAGGCTGAAGTCTTTGATTTTCATCAGTATTTTAAGTCTTCTTCCTTTTCAGCAAGCACTGTTGAATCATCTGTATATCACAGGCTGTTAATGAGTCTTCCTCCAATCCTGATGCCAGGTTCTTCATCATATAATCCAGCTTCTTGGATTATCTGCTCAGTATACAGATTGAATAAATATGGTGAAAGGTTAAAACTGTGGTGCACACCTTTCTTGATTTTAAAACATTTTCTGTCCCCTTGTTCTATTCAACAACTTCCTCTTGGTCTATGTCCAGTTTCCTCACGAGCACAGTTATGTGTTCCAGAATACCTATTCTTCACAATCTTATCCATAGTTTGTCATGACCCACAGAGTCAAAACTATTTGCAGAATCAATAAAGTACAAGTAAACATCGTTATGGTGTTCGAGGTTTCCGGCCAAGATCCATCTGTCAACAATGGTATCCCCAGTGCCACATTTTCTAAATTAGGCTTGAATTTCTGGCAGTCTCCTTTTCATGTACTGCTGCGACCTTTTTGAATTATTGTCATCAAAATTTTACTCAAGTGTGATATTAATGATCGTGTTCACTAATGTTTGCATTCAGTTGGGTGACTTCTCTTTAGATTGGCACAGATTTCTTGGCAGACTTGAGTGAGTACTTCCAGTGCTGCATTAGTTTGTTGAAATATTTAAATTTGAATTCTGATAATTCATGAAGCCTAGTTTTTCACTAATATCTTCTGTGCAGCTTGGCCTTCTTCCTTCAGTATCATCAGTTCTGGATTATATGTAGTTCTTGAAATGGGTGAACATCGACCATTTCTTTTTGGAACTATGAATTTATATATTTCGTCCATCTTCTTTAGATGCTTTCTGTGTCATTCAATATTTTGCCATATTCTTCATTGTTGAAAGTCAAGACATTTTTCTTAAGTTCTTTCAGCTTGAGAAATAATATATATTTTTTTGCTTTGGATTTTCTTCACCTGAGGGGCTCATCTTCGGGCACTATTCTTGAAAATGTTCCACTCCCTATTCTTAATGTTTCCATCTTCTGCCACTATTATCAGACAATGTTCTGCTGCTAGTCATAAGACTTCTGGTGGCTAACAATTCAAAAGTAAACTGCTTCTGCTTCTTCCTGGTCTGTCTTAGTCTGGAAGCTCTTCTGAAACCTGTCCACAATGGGTGACCCTGCTGGTATTTAAAATACCAACAGCATAGCTTCCAGCAACACAGCAACAGTACGACAAAAATGATAGGAGAGTGGTGGATTGATGCACATAGCATGACATTTATAACAGATAGGAGCTCCCTGACATATTCTACTCTACCTCAAGAGTCAGAAAATAAGAAAAGTGTTATATTCAAATTCCAAGCTTATATATTAGTATTTTATTTTATTTACTTATTTTTTATTTTATTACCTGTTCAGAGGAACAAAAGCTATCGTAAAAAAACTTTCTGAGGAGGTTATCTGTTTGTGTGTGTATATGTGTATATCAACCAATGGCTAAGAAGAAGCAACAGTCAAGAAATTAAATGATGTATTGTTTTGGGTAAATTTGCTGCAAAAAGCAAAGATGCCACTAAAGACTAAAGAGAAGTAGACCCAAATCATGGTATTTTCATTCACCTCATATGCATGTGAAACTTGGACAATGACTAAGGAAGGTAGAAGAAGAACTAATGTCTTGGCATTACGGTGTTTTAAAGAATATTGAATATCCATACACTGCCAGCAGAACTAACAAATCTGTCATGGAATCAGTACAGCCAGAATGCTTCTTAGAAGTGACCATGGTGAGACTGCCTCACATACTTCACATATCTCATCAGAAGAGATCAATCCCTGGAGAAAAACATCACCTCTGCTGAAGTAGAGAGTCACCATCAAAAAGGAAGAGCCTCAGTGAGATGAATTTGCAGTGGTGTCACTTAAACAGCAATGAATGTGAGGATGGCACAGGACTGGGAAGTGTTTCACATGGGGTAGGATAAGCACTGATTTGAACCAATTCAATGGTACCTAACAATAACAACAATATGATATGATATATGCATATCATATTATATATACATATATATCACATACATATATGTTATATACACAAAATTATCATATAAACATATGCATACATATATGCAAGTATTTCTTCTCACATTCTGAAGGGATCAATATAATTAGAATCATTTAATCTTACCGAAACAGTCAGCACTTTTAATGTGGACGCTCCAACTTCATTTAGAATTCTTCACATATAGGGGTTCTACATCTTGAAACCATCTCCAGTGAATTTCCTAAATGAAATTAAAAAGAAAAAATCTTTGGAATATAAGAATGGAAAAAAGCACAACTTAGTTCCTTTCAAGTAGGACTTATCTCCAATTTCTCATGCCATTGACCATCTGCCTGCATTGATTCTACTTCAAAAAAGAAAGCATGTATATTTCCTTTCAGTTTGCAGATTTGCAATCTCATTTAGTATTCCCATCCCCATGATACAAGTGAATGCTGTCTTTTCAGAATAATGAATTTCATTGTATGTGATTTTGTAAGCAATGAGTATTAATATATAGGTTAATTGCCATTGAGTAGATTACAACCCATAGCGGCCCTGTAAGGGTTTCCAAGGAGGAGTTGGTGAACTTGAACCACCGACCTTGCAGTTCAAACGTCTGTGTAGTCTGGTGCATTAACCCACAGCACCACACCAGGACTCCAAATAAGTATTAGAAAATAATAGTTAGAGTAAAAGATAACTCCCATGTCAAACTGAATAGTTTCAGTCAATCTGTTTTAAAATAAATGAAACAAATACAAATATTAGTAGGAAGAAAGAGGAGAGCTATCAAGTTATCACTGATATATGAGAAAAGATCATTTAAATACTGTAGCTTCTATCTTTGAAAACATATTTGTAGATATGTTTCAAAAAATTTTAATATATAAACTAAAGCCACTACATATCATTTAAACAACTATGTAGTGTCATTTGTTGTTGTTTAGTGCTGCTGAGTTGGTTCAGACTCACAGAGACCTTGTTTAAAGTTTATTTAATTATTATGAAAATGAGCATTATTACTTCATATACATTCTAGGTCTCACAGTTTTGCCAACTGAAACCTCATTCATAAATTTAATAGGTAGGATGCTATGTCACGGAGGCCTAATGTGCTGTTGTTGGATAAGCACTGATGAGTTAACTTCAAAGTCAGCAGTTCAAACTCACCAGCTGCTCTTTAGAAACCCTTAAGTCAGAACTGACTCCACAACACTAAAAACACATGTTCCATCACAAAGGTGTCATATTTTAATGGCTGTTGCCCTCTTTCTTTCTCTCTCCCATATACATACGTGCATACACATGTGCACATACATACACATACACCATTTGCAAGTTCGGTTTTTGCAAGAAATTCCAAAGAAACAATATAAATAAAATAAATCACACTTATCCATCAGTTCTATTTTATTCACTGTATGAGCTATACGGTTTTATTAAAATAGATTCCTCCACAAAAGTAAATAAAGAGTCTGGGTTATACAAACTAAATCAATGAAAATACTGAATGCCTGACTCTGTGAAACATCTGAAGCATAAGCATGTCAGAGTGAACAATTTTACATCATTCATTTTATAACTGATTCTATTGTTTAGGTAGCTTCCTGGATTTTTGCTTTGGCAAAAATTGTAATTAAAATTGTACTAGGTAACAGAAGTAGGTCTCTCTTCTCCCAAAACAAGACAAAAAAATATCTCAATAGGTCCATCAAATAAATTGACATCTCAAGTCCTGTTGATAGGTTCACTTCAGGTACAAACTTTAAACGAAGAAGGCTTCTCTAATTTTCCTTTCAAATGAAACAAGGTAAGAATTTTTCCGGTTTTTAAGATGCTGACCATTAGTTCCAAACTTATCTTTTTAAATTCTACCTTTTAAATTTTGGGGTAGTGCATGAGTTATGAGCTGGACTACAAAATTCAAGGTCAGCAGTCTGAATCTACAAGCCTCTTGGTGGGAGAAAGAGTGCACACAAACACTGCCACCCTCAAACTGAATATGTCTTTCCCAGGTAGTTCTTGCTTAGGGTCTGCAATGAGGGGCACTGGAGGAAGGGTGAAAGGATCTTATTTCTTCCTTTTTATTCCATGTCAGTATTGCCAGCCTTCACAGATTTAGCGACAGTCAGCTTCTCTCTCTCAATTGTTTAAGGCTTCCAAGGACCATCACATCCAGCCCTGTTAGAAGTGCCAACAACAAACGCCAAGCATTCCCTTTGGAAACTTCTTGAACTGGAGTTTCAATTCCTCTCCTAAGAGCTCCTGAGATACCAACTAGGTAACCATTTCCAAAAAATATAGACTTCACATCTGCTGGTCCCCTATTCCAAGCTTCTCCCAAACATATTGCTGTCAAATTGATTCTGACTGAAAAGACAACCTTAAAGGAAAGAGTACAACTTATTATTATTAGAACTACATAGCATTTCCAAGACTGCAATCTTTAGGGAAGCAGACTGCCACACCTGCCTCCCACAGAACAGCTGGTAGGTTCAAACAACTCACCTTTTGTTTAGTGGCCATGTGCTTAACCACTGCACCATCAAGTCCCCCTTCCAAGCTCTGAGGAATCCAGTTCTTCCTTTAATTACCCAACCCCTGAGGGTGAAGCTGCAGTCTGAGGCTGCTATAACCCCAAAAAACAAACCCACTGCCAACAAGTTGACTTTGAGTAATAATGACCTTATATAGGGTTTCTAAGGAGTTCAGATATCACAGTAGTTACAAATCGGGTTGCTAATCTCACGGTCAGCAGTTTGAAAATACCAGCAGTTCCGTAGGAGAAAGATGAGGCTTTCTGCTCCCATAAAAAAATGTACAGCCTCAGAAGGCATAAGCAGGGTCACTATGAGTCGAAAGAGACTCCATGGCACATAACTACTCCCCATCGTAGGGTTTCTGGGAGTCCTGGTATGGTACTGTGGATTAATGTGCTGGACTGCAAGGTCGGTTTAAACTGTAAGGTTGCAGTTCAAGCTCACCAGCTGCTCCTTGAAAACCCTATACAGGGTCGCTATGGGTCAAAACTGACTACGTGGCACTTAACAACAACATAGGGTTTCTGAGACTGTAAATCTTTATGGGTCTTTATGGGAACAGACAGCCTTATTTTTCTCCTGCGGAGTGGCTAGTGAATTTAAACTACTCATCTTGAAATTAGTAGCCTTACTCATAACCCACTATGCCATCAAGACTCTTTATCTCTGCATAACTAAACCAAAAACAAAAACTAGTTGCCATACAGGGAATTTTAATTCCTAGTGATCCCATATGCTTCAAAGTAGAATTGTGCAGTTTTTAAGACCTGTGATTTTTTCCAAGTATATCACTATGCCTTTCTTTTGTGGGAAATTCTAACTGCTTAGAATGTCCATTTCATGGAAGCAGCAGTCAAGAAATCAAACGACGTATTGCATTAGGAAAATCTGCTGCACAAGACCTTTTAAAAGTAGTGAAGAGCAAAGATGTCAGCTTGAGGACTAAGGTGCACCTGACCCAAGCCATGGTATTTTCAATAACCTCATGTGCATGCGAAAGCTGGACAGTGAATAAGGAAGACCGTAGAAGAATTGATGCTTTTGAGTTATGGTGTTCGAGGAGAATACTGAAAGTGCAATAGGCTGCCAAAAGAGCCAATAGGTCCGTTTTGGAAGTGCAGCCAGAGTGCTCCTTGGAGGCCAAGATGGCCAAACTTCGTCTCTCATACTTCAGACATTGTCAGGAGGGACCAGTTGCTGGAGAAGGATATCATGTTTGGTAAGGTGGAGGGCCAGAGAAAAAGCAGAAGACCCCCAGAGAGTTGGATTGGTCAAGTGGCAGCATCAGTGGACTCAAGCGTGGCAACAGGAGTGAGGTTGGCCCAGGATCAGAGTGTTTCGTTCTGCTGTGCATAAGGTGGTACTGACTCAATAGCACCTAACAACAACAGTCCAGGTGCGGCACTGTGGAATAAAGCTCTGGACTGCAAGGTCAGTTTGAACCACAAGGTCAGGTTGGTAGTTCAAACTCACCTTCCCAATATCCCTAACAATAGTCCTTAAACACATTTATCAGGAAGTGGGCTGGCATATCACTGGATCTGGATCATCATAAAGAGAGTGGTAGTGTGTATATTGGACAAATAGTGACATTCTGGTGCAGGAGAGAAATAAGGATAATAAAAACGCCAGGAGAACCACACTTTCTTATATTACTCCTGAGGTAATAATGAATAATGAACCACACTTTCTTATATTACTCCTGAGGTAATAATGAATTCAGTCATCTATCTATCTATCTATCTATCTATCTATCTATCTATCTATCTATCTATCTATCCATTAAAGTTTCATAGTATGTGTTTTGACAATAAAACAATCAGTGTTGAAATTCACACTCCACCACTTACCATCTCTTCTATCCCTTTTTTTTCTTTATCTGTAAAATAAACCCGATACTGTATTACAATGCTTTGTAAATGGTGTCAGTAATTCCTGCCATCTGTGTACACACACACTTTGCAATGTGACTTTACATCCTTAATTTTGAAGAGGTGAGTTTTATTTCTCTTACCTTAAAAAGAAGCTCTGGTAGCATAGTGGTTATGAATTGGGCTGCGAACTTCAAGGTCGGCAGTTCGAAACTACCAGCTGTTTCGCAGGAGAAAGATGAGGCTTTCTGCTCCCGTATGGATTTACAGTCTCAGAAACCCCGTACAGAGTCGCTATGAATTGGAACCGACTCCATGGCACATAACAACAACAACAACAACAAATCTAGGCCTGCCTTGTGACTTATTTAAACAATTATCAGAAGAGACAAATCCCTGGAGAAGGATGTCATGCTTGGTAGAGGGTTAGTACAAATGTGGGAGAACCTGCCAGAGATGGACTGGGAGAGACACAGTGGCTTCAAGAATGGACTCAAGCATAAAGATGATTGTGTAGGGCGACAATCCAAAACAAGTCATTCCCAAATCAGGATGTCATTCTTGTAATATATAAAGAAATATATAATGTCATATTCATTTAAAGTTAACAATTTAAAAAGTTAAAAAATATTGCTTAGTCATTTCAGTTATGTCACTATTATTGTTCACATCAACTGATGGCATAAGATTGAGATTTCTGTGATGCTATTCTTCGTTATGTAAATGAAAGGTAACTTATCATGGGACTCTACTGGGGGAAAATGCCAACTGTATGGAGCCATGTTTAACAATGTGTGGTGATGGAGAAACAAACAAACAAACAGGAAAAACAGGAACTGCATACATGACTGAGTCACAAATGAAGAAGGTGAACTACCTATGTTCTCTTGCCAGTTAAGGTGAGTTGTTATCAATTTGGCACTGAATGTTGATTTTTATGAAAGTGACAAATTATGTTGTGATGGTGATTTTTTTTTACAATTAGGCATCACTGGACCCATACTGGTATTTTCCAAACTGCTTTGTACACGATGTCATTACATGCCATGCAGTCGCATTAGAAGTGCTGCATTTTCCATGGGATTAACATGGTACACATACAAGGGTTAGTAAACTTGTTTCGTCACAGAATCTCTTCCTTTTTTATATCACCAGCATTCGGGACAGTAACATTTCTGTGGAACACCATTTAGGAAATGCTGAACTGGTTGCTTTCTAAAACTCCTTATGACGCCAAGATTCTGCAATTCCAAGCAGAAGAGTTGTTTAATATAGCAGGCCAAGTGGTAGCACAGGTAATGATCCCCTAAAATAGCTTCATCTACCTCTGTACCCCTGATGTTTAGACTAAGCATATTCAGGAGCAGCTCGGTTTTGAGCCATTGACAAGGGCCTGTGACTCAGCCACTTTCAGTGTAGAAAGCATCCCATTAAAATATTGTGAGTGAGAAACACTCCCAGGAAGGTACTATTTACTTAACCACCATTTCATTTCTAGGTCAATGAACACAAGGGGAAACTTTCTGTTGAAAAGATAAGGTAAGAAAAGGAAGATCATAAGAATTAACTCTCCCCCCTTACATTCCATGCTATGCAATGCCAAACGGTAATGCATGTATGTGAACTCTGGAAGAATTAGGAGATTTTATCTTGGAGGAGAACCAGAATGAAAATGCATGCCTGAAGTAAACATTAATGCTTCATTTTATGGATATGCTCCTCCTTTTAGCTCAACATTCCCTAGATTCTCCTAAATGTTAGGATTTTTGCCTATCATCTATTTGTTGTAGTAGAGGATTCCCAATGCCAGGTGGCAGCAATAAAGTCCACATCTGTGAGCTTCCCAATTGTCTTAATTTGAAAAACATCGTTTGAATTTATACAAATACAGTGACTTCCATGTACAACATGTGAAACATTTCTTCACATGTTTGCTATTTTGACTGTTTTCATCACTTTATTGAGAAAACCCAGAAACTAAAAACCAAACCAAATCCACTGGCATTGAGTCAATTCAGACTTAAGTCTTTCTGTAGGACAAAGTAGAGCTGCCCCATCGAGTTTCAATAACTGTAAATATTTACAAAAGCAGATTGGCATTATCTTTTTCATTTGGAAAAGCTGTTTTTGTTCGAGCCACGGACCTTTTGGTTGGCAGTTGAGTACTTTAACCACTGTACCCCCAGGTTGCCCACAAAACAGAATACTCTAAAAGAGGTGAATTTAGGAAAATCATATTTACTTAAAGATTTTTACATTTCGCAAGATAATGTATTCACAGATCACTTTGCACAAGTATTTCCACTTACTGAAATGAAACAAATTTTATCAGAAGTTTGAATAGAAATAAAGATGATATTGATCACTAATTAAGCAATTTGAATGTACCAGGAAGTACTTTAAGTCTCTTAATATGATACAATAAGTTACCTTAATATGCTCACTATGAGATTGGTACTGTTATCATTCTCATTTTATTAATGGAAAAATTTAACTTTCTGTAGTTATATAAACTTAACCAAAGTCACATTGATTTTAGGTGTTGGACACGTTGGTATCAAAACTGCGTTTGTCTAATTCCAGTCTAAAATTTCAGAAGTAATTGGTCATTTCACTTTCATTCAAAACATAAATGTTTATTAGGATTTACTCTGCCAAAAGTATTCAACAAATCCTATGGCAGATTTAAGTCTTTTATTAAATTGATATTAAAAATTCTGTCTAAATTCTTAATCCTACCGCTCTCCTCCTACCTAGTTTTGACCCAATGAAATCACAGAAAGACCATACATTTAAGACGTGTGCCACAGATTTTGAACTTCACACTATTAACCCGAGTTTTTCCATGAGTTGCAGCGGTAGGAGCTACACTGTGACTAAGTACGGTGGAAGGATTGACATCTTTGGTTAGAATATGAGTCTGTGAAAAATCTGAAGACAATGTCCAAAAGTGGTCCTGAAAAAACAAAACACTGAACTGTAATGATGAACAAAATGTACTAGTCAAGATGCAAGAAAATGAATTCAGATAATATAAGCAAAAGGAGATGCGATGGAAAAAAGAGATTAAAATGGCAGCTGAGAGGGTGGTGGAGGAGGATGCTGGAATGAATCCCTGAGCTACTGCAGAGAGAGATGCTATTTTTTATAGAATGCCTATAGTCTCTTCTGTACAAGAAGAGTTTGTAAAAATACCAAGTGGGGTCAGACACGGTATACTGCACACCAGGAATTAAAATATCCCTTACTTAATAGTACAATGAATACTCTTTATTTAAATAACACTGAAGACACTTTCTGAATATTCTCCATGTAATGAGCTTTGATTCTTTTTGCAAGATCAGAGGTCCATAGGTGGATCCATTTACTTTTGGATTTTTAGTTCTGTTCAATTAGCGTATGTGTTTATTGGGTACCAGCACTAGGTTGTTTAGAGTACTATGGCTGTGTGAAAGACTCTGAGATTACGGCATGTGAGGCCTCATATCTTGTTACTGTTCTTCAATAATGCTTTGCTTATCTGGGGTTTCTTTCCTTCCTGTATAAAGCTGGTTAATTAGTTCTATTTTAACTTTATATTGTGAAATGGGTGAAGGTTTACAGAGCAAATCATCAGTTTTACATTCAGCAATCATATAATTCCCTTCATTGTTGTTGTTGTTAAGTGCTGTCGAGTTGATTACGACCCATAGCGACCCTGTGTAGGATTTCCGAGGAGCAGCTGGTGAGCTTGAACCACCGACTTTACAGTTCAAACAGCTTTGCAGTCTGGTGCATTAGCCCACAGCGCCACACCAGTATTCCCCTACATTACAATGATTGACATCCCTTCCATGTACCAACAGTTAACAATATTTATATGTATTCACTTTAACTAATGCATTCCTCCCGGTGTCTCCTGCTATTTTCATCTTTCCTCTGATAACCTCCTTCTTGTTGTATATCAACTATCCTTTCACCCATGTTAACATATGCCTACCCTTTAGCCCATGAACAATTTTCTCTACCCTTACTCCTGTAACCATAATTAATTGCTCCTTTTATCAAGAAAACATTTCTTAACTTTATACAACATTGGTCTCATACAATATTTTTGATCTTGTGATTGACTAATTTCACACAACATAATGTCCTCCAAGTTCATTTGTGTTGTCAAGTGTTTCACAGATTCATCATTATTCTTCAACATTGCAGAGTATTCCAATGTGTGTATGTTCCAACGCTTGTTTAACTACTGTCTTGATGGCCATTTTGGATGTTTCTATCTTTTTGATGTGTCTCTTATAGACAGCATATTGAAGGATCCTGTTTTCTTATCCATTTGTCTCTGTCTCTTGACAGATGCTTACAATATATTTTTATTCAGCGTAATTATTGAGAGGTATAAATTGATTGCTGTAATTCTACTTTTTTGTGTTGCTACTGATTTATTTGTTCTACAGAATTTTTTGCACTGAGTTATTATTTTTATGGGTTTTCTTTTAATTTTCCTCATATCTGTTTTGTTAATGTTTATTAAATCCTTGTGGGTTTCCTCTTTTTAAAATTTTGATGTGCAGGTATATTGTTTTTTGTTTTTAGATCACAATGTAATTTATTTTTTTTCCCTATATAAAACAGTCTGTTTTATCTTGAAATCAAATTGATTTCCTAGATATTTGGAAATTCTATATTTACACTATTCCTACTTGTGGCTTTATAGTTGACATCATTATAAATTGATATCACTTGTTCCATATTGTCAGTATTATTTGTTTCTTTTTACTTTAAATATTTACATTTAAAATCTGGATTCAGTTCTGGGTGGTGTTATCATGTATGGTAATTGTCTTTTGTTGGTTCTCAGGCCAAAGGACACCCAATAGTATTTTTTGTAAAGTTGGACTGATTATTACAAATTCTTATGATTTATATTTATCAGGAAATTCCCTAATTTCACTGCTATATTTGAGGGAGAGTTTTTCTGGGTATATGATTCATGGCTGGCAATGCTTTTCTTTGGGAGTTTTGTACATATCACTCCATTATTGCCTTCTTGCCTGCGTAGTTTCTGATGTGACATCAGGGCTTAGGTTTATTGGTTCTCCTTTGTAGGTGACTTTTCATTGTTTCCTAAAACTGCTCCCTGGAGTCTTTCTTGTCTTTGGTTTTGGAAATTTTTATTATGATATGTCTTGGTGATTTTCTTTTGAGATCTATCAAATTTGGGATTTGTTCAGCTTCTTTTATGCTTATTTTTTTTGTCTCATAATTTTAGGGATGTTTTCTTCCGACAACTCTTCAACAATTTTCTCTATAGCTATTTGTCATCTCTTCCTTTTCTAGAATTTCAATCGCTAGTAAGTTGTTCCTCTTCCTGGTTTCCCACATAATTTTCTAGCGTTCTTCAGATTTTTCTGATTATTCTTCTATCATACTAGTATTACGATATGGATCTTTAAGCTCATTAATTCGGGCTTCCATTTCTTCGAATTAACTCCTTTGCCCTTTCAAAACCTTAGTATTAGTGTTCTTAATTTCTAAATGGAAGTTTTGTATTGTTTTAAAATTTGCATTGATTTTTGTCAGTTTATTCTTGTATTGTTTTCCTCAATTCTTCTAAATATCATTCTTTTGAATTCTTTCTCAGTTAGTACCATTACCTTTCTTCCTGAGAAATGTTTCCTGGATCTGTATCTGGTCATTTGATGTGCTATTGTTTCTTGTTTCTTCATGTGAGTTAAAATTGTCGATTGTCTTTTTGACATTGTGGGTTGTCATATTTAGATTTAATTCATGATAGTGTGTTGATATGTTCTCAGGCTCTTACCACTGTTTCCTGCGAGTGTAGTTAGAAAATAGAAGCATGTACATTGCTCTCACTCACTGTTTATGCATTTCACTTTAGGGTGGGTTTGACTGCTGTTGGCTGCCATCTATCATTGATAAGGTAGTATAGCAGCTGGTATTAGGTCTTGCCCATGAGTGCAACTGCAGAGTTATGGTTGTGGCTGAGCTGTACGGGAATGGTTGCTGCCTCCTTTCAGGTGAGAGAGAGAAAACCACTCCCACAGACACACACACAAGAAAACAAAGCAGAATAAACAAACAAGAAACCACCAATGAAGAGAAAATGAAATAAAAACAGTCAGCAACAAGAACAAAAGAATGTAATAACTATAAAGACAAAAGAGAAACAGGGAAACACAGCTATAAAATAGAAAAATAAGAGAGGAAATAGAAGGGAGGGAGGAAGGGAGGG
>NW_006408571.1:5234143-5260043 GCF_000296735.1 Chrysochloris asiatica
AGGGAGGGAGGAAGGAAGGAAGGAAGGAAGGAAGGAAGGAAGGAAGGAAGGAAGGAAGGAAGGAAGGAAGGAAGGTAGAAAGGAAAAAAAATGAGGAAAAACAGTGATGAAAAAAGAGAGCTGCTGTTGTTGTTGTTACATGTCATTGAGTTGGTACCAACTCATTGTGATCCTATGCACAACAGAATGAAATACTTACTGCCCAATCCAGGGCCAACCTCACAATTGTTGCTACACCTGAGTACATCACAGCCAACACTGCCAATCCATTTTGTTGGGGGTCTTCCACTTTTTCTCTGACCCTCCACTTTATCAAACATGAGCTCTTTCTTCAGTGACTGGCCCCTCCTGATAATATGTCCAAAGTATAAGAGACAAACTTTGACCATCCTGGTCTCTAAGGAGAGCTCTGGCTATACTTCTTCCCACACAGATCTGTTTGTTCTTTTGGCAACACCGTAATTCAAATGCATCAATTCTTCTACGGTCTTCCTTATTTACTATCCAACTTCCACATGCATATGAGGTTATTGAAAATACCATGACTTGGTACCAGGCACACCTTAGTCCTGAAACTGACATCTTTGCTCTTAAACACTTTTAAAACATCTTGTGCAGCGATTTGCCTAATGCTATATGCTGTGGATTAATGTGCCAGAGTGCAAGTCATTTGAACTTCAAGGTCAGTGGTTCAAGCTCACTAGTTGCTCCTCGGAAACCCTATACAGGGTCACTATGGGTAGGAACTAACTCAACAGCACTTAACAACAACATACATTGTTTAGGAAAATCCTCACCAATGGACCAACAAACAACATTTTTACCAATGGAGAAAAGATTGAAGTTGTCAAGGACTACATTCTTCTTGGATCAACTACCAATACTCATGGAAGCAGCAGTCAAGAAATCAAATGATGTATTGCATTAGGCAAATTTGCTGCACAAGGCCTTTTTAAAGTGTTGAAGAGCAAAGATGTCAGCTTGACCCAAGTCATGGTATTTTCAATAACCTCATATACATGTGAAAGATGAACAGTGAATAAGAAAGAACTTAGAAGAATTGATGTTTTTGAGTTATAGTGTTGGAGGAGAATACTGAAAGTTCCATAGGCTTCCAAAAGAACCAAGAGATCTGTGTTGGAAGAAGTGCAACTAGAGTGCTCTTTGGAGGCCAAGATGGCCAAACTTCATCTCTCACACTTCGGACATATTGTCAGGAGGGGCCAGTCACTGGAGAAGGACATCATGTTTGATAAGGTGGAGAGTCAGAGAAAAAGAGGAAGACCCCCAGCAAGATGGATTGGCCAAGGAGCAGAATCGATGTACTCAAGCATGGCAACAATAATGAGGTTGGCCCAGGATCAGGCAGTGTTTCGTTCTGCTATGCATAAGGTCGCTATGAGTTGGTACTGACTCAATGGCACCTAACAACAACAACAATACATCTTTTGATTTCTTGACTGCTGTTTCCATGAGTGTTGATGGTTGATTTGAGCAAAATGAAGTCTGTGACAACGTCAACATTTTCTCCATTGATAAGAATGTTGTTTATTGGTCCAGTGGTGAGGATTTGTGTTTTCTTTACTTTGAGATGCAATCCATATCAATGACTGTGCTCTTTGATCTTTAAAAGTAAGTACTTTAAGTCCTCTTCACTTTCAACAAGCAAAGTTGCATCACCTGAATATCACAGACTGTTAGTGAGTCTTCCTCCAATCCTGATACCATGTTTTTTTTTCATACTATCCTGTTTCTCAGATGTTTTGCTCAGCATATGGATTGAATAAGTATGATGAAAGAATACAACCCTGGCACACACCTTTCTTAATTTTAAACCATTCGGTGTTTCCTTATTCTGTTCGAACAATTGTCTCTTAGTCTAGGTACAGCTTCCTCATGAGAACAAATAAATGTTCCAGAATGCTCGTACTTCACAATGTTGTCCATAGCTTATTATGATCCACACAATTCAAAGCCTTTGTGTTGTCAATAAAGCACAGGTAAACATCTATCTGGTATTCTCTGCTTTAAGTCAAGAGAGTTTTTGTTGTTAGGAGTATAGAGTAATTAGTAAAAATAAAGGGGTTGGGAGAGAAAAGGGGAAATGAAAAACAGAATAATAGAAGGAAAACCAAAAGCAGAAATATAAAGGATAAAACCAAGGGAACAAAGAGGGAAGAGTAAAGAAAGGAAAGAATAAACAAATGAAACACAAAAGGCAAAAAAATGAACCCCCCAAATATAAACACACAGTGCAGCTCTTGGAAGCAGAGAGTAGAAAACTCTGGATGCTCCTGCAAGCCAAGGAGCTCATGACATGGGTGTGGGCGTGGTGTGACAATAGAGTTCCTGGCTTTAGATGGAGTTCCTATTGGCCTCAGTGTTATCTAGGTTTAGGGCAGACATAAGAAAAAGTTCACAGAAGCCCTTGATGGCGCTAGTTTCAGTGCCTGTTAGGATCATGGAGCAGCTGCGGGCTGGGTGAATGGTTAAATGCTGGTCTGATGGTGCTCTGTGGGTTCTGTATGTATGTCTAGAACTGATTCTGCATGAACCCAGGCAACAAAGTGGTGAACCAAAGCAGTGCGGTTGGTTCATGCCTCCTACTGGTGTGGCTTACAACCATTTTGCTCCAAACTCTCATAGAGCAGAGTTTGCACTGGGAGTGGATAATGGTGAGCATTGACCTCAAACTTCTGGCCATCAGGGGAGTATGGAGAAAAGTGAATCTCACCTTTCCTCTTGACTGTGTCAATTCGACGGTTGTCAAAGCTGCTCACAAGATGGTCATACTGCACCTGGCTGACCACTCATAAACCAATCTAATCTCTGTCTCTTGTTATCCCTGTTCAGCTTCACCTCCCGACAAACACTCAGTTCACTTCCCTAACTTTCTCTCTAAAAGTCAGAGTTCAAAAATGTTCATTTGTCTCTGTTTCATTTGTTCTCTCTTATATTTGTTGTAGAGGGTCTGTGTGGTGTGTATGCCTAGTCCGACATCTTATCAAATGTCCGGTAATCAGTTTTTTAATCTCATAAAGTCTACTGTTGACATTTGTACCAAGATTATATTGTATTTGTGGATTGCTTTTAGTATCAACATTTTCAGAATGTTCAGCTTTCCTATCCATGTGCATGGTATACTATTCCATATATGTATGTCTTTCTTAATTTCTTGCAGTTCTGTTTTGTAATTTTCTTTGTATAGGTCTTTTAAGTTCCTTGTTATTATTGTTGCTAAATACCATCAAGTTGGTTCTGACTCATAGTGACCCATATAGGGTTTCTAAGGAGCAGCTCATGAGTTTAAGTTAGATTTATTCTTAAGTATTTTGTCTTCTTGGGGGCTACTGTAAATGGTATTGTTCTGATGTCCTTTTCAAAGTTCTCATTTTTAGTTGAGGAATCCAACAGATTTGTGTATGTTGATCCTATATCCCGACATTTTGTTGAAATCTTCTATTAGTTCCTATAGCTTTCTTGAAGAGTCTCTAGGATTTTCTATATATTAATTATGTCATCTCAGAACAAGGATACTTTTCACCAATTTGTATGCCTTTATTCCCATTTCTTGTCTTATTACTCTCACTAGGACATTGAGTGCAAGAGTGAAACAACAATGATCATAAAGATCACACTTGTCCTGTTCTTTTTTATTTTATTTTATTTTTATTAGGAATTGAGTGAAAGTTTATGGAACAGATCAACAGTTTTACATTCAACAAATTATACACTTCATCTCATCTGAATGATTGAAATCCTTTCAATGTATTTTATTCTTGTTCTTTAGGGAAATATTTTTCATCTCTCTCCACTGAGAATACTGTTAGTAGTTGGTTTTGTAAATATATGCCATTATTTTGATGAGGTATTTCCTTCTATTACTATTTTGCAGAAAGATTTTAGCAGTAACCAGTGTTGGACTTTATCACTGCCTTTCCCACATCTATTGAGATGCTTCTTGTTCTTTATTTTATGTATGTGGTAAGGACTATGGATTAATTTTCTTAAATTGAGTTATTCTTTCATATCTGGTATAAAGCCTACTTGGTCATGGTGTATTACTACATTTGTTTTGTTAAACCGTTGCATTCTTTTGGATAGAATTTTGTTGAAGTTTTTGCATCTGTATTCATATGGGATATTTTCTTCACTAGAGGTGTTTTTTTTTTAACGTTTTTATTGTGAATTGAGTGACAGTTTACATGGGAGAACAATGGTTTTATACTAATCATTTCATTGCACTGTTTACAATCTCCTCTATGCATCATCATTCAACAGTATTTGCTTCCATTCCCTCTGTTTTTTGTTTGTTTTGTTTTGTGGGGAGGGGGATGTTCACAAAAACACTCAGGAATATATAATACTTTAAATAACCAAAGGGCATATTCTGTAAGCCTGCCTCCTGGCTTCTAGCACTCAGTCTTTCTCTTTCCATGAGTCTAGAGTCCTCAGCTGCTTTCTCTCTCCATGTCCTCATCTTTGACTCCATCTCTGGTGCCGCTGCCCCTCTAGATAGGGTCCCACATTCCATTAGTGCTCTTCATCCTTGATGGTCCTAGAATGCTCGTTTCTGTAGTGGAAGATTAACTACTCTCCCCTTTTTGTTACAAAACTTCTGCCTTTACAATTGTGACAGTTGCAATTAGTCATTATAAACAACCACTCACTATTGAATCATATGAACCTTATTCTCATCTCCTTTCACCAGAACCATATAGAAAAGATGAAAACTCTTCAGTGGGGATTCTAACTTACCCTGCATACTCTTAAACAAAACTCCCTCTTGAAAACTTGTAAGACAGTCACTTCATGCTTTTATTGCCCTCTCATTTTAGGTAGTCAATGTTTAAGATGCCCATCCCTATCTACCCTGTATACAGAGGGGATAGGATTGATACTTGATGTGAAGACTCCCTCCTTCTCAGTTGGCATTTTGAACTACTGCATCCATAAGTATAGGTCAACTTCATAAAATTGTAGAAATTTACACTTGTTTCCTTTATAAAAAAATTTTTTTTTTTAATCTTCCTCTAATCAAACTCTGATCATCAAGACATTGAGGATAGGTCAAATGGGTACTATCTGAAAGTTTGGGTGTTCTTGTGCATCTCCCCTCACTAGAGATAGTTTTATCTGTCTTTGGTGTCAGACTTAAGCTGACTTCATTAATTTAATTCAGAAGCAGTTCTTCATTTTCAATGTTCTAAAACAATCTGAGTAGTGTTGGTGTAAATTCTTCTCTTAATGCTCAGTATAATTCTTCATCGTAAATTGTCTGTGCCAGGGAATTTTGTTTTTGTTGTTTGTTTGTTTTTTTTTATGATCTCTTTAATTTCTTCTTTGGTTATGATTCTATTCTGATTTTTTATCTTAACTTATATCCGTTTGGGTCAGTACAGTGTTTCTAGAAATAGGTCTTATTTTTCTAGGTTTTAAAATTTGTTGGAGTACAATTTTTCATAACATTCTGTTATGATACTTTTTAATTTCACATGGTTCTGCTGTAATGTTGCTCATCTTATTTGGCTTCTTCACATCTTTTCTTTTTCAATTTTGCCAGTGACTTGTTGATTTTATTAATATTTTCAAAAGACAAATTTCTATTCTTGATCCCTATGACAATTTTTCTGATTTCTGCTCTAGTATTTGATTCTTTCTTGATGTGATTATGGGCCTCTTTTGTTACTTTTATTCTGATTGATTAATTAGCAGTGATCAAGATATTGATTTTAACCCTTCATACTGTTTTTGTTTATTTGTTTGTTTTTGGATTTGTGCACTTATTGCTATATATTGACCTCTGATAACTGCTATGCTGTATCCCAGAGATTTTGGTATGTTGTACTTTCATTGTTGTTTGACTCTAACAATTTTTTTTTTCATTTTATCTATTACCCAGCAGTTTTTTAAAAAGATGACATTCAATTGCCATGTATCTGATTTTTTGCACCCTTGTTCTTCCTGTTGTTAATTTCTTCTTTATGTTGTCATGATCAGAGAAGATGGGGTTTAACAATTTTAATTTTTTTTTAATTGAGACTTTGTGACCTAAATATGGTCTGATAATAATCCATGAGCATTAGAGAAGAATGTATAGTGTTCTGCTGTTGGGCAGAGTATTCTTTATGTCTATGAGGTCAAATTATTTGATTGTGGTGTTTAAGTTTTCTGTATCTTTGTCAGGCTTCTTTCAAGTTTTATCCTTTGTCAAAACTGGTGTGCTTACGTCTGAACAGAGTCTCCAAGGAGTGACTATTGAGATTTAACCAATGACCTATGGCTCAAACCAACCTTGTAGTCCTGAGTTTATCCTATAGCGCCATACCAAAAATCAATAAAATATATGGGTTGCACATCAATGTAAAAAACAAAACAAAAAAACTCACAACTGGACCAATACACTACATTATGATAAATGGAGAAAAGGTTGAAGTTATCAAAGACTTCACTTTGCTTGGAACCAGCATCATGGAAGCATCAGCAAAGAAAGTAAACAACAGACTGCATTAGGCAAACCTACTTCACAAATCTGTTTAAAGTGTTCAAGAGCAAAGATGTCAGTTTGAGGACTAACGTGTGCCTGACCAAAGCCCTGGTGTTTTCTGTAGCCTCACATGTGTGTGAAAGTTGGAGAATCAATAAGGAAGATCATTGAAGAATTGATGCATTTGAGTTATGGTATTGGAGAAGATTAAAGGTACCATGAACTGCAAGAACTACAAACAAATCTGTGTTTGCAAAACCAGACTGCTCATTAAAAGCTGAGATGGCCAGACTTTGTCTCTCATACTTTGTACATATTATCAGGAAGGATCAGTCCCTTGAGAAGGACATTATGCTTTGTAAAGTGGAAGGACAGAGAAAAAGAGGGACATCCCCAATGAGATGGATTGTCTCAGTGGCAGTAACAATGGGCTCAAAAGAGGTAGCAATTGTGAGGAAGGCAAAGGATCGGATAATAGTTACATCGTTATGACCTGAAACCAACTTAACAGCGCTTAACAACAGTAACAGCAATTATGTATTTTGACAAATAGCACACTTACCTCACATTTAATTTCCTATGTGTACAACACATGATATATTGTTTTCATGGGTGTGCAATATGCAAAAATTAGGATGTTTAATTTTAAGCATTACATATGGGAGTCCTGGTGTGGTGATATAGGATAAGCACTAAACTGTTAACTGCAAGATCAGTGGTTCAAACCCACCAGGTGCTCCTTGGAAACTATTCAGTTAGAAGCAACTTGACAGCATTAAACAACAGCAGCAAAAGTATGTGTCTGTGAGATATTTATAGGAAAAAAAGTGTAAATATGTTCCAAAATGGTAATAGTAGTCATTTGTGTATGGAAGGAAAGTGTGTAAACATCATTTTTAAATGGTTAAAATTGTTTGAAATTATTGATTTTGTATATGGAGACATACAATGGCTTCCAGGTGAAGCAATGGTCGGCACATTTGCTAACCAAAAGGTATGTGGTTGAAACTCATAAATCACTTTGTAGGAAAAAAATGTGGCAGTCTGCTTCAGTAAGGATTTGCAACCTTGGAAAACTTGTGGCAGTTCTAACTCAGTTCTTACTGGTTATTATGTGTCTGAACTGACTCAGTGGCAATGTATTTGAGATTATGGGACATACATCACATTACCTCTGGGGAAAAAGGCTATTTCAAAAAATGTGTACGCAAGTTTAACTTATAAACAAATTACAAGCAAAAAATGTTTTGAGTATTCCAAAAACATTTTTTAAATAAAATAATGGTGGCTGAGTAATCTAACCAACTGGGATCTCTAGAATATAGTAAAATAACATAAGGAATAAGTTAGTAATTCTTGCACTCATTCATTTATCTGTTCTTTCAATTTACATTTATTTCACATTGAATACATGCTAGTCACTACTATTCTCCAGATATATAGAGCTGGAGAAACTAAAACTCCTAACTTTAGAAGGGCAATTGTGGAAAAAGAGGAAAACAGAGGAGGAGTTATTTAAAGAAACCCCACCAATAGAAGATAGGAAGAAGAAAAGGCAACACATTTGATTGGGATATTCATTGTATTTTACTGTCACTTGAGAATATTAAATTGGATCAAAGAAGTGACAAATAAATGGATTGAAGTTTTAAAAATTAAAAGAGAGAGAGAGAGAGAGGAGGGGGTGAAGTCTATATAACATAATACCAAATATTGTCCATGAATGGGACTAGAGAACGATCCTACCTAAAACTCACTACCACCATATAGATTCTACTTATAGTGATCTTATAGGATAAAACAGAATTGTTCCATAATGTTTCCAAGGATGGAAATCTTTATTGAGTCAAACTGTCACATCTTTTTTTCCCGAGAACAGCTGGTAGGTTTGAACTGCTGACTTTTCAACTACAGTCAAGCACTTACACACAACACTATTAGGACTGCTTTTGGGACGAGATGTAAGAGTAAAATACAGCGTGAGTTGTTGGTGAAAAAGCAGGTGAGAAGAAGAGATACCAAAGTTGATAATCAGAAAACAGTGGAGAAAGGTGATGCCATTACCTGGAAAGATTTTGTGTTTTTTTCTCAATGCTTTATTGTGAGTTGTGTGATAGTTTACATGGGAGAACACTAGCTTCACATTGATCCCATTGTGTATCATTTTCTTGCCATGGTTACAATCCCCTCCATGCAACAACCACCAATCACATGGTGTACCCCTTAAGCCTTCTCTCCACCCCCCCACCCCCTCCCTCTCCGAGTCCAAAGTCCCCAGGCTCTACATCTCCCCACGTCATCATCTCTGCCTCCATCTTTGGCCTCACTGCTTCTCTGGGTAGTGTCCCGTTCTCCGCTCTTCTCCATTGATGGTCCCAGGGACCAAATTAATTTTGCGCCTAGACTGCAAAATTAATCACTCCCCTCCTTTTGCTACAAAATGTCTAACTTTACATTTCCAGCCCTTACAATCAGTACTGATAATAATTATTCACCATTGTATCGCAAGAGACCTATTCTCATGTCCTTTTCTCGGCCCCACCTAGAAACATTGGATACTACTCAGCGGAGATTCTACCTTGCTCCACACCCTCTGGATCTAAATTCCCTCTTGAGATCTTGTAAGCCAGTCACTGCTTACCTCTGTTGTGCCCCCCATTTTGGGTAGCCAGTGTCAAGTTGCCCATCCCTGTTCTCTCCGTATGTGGAGGGGGTGGGAATGATTCACGTTGTGAAGATTTGTTCCCTCTTTTGAGCTATTGCTTCCATAGGTGTAGGTCAAGTTCATCAAATTGTTTCAGATTATTATTTTTTACCTCTTCTTTCTTCTTCTAATTGAGCTCTGATCATCCAGCCATTGAAGCCAGGTCAAATGGGTATTATCTGCAAGTGTGGGTGTACTTATGCATATACCCTTTCTTCTTATCAGCTGGACACTTCACTCTCCACTCCAGTCCTCTGTGGCTAAATCACTGACTCTGGTCTAAGAGTCCCCAGGTCTTACCACACTGCTAGCCAAACGGGTCTCCAGCCGGGTTCACAGGAGTCTGTTGAACATGTCGAGCTTAGCTCATAGCTTAACTGCTGCTTTTCCCTCACTTTCCCTGATCAGTGAGGAACATGGTCACCAATCAAAGCATGTATTCCCACTGGGTCTTAGTCTCAGAAGGAGGTTTTCCCTGAGGAGGACCTGACCACTTGCCTTGATATCTCCTGGGTGAACCATTTGTTTGTTCTTGTAGTAATCAGTCGGATCTGCCTGTATTGTTTTGTATTTTTCCTGTCAGTCTTTCTTTCAAGAAGTATCTTCTGTTCTTCTGGTCACTACAGGCTGGTCTGCTTGTCCTTTCAAGTGGAAATTTCCCCTCAGAAGATTCTGGAGGCTGTTCGGGATTCCACTTATGTCTTGGGTAATGTAGAGGCTCCACAGGAAGCCTCCTTCACTGGGCATGTTGTAGCCCCTTTTTAGATATCTGGAAAGATTTCTGAAGTAGCCATTCAGCAGTGCTGGTGCAGCACTGTAGGATAAGCAATGGCCTGCTAACCACAAGGTTGATGGTTGAAGCCCACCAACTGCTCCTCAGAAATGCTATACAGGGTCATGAGGCACTTAACAACAACAACAACATCATAACTTCTGAGAAGCTGGAATATATGAAGAAGACTATAGCATTAGAATTAGAAGAAGGATCATTAACAACCTGTGATATCAGGATGACACAACCTTGTTTCTTGAAAGGAAAGAGGACTTGAAATACTTGAAGATCCAAGACTAAACCTTTCAGTATGTATTACAACTCAATGCAAAGAAAAGAAAACAAATCCTCACAATGGACCTATAAAATCATCATAATAAATGAAAAAATGTATATTGATGCTATCAATGATTCCATTTTACATTTATACTTACATTTACACTCATGGAAATAGCTGTCAATATGCTAACACTATATAATGGCATACTACTGCAAAATATCACTTTAAAGTGTTAAAGAGGAAAGATGTAGCTCTGAGGACTAAGGTGTACTTATCCCAAGCCATGGTACATAGCCTCATAAGCATGTGAATGTTAGATAATGAATAAGGAAGACCAGAGAAGATTTGATGCATTTCAATGATGGTGTTGGTAAAGAATATTGAAACTACCATGGGTTGCCATAAGAACAAACAAATCTGTCTTAAAGGGAGTACAGCCAGAATGCTCCTTAGAAGTAAAGGCAGCAAGACTTTGTCTCACGTACTTTGAACATGCTATCAGGAGGATCTAGTCCCTGGAAAAGGACATCATGCTTGGTAGAGAGCAAAAGAAAAGAAGAAAAATATGAGAAGGATTCAGACAGTGGATGCAACAGTAGGCTCAAACAAAACAGCATTGTTTTGATCTTTAGTACATTGGGTCGCTGTGAGTCTGAAATGACTCAAGAGCATCTTAACATTAGTACAAATTCTACTACATTGCCCAGTTAGGCAAAATTAGTGTAGACATTATTTTCTAGATTTCAGCAGAATCTAACAAGCCCACTATTCCTAACAGGAGAAAGTCTGCAGCAACAGTGAAAGCAAGCTCCACAATAAACAAAGGTATATCCCCCACTTACTGACTATTGCATCTTGGCAGCTACTCCCTGGATTCTTAGCTCCCAGCAGCCAAACAACAAGTGAGGTGAACCCTCCCACTAACCATTTATATATTTGGGAAATATTTTATTCCGTTTCATAGCTAGGGGATACTTGTAAAATAATATAAAATGTTGCCCATGATTGTATTTTGCATGTCTATTTAAAAAGAAGTAAATGAATCCATACCCTTTCCTCTGGGCCCAGAAAAGATACATGCTTAAACTACAATTTATCACCTCAGAACCTCCTCCAACCCCAGTAGAGCTATTTTTCATTTTATTGCTAAATGTAGCCCAGACAGAGAAAATGAACCTTCTGTAATGAAAAGTCTAAAAGTTGGAGCAATAAACAACTGTACGAAGTGCTCCTGTGCTGAATTTATACAGACTCTAAACATCATTCAAGGTGAAGAAATCAATGACAGCACAGAAATCACCAGAGAACCTCAAGAGACGCTTCCTTCTCTGTGACTGTCTTCTCTATATAATGCCTCATTCCAGATCAAGTTCTCTCTCTAGGGAGAGTTAATAGGATAATAGCTACATATGTCTGGTTTGTTCTATAAACCAGCAGGATCAAAGGGTGCTCTGTAGAAAACTTAATACTACTTCGGATGTCCTTTGAGGGCTGCTATTTCTTTACCACAGTTTTGATGCCACGTCTGAGTCTCTTTTCCAAGCTCTTCAAAATATGGAACAAGTCTTAAAATAAGAACTGGTTCATATTTTAAAAAGTCATTTGGGTCCTAGCATTAAGCTGCTGAAAATTTATTATACAAACACTATATAGATGGGGGAGTCCTGGTGTGGTTTTATGGGTTAATGTGCTGGTCTGCAAAGTCACTTTTAACTGTAAAGTGGGCAGTTCAAGCTCACCAACTGCTCCTTAGAAACCCTGTACAGGACACTATGGATTGGAATTGGCTACACAGCAGTTAACAACAATAACAACACATATAGATGGGGGGGGGAGTTATGTATCATATTTTATTTTTAAATGCTAGTTTCCTAAAAATTTTAGCCAATGTTTACGAAATGTTAGGGGTTGAGCACTTGGCTGTGAATAAAAAGACAGTTCAAGTCCACCTAGAGGAACTTCAGAAAAAAGTCCAGGTGATGTACTGCAGAAAACTCATCACTGAACCTCGTCTGGAAGACAACACAACTCATCTGACACACATGGGGTCACCGTGAGTCCAAATCAATTCTATGGCAACTACTGGTTTTGTAGTTGTTATTTTGAGGACCTATTGTGTGAACTTGACAGTTAACTAAGAAACCAAATTAGATAGTTTCAGGTTAATGAATTCAACAAAGCTATACAGTTAGTAAATGTCTGTCTTCACAATCCTATATTAATATCAATAATTCTTTAGTTCCAAATGTATTTAAAATCATTTAGCCTTTTTTTTTTAACATTTTTATTGTGAATTGAGTGATAATTTACATGGGAGAACATCAGCTTTAAACTCATACTATTGTATTTCATTTCATTACAATTATTACAATCCCCTCCATGCATCATCATTCAACAATACTTGCTTCTAGTCCCTCTGTTTTTGTTTTTTCATGTGCACCAAAACACTCAGGACTATATAATCATTCAAACAACGCTGCAAGCTTTCATCCAGATGCCAACACACAGCCCCTCTCCCTCCATGAGTCTAGAGCCCCAAGCCGCTCCATCTCTCCACGTCATCATCTCTTCATCTCTGCATCCATCTCTGGCATTGCTGCTTCTCTGAATAGGGTCCCACACTCCACTTCTGGTTTTCTCCCTTTATGGTCCCAAGGTCCTCAGCTCCTGGACTGAAAGATCAATCACTCCTCTCCTATTGTTACAAAATGTCTACCTTTACATTGCAACAATCACAATCAGCCCTGATAACAATTACTCACTATTGAACCACAAAAGTCTTAACCCCATCACCTTTCACCAGCCCCATCTTGACAGGCTGAAATCACTCAGTGGAGATTCTAACTTCCCCTGCACCCTCTGTAACTAAACTTCCTTTGAAAGGTAACCTGTAAACCGGTCACTTCATACCTTTATCACTCCCCATTTTAGGTAGCCAATGTCTAAGTTGCCAATCCCTATCAACCTGTGTACACAGGGGGTGGGAAGGATCCTTGCTGTGAATATTCCTTCCCTCTTTTAAGCTACTACATCCATAAGTATAGGTCAAGTTCATCAAATTGTAGCAGATTTCACTTTTTTTTCTCTTCTTTCTTCCTCTAGTCGAGTTCTGATCATCTAAACATTGAAGCTAGATCAAATGAGTATTATCTGCATGTATGGGTGTCCTTGCGCATCTCTCCTCACTTTGTATCAGCTGGATGCTTCACTCTCTGCTCTAGCCCTCTGTGGCTATGTCCATGGGCTCAGGAGTCCCCAAGTCTCACCATATTGCTCGCCAACCAGGTCTCACTCCAGGTTGACAGAAGTCTATTGAACGTGGTCGGATTCTGCCCACATCTTCATTGCTGCTTTCCCCCCACTTCCCCTCATGGGTAAACCAACATGGTCAGCACCAAGATTACATGCCTGCTTTCTGCTCATGTATTCAGTCTTGGAAGGAGGTTTCCCTGAAGGGACTTGATTGCTTGCCTTGATTGTTCCCCATTGAACAGTTTGCTTGTTCTTGTGATAGTCAATCACACTGCAGTATTTGCTGGTCTTTCTTTCCAGAAGTATCTTCTGTTCTTATAGCTGCTCCACCTCAGAAGATCAGGGGATCTGGATTCCACCTAAGGTCTTATACCTTACAAAGGCTTGACAGGAAGCCTTTTTCACGGGGCAAGGTCTAGTACCCCTTTTAGATATTCCAATCAATTATAGGCCAAAGATAGACTTATAAGCTTTCTATGATGATGCTTCTGGCTATTCCTTTCTCTCCCCCTCAAGTGTCTATTTTACAGTAGTAGGCAAGGGAAACCAAGATTCATAAAACAGTCAAGCGTCTTAACATTATTTTCCCTCTTTTACCTATTCAGACTATGCCTCAATCCTCGTATCACAAGGCTCTGTTGTTCCAAGGTTGAGTATACATCACTATTTACCTTTGCTTTTGTTTTTAAAAATTCTCCTATTGTAAAAAACATGAAAAATAAATTGCATAACTGTGGTCCAAGCACAAAAAATACTCAATTTGGTAATGTCCTTCCAATCTTTCTTTCATGTGTACTTACTACACATGTTGTTCAAGTACCATCGAGTCTGTTATAACTCAGAGTGAACCTGTATAGGGTTTCCATGGAATGACTGGTGGGTTTGAACAGCTGAAGTTTTAGCTCAAACTGACCTGTGAATTATCTGAAGTTCCACCCAGAAATCCCTTAACCACATAGCTGATATCAAAATCTATATGCAATTTTTCTAACATTTTACTGCAAATACGTTCAAAAACTTCAAAGAAAGAAAAATAATTTTACAGAAAATATACATATACCCAAAACCTAGATTGTGTCATTAAAATTTTCCTATATTTTATTTAACATCTAGTCATCTTTATATAAACATGTGGTATTATTTTTCTTCTTACATATGTTTATTATAAATATTTTTTGTTGCATGATATTCATTTTAAATGTTTGTCTGCCAGGTCTTCAAAATTCTTTTTAGTGGAGCTCCATCCTCCTCAGCAAAGCTTAGGTTACTGTAATCCTAAACAACTTTGTTTTTTTTTGAAATTGTTTTACTAAAATTAAGTATACTTGATTAAATTAAAGAACTTCTCTAATTTCAAAGGCAGCTTTTTTCCCTCACAAAGTCAGCCTTAAAACTGCAAGTTTTATTTCTTCTTAAATGTATACAGTCCTAAATTTTTCTGCAAATGTAACATCACCATTAATTATGTTTAGAAAGTCCTCTGTACAAAAGAAACTAAAGGTTCCAGGAATGCTGAATTTCATTAGCATGAAGTGATTTACAATACATTTCAGCTTTGTAGCCCACACAGTTTCTATGGGAATGTTCCAGACTGGAGCATGATAAAACTCAAAGAAAAACAAAGATGGATGTATTGAAACCATAGCAGTGCATTGATTTAAACATGGTAAAAGATAAAGAAATTCTTCTTTAACAGAATGCATTTTTTATTGTTGTTGTTTTGTCTTTTGTGTTTTTGATATTTTACTGTGCTTTGTGTAAAAGTTTTCTAAGTAAATGAGCTTTCCATTCAATAATTTATCACATTTTGTTCTGTGACATTCGATGTAATCCCCTCACTGTGATAGCATGCTCCCCTGGCTCTGTTTTTGTTCTCCCATCTTTCCTGCCTTCTCAACACTGTTTTGTGGACAAATACTAAGCACCTTGTCCCCATGGGCTTTATTGTTCCTGTTATAGTTCTGTTATTGTTTGACTGGAGTCCTGGTTTGGAAATGTTGTATAAGCCCTGGACTGCTTACTGCAAGGTCGGCAGTTCAAATCTACCCGTCATTCTTTTGGAAACCTTATATAGAGTCGCTATAAGGTTGAATTGACTCAATGGCACTTAACAACGCTGTTTGGCTGAAAATGACCTCCAGGGCTGGGTTCAGTTTGAGGTTTGAAGGGTGTCTAAGTCTCACAGTCACGAGACCCCAGTCTGGATCAGACCATGGAGTCTTGTCTTCACTTCTTTTAAATCAGATTATCATCAGGGCATGCTGAGACCTAATTTGGAATTTGGCTTAGCTGGGAGGGTCTCCTGATACACAGTACCCTTTATAAATTCCAAAGCCTAGCTATCCTTTATGGTCCAATTTATAATGCAATGCCTACAATGAAGAACACTTTGTCTTTATCATTGTCTCTAACTAGGATAATTTTTTTTTTTCATTTTAGAGTGTTTACTGTTATCCCTTTCATCAGAAACAGGAGAAATCAGCACTTGTACTTTAAAATACATTTAAGAGAAATTCACACTACTCAGAGATTACATGTCACACTAAGAAACTTAATAGAAATATTTCAGAACAATACAGATTAATATAAATTTCTGTACTGTTGGAAAATACTTTATATGTCACAAATATCCAGGACTGTTTTCTAAATTTAATTTAAATTATTTTAACTCCATGGATAATGACAAGCAATGATCCGTATTATAATTCTATATGATTGCATGCCTTGTAATGAGGTTATTTCATTATTATGACTACAATGTGCTTCCCAAGGAAGGGAAATTGATGAATGTACTAGTACAATAGAGAAGGCTGACCAAAGAAGGTCAAACTAATGTCTCCCTCCTTAACCTTTATTTATTTGAATTGATTAATAAGAATGAAAAGTATTTTTTCTATCATTTTGGATCCCTTGAATGAGCTGTCATTCCTTAAATACTTTAAGCTTCATGAAATCCATATATCCATTGGAATCAACAATCTTTCTAATTTGATTAAAATAAGAAGTAACAATGTATACATGGATGCGCAGTAGCTCTGTACGATAAGCACTGGACTGTGAACCACAAGGTGGATGTCTCAAGGTTATCAGTCATTCCTTGAGAAAAAGAGGAGGCTTTCTGTTCACAAAGATGTACAGTCTCAAAAACTCTATACAGGGTCATTATGAGTCAGAACAAGTAAAAAGGCAATCAAGAGCATCAACTAGATATCTAAGGAAAACTTATAAATACACATAAATGTAAATAAATATATCCAGGTAACAATAATTCTTATGCCCAAATTTATCTTCACATGGGTTAAATGGAGAAAACTGAACTATGAAGTTCTCTAAACAGGTTATTGATGGAAGTGAAACTTGAAAGCTCCAAGTCAATTTGAATGACTCTAGCTTTAGCCTCCTTGTGTGTCTATAAGGAGCTCAAATCCACAAACCTATTGACTTAGCTAAGCTCTGGATAGAAGGAAACCCCCTTTCAGCATCTTCTGCAAAGCCCAGACAGACCAAGTTGATTAATATAGTCCTTTAGGTTTCTTGTCTTAAAAATTGAGATTAAAAGGCTATTTTCTTCCAAACTTCTACTGAATGTCCTTACCTTGTGAGTCAGGAGGTTAAATAAGGTTAAACCTTTCATGAAAAGCAAGGTTTCGAAACAAGCTACCTTTAGACATTTTCTGTTCAGCTTTGTTTTTACTTCCTCATGTCTTCCATTCTCTTTTGCATGTATACATAGAGAACAAGCTTCAGAATCTTTTCTGACACCCATTTTGATCTTTTCGTTTTCCCTGTCTTTTAAATTACATTTTGCTTTCTTCTGTATGTTCTTCATGTCATAGTATTTGTCCCACAGCATTTCTGGGTTTTGGTCATTAGTGTCTAATGCATTAAACCTCTTCTTGAAATGGTCTCTAAATCAGGTGATGTCTGTTCAAGGTCACAGTTTGGCTATTGTGAACTTGTTTAAATCTTTTTAACTTCAGCCTGAACTTGGATATAAGAAATTGATGAACTGTTCCACAGTCTACACCTGACATTGTTTTGCATACTGTTATTGAGGTTTTCCACCATCTCTTCCCACATATGTAGTCAATTTGATTTCATTTGGTGATCTACAGGTGCATGGTCATCTTTTGTATTGTTTTTTAAAAAAGGTATTTACACTGAATAAATCATTGGTCTTGCAAAATTCTATCACGTGTTCTCCAGCATAATTTCTATCACCAAGATCATATTTTCCAACTATTGATCTGTCCTCTTTGTCTCCAACATTTACTTACATTTCAGTCACCAGTAATTATCAATGCTTCTTAACTGTATGTTTGATCAATTTTATAATGCAGAATTTGGTAGAATTCTTCAAATTCGTCATCACTGGCTTTAGTGGTTGATGTGTACATTTGAAACAATAGTAGTATTAACTGACCTTCCATGTAAGTACATGAATATTACTCTACCACAGACACTATTGTATTTCAAGGTATATCTTAAAATGATATTTTTGATGATGAGTGCTACACCATTTCCCTTGAATTTGTCATTCATAGTACAGTAAACCACAGGACTGTCACACTCAAAATTGAGTAATACCCGTCCATTTCAGGTCACAACTGCCTAGGATATCGATCTTCATGCCTATTTCCTTTTCAACAACTTCCAATTTTCCTAAATTCATACTTCATAAATTCCATATTCTAATTACATATTCTAATGGAAGTTTGTGGAGTCCTGGTATAGTTAGTGTTCAAACCCACCAGTCACTGGACTGCTAACCACAAGGTTGGTGTTCAAACCCAAACAAGGTTGGTGTTCAAACCCGGTACAGTGTCACTATGAGTCAGAACTGACTCAATGGCACTTAACAACAAGGGTCAATGACAATGGGTGTTTGTTGCAGTTTCTTTTCATTTTGAGTTTTGCCCCATCAACAGATGAAGGTCCTGAAAGCTTTATTCCAATTGTGTCACCAAGATGAACCTTACTTTGAGGAAGCAATACTTCTCCAGTTGTATTTTGAGTGTCTTCCAACCTGAGGGACTCATCTTCCAGCACTATATCTGACAAGGTTCTCATGCTATTCATAAAGTTTTCAGTGACTAATTTTTCAGAAGTAGTCTATCTCTAATTCTTCCTAGTCTTTCAATATCTTGACACTTCACTTATACCGTCCACCAGGGTTAACCCTGCTGGTATTTAAAATATCAGTGGCATATCTCTAAGCATCACAGCACCATGCAAGTCCCCATAGTATGACAACTGACAGGTGATTGGCAGGCTGATAATATGTTGTTGATAGGTGTTGTTCAGTTGGTACAAACACAAAGTGACCTTGTGCACAAGAGAACAAAACACTACCAGTCCTGCGTCAACCTTATAAGCATTACTAGGCTTGAGCCCATGTATGCAGCCTCTGTGACAATCCATCTAATTGTGGGTCTTCCTCTTCTTTCCTTAACCCTCCATTTTACCAGGATAATGTCCTTTCCCTGGGACTGGCCTCACATGAAAATATGTCTGAAGTATGAAAGATAAAGTCTGGCCATCCTGCTTCTAAGGAGCATCCTAGCTGTAGTTCTTCCAACATAGGTTTGTTTGTTCTTATGGTGGTCCATGGTACTTTTAATACTCTCCTCCAACATCATAACTCAAACACATCAATTCTAAAGTCTTCTTTATTCATTGCCCAAATTTTATATGCATATGAGTTTATTGAAAATATCATGGCTTGAGGCAGGCACATGTTAGTCCTCAAATTGACATCTTTGCTCTTCCAACACTTTAAAGGAGGCTTATGCAGCACATTTATGTAATGAAATACAACATTTGATTTCTTGATGGCTGCTTTCATGAGTGTTGATGGTAGATCCAAGGAAAATGAAGTCTTTGAAAACTTCAAACTTTTCTCCAATTATCTTGCTGCAATTTATTGGTCCAATGGAGAGGATTTTTGTTTTCTTTACATTGAGTTGCAACCCATACCGAAGGCTGTGGTCTTTGGTGTTCATCAGTAAATGTTTTAAGTCCTCTTCATTTTTAACAAGCAAGGTTGTATCCTCTACAAATCACAGGTTGCTAGTGAGCCTTCCTCAAATCCCGAAGCAAAGTTCTTTTTCATATAATCCAGTTTCTCATAATTTTTATTCAGCATACAGATTGAATAAGCATGGTGAAAGAAAACAATCCTGTTGTACACCCTTCCTAATTTTAAACCATTCAGTTCTCCCTTGTTCTGTTTGAGTAACAGCCTCTTGGTCTATGTACAGGTTCTTCACAATTAAGTGTTCTAAAATACTCATTCTCCATAATGTTGTTCACAGCTTGTCATGATCCACACAATCAAAAGTCTTTGCATAGTCAGTAAAGCCCTGGTAAACATCTTTATGGTAATCTCTATTTTCAGCCAAGATCCATTGGACGTTATCAATGATATCCCTCATTCCCTTTCCTCTTCTGAATCCAGCCTGAATCTCTGGCAGCTCCCTGTCAATGTACTGCTACAGCCATTTTAAAATATTTAGCAAAATGTTACTTACATGCAATATTAATGATATTGTCCGATGATTTCCACATTCTGTTGGGTCACCTCTTTGGCCAGGTGGCTGTTTTCCAAATGTCTTGGCATAGATGAGTGAGTGCCTCCTGTGCTGCATTAGTTTATTGAAAGACTTCAATTTGTATTCCATTTAATTCAGAAGCCTTTCTTTGCCTTCAGTGTACTGTGTACTTCTTCCTTTAGTGTCATATGCTACCAGTTGAAATGGTTCAACATTAATCATTACTCTCATTACAGTGACTCTGTATTTCTGTTGATGCTTTCTGCTTCATTCAATATTTTGCCCATTGTTGTTGGTAAGTGCCATCAAGTCTGTTCTGAGTCATAATTATCCTGTATAGGTTTCCAAGGAATAAGTATCTTGGGAGTTTGAATCACTGACCTCCAGTCCAGTCCACTGGCCCACAGGGCCACTCCAGGACTCTTTCCTATAGAATCCTTTAATATTGAAAGTCAGCATAATATCTTGAGTAGTTATTTTTGATGATGAATGTGACACCATTCCTCTTCAATTTGTCATTCCCGGCATAGTAAACCATGTGATTTTCAGATTCAAAATGGCCAATACCAGTCCATTTTAGCTCACAAATACCCAGGATATCAATGTTTCTGTGTTCCAGTTCATTTTCGACAATTTCCAGTTTTCCTAGAGTCATACTTTATACATTTCTTGTTCAGATTATTAATGGATGTTTACAGCTCTTTCACCTCATTCTTAGTTGTGCAAGAAATAATTAAATGAAGGTCTTGAAATTTTTACTCCATTCATGTCATCATGTTTAACTCTACTTTGAAGAGGTAGCTCTTCCCTGGTCGTGTTTTGAGTGCCTTCCAAAATGAGGGGCTCATTTTCCTGTACCATATCTGACAATATTCTAGTGTCCTATATCATGTTTTAGCATTCAATATTTTGGTGCTATCTGAAAGTTTTCTTGTGCTATTTATACGGTTTTCAGTGACTATATATTTAAAAACAGTCCATCTCTCCTTCTTCCTAGTTTATCTTTTGTCTGGAAGCTCATCTGAAACCTGTCCACTGTAGACATAAAAGTTGTTGTTCTTGTTATTCAATGTCTTCAAGTCTGTTCCAGCACTTAGAGACCCTGTATAGGGTTTCCAAGGGTGGTTGGCAAGTTTGAACCACCGACCTTGCGGTCCAGTGCTTATCCTACAGCGCCACACCAGGACATCATGGACATACACAGTAATCTTCAAATCACATTGACAAGAAATTACTATCACCTATTCTAAAAATGAACAACTTGGTGGATAAAAAGACTGTATGTACCTCAAACCAGTTCACTTAATAGATTACTGCATAAAAAGCATGTACCTCAACCGGGTTAAATTAGCCTTAAAATAGCAATATTCTGATTTATAGTACTGTTGTATTTTCATTCATTTGTCTGTTTTTACCTTTCAGTTCACTATAGCTGCCTAGCCAACCAACTAGACAAAATCTGTATTTGTGCTCATTCCAAAGAAAGATAAATTTTGGCTCTACCAAATGCATAAATTGGTAATAGTAACATTAATATTCCACACAAGTAAAATTTTGCTGGAGATAATTCAAAAATGGCTTTAGCAGTACATCAATAATTTGCTGACAGAAATTTTAAGCTGGATTCAGAAGAGGACATGCAATGAGAGATACTACTATGGATATTGGCTGAAAGCACAGAATACCAGAAAGATATTTACTGATTATGTAACAGCATGTGACTATGCAGCTCTATAAGTAGGGTCTGTCCGGAATATAACAAACTATGGATAACACTGGAAAGAATGGTAATTTCAGAACACTTAATTGTGCTCATGAGGAACATGTATATCGAAAAAGAGCCAATCATATGAACAGAAAAAAAGGGTTACTGATTTCCTTAAAGCAGGAATGAGTGAGTTAGTGTTATATCCTATCCCTATACTTATTCAATCTGAATTCTGAGCAAATAATCTGAGAAGCTGGACTACATGAAGACAAGCATGGCATCAGGATTAGGAGAAGTTTTATTAACAACCTGTGATAGGCAGATGACACAACCTTGCTTACTAAAAGCAAAGAGAACTTGAGGCATTTGCTGAAAATTGAATAATACAGACTTCAGAATGGATTACAACTCAATGGAAAGAAAACAAATATCCTGACAACTGGACAAATAACAAAAGCCATGTTAAATGGATAAAATACTGAAGTTGTCACGGATTTCATTTTACTTGGATCAATAATCAACACTTATACAAGCAGCAGAGAAGATATCAAGCAATGTTTTGCATTGGGGAAATCTTGCTGCAAAAGACCTCTTTAAAGTATTAAAGAGCAAAGAGGTTACTGTGAGGAGTAAGATGCAGGTGACCCAAACCACGATGTTTCCATCATATTATATGCATGTGAAGGCTGGGAAATGTATAAGGAAAAATGGGAAAGAATTGATGAATTTGAAATATAGTATTGGTGAAGAATATTCAAAGTACCATGAACTCGCAGAATAGGAAAACAAATCTGTCTTGGAAGAAATACAATCAGAATGCTCCTTTGAAGAGAGAATGGTAAGACTTCATCTCATGTACTTTGGATATATTATCAGAAAGGACTAGTCCCTGAAGAAGGACATCATGTCTGCTAAAGTAACAGGTCCTCAAAAGAGAGGAAGACCTCTATCCAGGTAGATTGAAACAGGGGCTTCAACAATGAGCTTAAACATAGCAGTTGTGTAGATGACAAAGGGCTGGGCAGTGTTTCCTTGTGTTATGCACAGGGTCTCTATAAGACAGAGCTGACTGAAAGGCACCTAAGCAAAAACATCACCACCAAAACACTACATTCCATTCCCTGAAACAGCTTAATGCATTCCAAGAAAATAGCAAGTCAGAACCGATTTGATGGCACTTAACAACAATGAAGACAGTAAGGAATTTTTAGGATGAACTGCTTTCAATGTCAGAAAGATTTCTTAAATAAGGGTAAATGATTATTTGAAAAGAAAAAGTGGTGTATAGTTTTTGAGGTGTTTTTTTTTTTTTTTTTTGAGGTATATTTTTTGACTAGGTCCACTGATTGATTTGTTAAATTGAGTCCTTCTTTGACCTTAAGGAATAGAGGAACTAGCACACTGTGAATTAAGTATGTGCCAAGTGCTTATTAACGAAATCATTTTCAAGGTAAATGACACTATTCCCTTTTTACAAAGGAGGAAATGAAGCTCAGAGAGCACTTTGCCAAAGCAATACAAGCTGAAAATTATGGGACTGGACTAGGTCTCCAATGTCAACTAACTTTCAGTGAAAATCCTCTATTACACGAGTCCCCCGGAGCAGAATCCTGTTACAATTTGCCTTGTTTGGAATCTGGATTAAGGATTCAGTGCCCTAAATTCCCACTCAAAGTTGAGGGCTTAACCTAGTTCTCATAGCTAACACAGTTCCAAATAATGATTTTTAGGGAGTTATGAAAATAGCATTAATCAAAGCCTAAATAAATTAGCTGAAGGAATACTGGAAGGAAAACTACCATAAGGCAGCTCTTAGGGAACTGAAGAAAATGAGAAAACTGAAGCCAAAGGAAAGAATTCTTGTTTCATTTCTGAAAGTACATGTGAGAACAATAAAACCAAATGTGACCTGGGACATCGTTCTACATTTCAGTCATCTTTCCTTCAGAGGGAGAAGCTCGTCACATGGACCATTCATGTTATTACCATGTAATTCCTGATCTTACTACCTGCACAATTCAGTCATGCTGTATCATTTTCTATCCCCCTTGGCAACAAGATTGACTATTAGTTTGAGTTGACTATAAAGACCTAAGAAGAAAAAGTTACAACCAGTTAATGTAGTCTTCTAAGTGAGTGTAAGGATTTATTTCTGATACTCAGGAAGGGAGCAAGTGTTCTTAAATCACTCAAAATTTAAGATATAAAATCTGTTTCTTTCTCTTTTCCAGAAACCCTATATGGGGTCACTATGAGTTGGAACCAACTCTATGACACACGACCACCACCATCAGACTTAAAGGGGTCCTGGTGTTGTGTTGTAGGATAAGCACTGGACTACTAACTGCAATGCCAGCTGTTGAAACCTACAAGTCACTCCTGGGAAATCCTACTCAGGGTCGCTATGAGTTGGAATCAACTTGGGACTGGACACTTATCAGTGCCTAGTGCCACTTGCTCTGTGACATTTGGATATAAAACAGACTACAACTGTCTACAAAAGTAGAGACAGTCCTACAATTCCAAATTATCTGCAGCATCCAATCCACTGACGATTATACACCAGTGACTGTGTTCTTATATACAACGATGACATTCCGAATGTGATACTATCCATTGTTTGTTAATATTCTGTCACTCACCATCTTCAATACCATTTTCTACATTTAAGGGCCTTAAAACAGAACTGTTTAGATTAGCTAATGTGTAGATTTAGGAACTCTTATCTTAGAGAATTATAAAAATTGATCATCTAAACCAGCAAGCTTTGCAAAAGTTAAAAAAATAGTCACCATGAATTTGTTAATAACAGATTGTCAGCAGTAGGGATGTGAAATGACAAGTTATTGAACGTCATTTTCTAGACCATATGTAAATTACTTACATAACTGTAAGTCATAAGTACTTAACGTATTAATTATGGAACATTTTAGCTGATTGATTTTTATTGTACCTGCCTGAGTTAACTTAATTTTTTAGTTGTCTTTCTCCTCCAGGTTCTTATAAGAATTTGTGTCAAGCAAGGGAATAAATTCCATTATTCTCCCGTCACTGACCTCCAGGCTGTCATTCACTTTTGACAAGTCCAAACGCACTTATCAGAGGATAAATGGGTTGTGCCTTAATACTAGTGGGGCTGCAACATTATTAAAGGTCAAGAGACTGCCTTCACAGCATCCCAGAGTAAGTGGACTTTGAGGGTACTTACATTGTTTTGTTTGTTTTCTTTCTTTAAATATAAAGTAACAATTTAGAACCCTAGACAGGTCACCAAAGCTATACTTTTCTCTTTATGCTTAATGTAAATGTTATTCCCAAGCCATATCAGAGGCAATAAAGATTTAGCCCATTCAATTTCATACTGTGATCTGGAGAAAATTGGATCTAAAATCTGTACTTTGGGAAGTTCATGCCAATTGATACAGATAAGTAGATAAACCCAACCACATAAGAATGTAAACATGCTCAACATCACACAGCCACCAATTCTCAAACACTAAGCAATAAAAATTGCATCTGTTTTTAGGCACTTCTTACTAGACTGAGATTTAAAGTACATTTTGTGACAAGAAGGCAGCATCATGCTGAATTTCTGCACTATGTTATCTACAGAGAAACCATTTCAAAACACTGATAGGATAGCATCAGTTATATAACATATTGGTGTTTAGGCATAAAAGTGCTGAACTCTAAAAAAATCCAAAGCACAGAGTGATTGGTGTTCTCTAAGATGTGACTCAAGGAAGGCTGCATCATAAAAAAAAAGAAAAAGAAAAAGAAAACCTCCCTTCTCAAGCTGGTACTTACTTTCATTTTCCTGAGGAAAAAAGGAATGAAATGGTCTATCAATTTTCATTAATCCAGAATACAAAAATCTGGTAGACTAAATGGCAGATGGCTTGAATTAGAAAATGTATGGTAGCACTTAGTGGCAATTTATACTTTGTTAAGAGGAAATAACCATAGTGATATGATGCCATTTCACTTAGTGCTTATGAGTTGGGAAATAAAAAAGATTCTAACATGGAAAATTTTACACAGATTAAATTGCCATAATTTGCTGATTAGGAGTTTGTTATTGTATATTGATCATTTGTTAAATAGAATGATTAACCTTTCTAAATCGCAGCTATATTGAAAAGGGAA
>NW_006408571.1:5260143-5271035 GCF_000296735.1 Chrysochloris asiatica
CCGAAAAAGGAATTTTGTTATACTGTAAGTGCAACTGACAATTCCTGTCCTGTAACAGTCTCCTTTCTCAATTAACACATTCCTAAGGAGCTCTGGCAGCACAGTGGTTATGAATCAGGCTGCTAATCTCACAGTCAGCAGTTCAAAACTACCAGCTGTTCCACAAGGAAAGATGAGGCTTTCCTCTCCTGTAAAGATTTACAACCTCAGAAACCCTGTACAAGATTGCTATGAGTGAGAACTGACTCCACGGCACGTAGCAACAACAACATGGTGCTGCGGGTTAATGCGCCAGACTGCAAAGTTGTTTGAACTGCAAGGTCGGTGGTTGAAGCTCACCAGATGCTCCTTTGAACCCTATACAGGGTCACTATGGGTTGGAATTGACTCCACAGCACTTAACAACAACAAAGTTTTCTTGGGGGAAGGGGGAGTAGGCTTTGGATGTAATTGCTCCATATTTGGAACTTTGTCACTAAAGTAAACAGTCTTGATGGACAGTGTATCTGGTTCATGCCCAATACATTGAATGTATGCTTACTGAAACCAGGTTGTTGCTCATTGTCCCCAAGTTCTCTCCCTACTTGCATGTCAACTCCATGGTTTCAGAACACTGTGATCCCTAAGGTTTGCATTGGCTGTGTTTTTAGAAGAGGATTGCCAGGGATTTTTGCCTAGTCTATCTTAGCCTGGGAGTTCCACTGAACAGTGTTCAGCATCATAACAATGCACAGGTCCCTGCAGATACAAAGTTGCTGTGCTTGATATGCACTGTAATTGTACCCACACTTCCATCATGTAGGCAAATATCTGTCACTGAACCATAATCCTGTTTGTGAAACCACAGACTAATAACAATTATTTTCACTAATTGCTTAGTAACAGGAACCAGCACTTTATGTATTTTATAAACTTGAATACTGGTCTCCTAATGTGGTGCTGTAGGATCAGCACTGGATTATGAACCACAAACCAGAACCAACTCAACAGCACTCAGCAACAACAAATGCATTTGAAAGGCATAGGGTTTTTTTAGGTTACTATCTTGTATGACTGGGACACATTGGTGTGGCACAGCAGGATAAGCACTGGAGTAAGAAAACAAGCTTGGCCGTTCAAATCCACCAATTACTCCTCAGAAACCCTATACAGACAGGGCCACTATCAGTCAGAACCAACTTGATAGCAATTAACAACAACACCTGTACCACTTCTAACCTTAAGATAAAGCTAAGTTCGAGTATGTATCTATTTGTATATATGTCAAATGGCATTGTAAGAACATCCTTCTTCCCCCACTTATGAACACATACTATTTTTAGACCCAGATAAAACATAACTGGATCAACCACTTCGTGACTTTTTGAAGATTTTACATTCTAGTTTCAAAATTTTACTCATGACACATTTTGCTGAGCTGAATCCTGACACCAAGTTCACTGGGAACCAAGTATATGGCTGAGCAGTATATTGATGCGTCTGTTTTGAAATTGCAGCCTTGTCGATTCCGAAACTGACAGGATGTATGAAGAGCTGGAGAGCATTCAAGAGGAGCCACTTCCATGATACAAGGCTGGGAAACCAATTGAAGAAACGGATTTTATTCTTTTAGGGATGGCAAAAGGTGTCATTTCATTTTATGTCATAGTGCTGTGAAAAAGTGTTATTTAGACTATGCTAACCAAGTGTTTTCCACCTCTATAACAAACATCACAGAAAAAAAATATTCTTTAAGGAATAATAAAAAATACATCAGAACTCCTTAATCTAAGGTCCTTAAATATTAGATGTACTGGACTGTCAAATATTAGAATGCATTATTAAAATGCATGTGAATTCTACTGCTTTAGTTGTTTACCACAAGTCACCATTGCTATTAACTCAATGCTGATTTGTGGAAACGCCATGTGTTTCAGCGTTTTCTTGGCTATAATAGAAACAGATTGCCAGGCTTGTCTTCCTAGGTACAGCAAGATGGGTTCAAACTGTCAACCTTTATGCTAGCTGTCCAATGCAAACTTAGCCTCCATTAATTTTCATCTCTCTGTGGTAGAATTATAGATTTGAAAATATTGTGGGGCAAGGGTTTATTTACAGACAAACAGTGTGAGTCCATGGGGAAGAAAACAGTTAAGGCTCAGTTTTATCTTTTTATAAAACAAACTAGTTCTTTCAACTTTGTGGACAGGGAAATAAGATAATGTAGGCTACATACTTTGCACAATGTCGCATACACATTAAGTCTTCAATAGATGCTAAGAGTACTTTGTTTCTTATTAACCATGGAGGGAATGAAATGGTGATGTAGGGAACAGCACTAGAAGTTATTATTGCCAATTTTTCTTTCCCTAAAGCTTTTCTTTGATCAGTGCCAAGGATTTCAACTATGTCTGAGAATACAAAAGAACATAAACAAAATAACAAATGGAACAAAATTATTCTTCCATTTAATAGAAAAAATGTTTCTCAACATAGATATTCTGAAGAGAAAAGAAGTGTTGAATAAATCTGGTATTTTCTTTCAAAGGAAAAAGGTATACTTTTTATTTATAAATATAATATATATACATATATATATACACATACTCTGGTAGCGTAGCAGTTACGAATCGGGCTGTGAACCTCAAGGTCAGCAGTTCGAAACTACCAGCTGTTCCGCAGGAGAAAGATAAGGCTTTCTGCTCCCATGAAGATTTACAGCCTCAGAAACCCTATGCAGGGTCACTATGAGTCGGAACCTACTCCACAGCACACAACAACATCAATACATAGATACACACACACACACACACACACACACACACGAGTCCTGGTGTGGTGCTGTGAATCAGTATGCTGGACTGCAAGATATGTTTAAACCGCATGGTCATCAGTTAAAGTTCACCAGCAGCTCCTTGGAAACCCTTTAGAGGGTTGCTAAGAGCAACCTTAACAACACAATATACTTAACACTTAACAACAACAATATACATAATCTGACTTAATCTGTGTAAGAATGCATGCATACACTAATTAGGACCCTTTCGGATATAGGTGCCAAATGGCTTAATAAAAATTATATATTTATAACAAGGACATAGTTGTTGTTAAGTGCTGATGAGTCAGTTCCAACTCATAGCGACTCTGTAATAGAGTTTCCGAGGAGCGGCTAGTGGATTTGAACCACTGACCTTGAGGTTCACACTGACCTTGCAGTCCAGTGCATTATCCTGCAGTGCTACACCAGGTCTCAGTAGAAGGGTCTAAAATCTTAACTCTGGAATATGGTCAGTCACCAAAAGCAGAAACTTCCTATACTCTTAGGATTCTCCATCATCTTCTTCTACTCTGCATGTCTGCATGTTTGCAATCAATCTCTCCTCTCTCTTTCTCGGTGCCCCTGGTTGTTTGTGTATCCATCTCATTGTTTATATCTGTTTCTCTGACAAATTGTGAGAATTATACTCTACGTAATTGCCTAATTTTTAAACTATTAGCAAAGTCCCCAGGTAAATATTAGCTTCTATTTCTTAACTTCAATACCAAAACTTCCAGGTAAAGAGGATGATTGACTTCCCTGGATTTCCCTGGATATATTATCAGGAGGGACTAGTCACTGGAGACGGATATCATGTTTGGTAAAGTGGAGGGTCAGAGAAAAAGAGGAAGACCCCTAAGGAAATGGATTGGTACAATGACGGCAGCGATGGGCTCAGGTGTAGCAACGGTTTTGAGGTTGGCCCAGGACCGGGCAGTGCTGTGCTATGTTATACATAGGGTTGCTGTGATTTGGTATTGATTCAATGGCACCTAACAACTATACAAGACCTTTTAAAAGTTTTCAAGCGCAAAGATATCAGTTTAAGGACTAAGGTATGCCTGACCCAAGGCATAACATTTTCATTGCCTCATATGTGTATGAAAGTTGTACAATAAATAACAAAGTTCATAGAAGAAGTGATCCAGTTAAATGATGGTGTTGGAGAAGAATACAAATATCCTGAACTGCCAAAGCTAGCGAATCTGTGTTGGAAGAAGTTCAGTCATAATGCTCCTTAGAAGCTAGGATGGCAAGACTTCATCTCTCATACTTCAGATATGTTATTAGGAGGATCAGCCCCTGGAGAAGGACATCATGCTTGGTAAAGTGGAGAGTCATCGAAAAGAGGAAGAGCCTCAAGGAGATCAACTTACACAGTGGCAGCAGCCACTGATTATTTTATGTCCTCTTCACTTCCAGCAAGCAAGGTTGTATCATCTGCATATCACAGGTTGTTAATGAGTCTTCCTCCAATCCTGATGTCACATGTTTCATCATATAATTCAGCTTCTCAAATTATCTGCTTTGCATACATATTGATTACATATGATGAAAGAATACAACCCTGGCGCACACCTTTCCTAATTTTAAGACATTCGGCGTTTCCTTGTTCTCGTTTTACAACCACATCTTGGTCTATGTACAGGCTCCAAATGAGTACAATTAAATGTTCTGGAACACTCATACTTCTCAATGTTGTCCATAGCTTGTCATAATCCGCACAATTGAAAGCCTTTGCATAGTGAATAAAGCACAGGTAATCACCTTTCTGGTATTTTCTGTTTTCAGCCATAATCCATCTGACATTAGCAATGATATCTATCCCTCATTCCATGTCCTCTTCTGAAACTGGCTTGAACCTCAGTGTCAATGAGATTACTTTTGGTCACACTGCATATTTGTCCATAAATACAAATGATGTTAGATAAAGATAATTCTAATCCAATATTACATTGCAACTTAAAGAATTCATATTTTCATGGTGTTGACTGTCAAATGTAATGACACATGAAGATAATATTCATAATGTAAAACCAGCTATTTTACATCATGTCAATCAAAACCCAACACGATATTAGGATCTACATAACTGGTGGAGGAAACATTTTATATCAACTATATTAATTTTTCAATGTTTCTTCAATACAGCCAACACATACTTCTTCATGTAGAAACAAAATGTCTTTTAACCCCAATAGAACAACAAAATACCTCTTATATTTGCTCCTCTGAGAGGAATCTGCTTTTACTGCACAATTTCAATCACTAAAAGGCAACCTCATTTTCTATATCCATGTTGTTGTTGTTGTTGTCAGGTGCCATCGAGTCGGAACCGACTCATAGCGACCCCATGCACAAAAGAACGAAACAATGTCCAATCCTGGGCCAACCTCACTACCGCTGCCACACTTGATGCCATCAATGATGCCACCTGGCCAATCCATCTCGTTGGGGGTCTTCCTCTTTTTCTCTGACCCTCCACCTTACCCAGCATGACATCCTTCTCCAGGGACTGTTTCCTCCGGATAATATGTCCAAAGTAGGAGAGATGAAGCTTAGCCATCTTGGCCTCCAAGGAGCACTCTTGCTGCACTTCTTCCAAAACAGATCTATTGGTTCTTTTGGCAGTCCATGGTACTTTCAGTATTCTCCTCCAACACCACAACTCAAAGGCATCAATTCTTCTACAATCTTCCTTATTCACTGTCCAGCTTTCGCATCCATATGAGGTTATTGAAAATACTATGGCTTGGGTCAGGCACACCTTAGTCTTCAAGCTGACATCTTTGATCTTCAACACTTTAAAAAAAGTTCCTGTGCAGCAGATTTGCCCAATGAAATACATCATCTGATCTCTTGACTGCTGCTTCCCCGAATGTTGATAGTTGATCCAAGAAGAATGAAGTCATTAACAACTTCAATCTTTTCTCCGTTGGTAAGAATGTTGTTTATTGGTCCAGTGGTAAGGATTTCTGTTTTCTTGACATTGACATGCAATCCATACCGAAAGCTGTGCACTTTGATCTTCTTCAGTAAATGTTTCAAGTCTATATCCATAGGTCACAATAATGGCCTGTTTTCTTCAAACTTCATATACAATCCATTAGTAAACCACATATTTTCAAAAGACCTTCAGAATCACAACTACCTAGCACCCATGTCATCGTTATCTCTCACCTAGTTTAATGTAGGATTATTCTAATATATTGCCTTGCTTTTACCTGGACCTCTCTATAATCTAGCCTCAATACAATAGCCAGAATTAACTTTGATGCAAATCCTACAATGTCAGTCTTTAGCTCAAAACTCTCTAAAACTGATTTTTCTCTCACTCAAGATTAAAAACCAAAGTCTCCATATAATGGTCTTCCAAACCTCATGAAATCTATGCCTCCCCCTCAGTTCCCACTGCACTATTTCTGCCTTCTCTGGTATAAGCTAATCTTCTCCCTTCTGATCAATCATCTCAGCCACAGTGGTTATTTCCCTGACTTCAAAGATACTAGGCACACAACCACCTCAGGGCCTTGACACGTGCTATTCTCTGCCGCCTGCAATGCTTGCTCAAGACAATCCTTTCATGCTATGACTGCAATTGTTACAGCAAAGATGCAGAAGTTGGTATGAAACTATTGTAAAAAAAAAATTAAAAATGTATAATTTAGTTTCAGTGATTGCAAATATGTTATATAGGTCATGACAGTCTTTCTCAAAATTTGATGCTATGAATTACTTCCAAGAATTGATGCAGATACTTAAAAATGAAAATTCCTGAACATTATCTAAAACTATTAACTCAATCTGAAGTTAGGAAAATAATTAGAAATATGCATATTAATAATGTCCTCCAGATGATTGATGTCCATTGTAACGTTCAACAACTTCTGAGCTAAGGAAAATGTGATGATTAAACTAAGACAAAGGATCCTTTAAATCTTTCAAAAATTATTGAAACATTCTTTTGAGAGCATGAAGTGGAGGAACATGCTCAAGAAGAAACCTTGAACATTTCTGCTTGTGTTGAATGCTTTATATTATGTATAATTTGCTACCTTTTACAATGCAGGTGAAGGCTACAAGTTTACAGTTAAATTTAGCATTCTAAGGGCCATGGAGAATCACCTTGGTTACTAAAACCAGCTAAGACCCAAGTGGTTTAAGACATTTCTCAAGGTGAAAAGCTCAATTTTGAAGAGCTATATTTTCAAAATGAGACATCGTATTTATTTCTGTGGCAGTATGTAATATTGCAACAAAACAAAATTGTACTTACTATTTCTCTGACATTTTTCTAAAGCATTCACAATAAACATCAGATGATTTCTTATATGCATTATACTAAAATGCAGGGTAATTTGAAAGGATTACATATAGCAGCCACTTTATAAAATATTCCATAGAAAGGAGGACTGTTTCTTCCAACAGAAAGTTAAGTATTGTAATATCTAAGATTAAAATAATTCTCAAGGTAGAAAACTTGATTCCATGTCATCACTAATATACAGCCCACCTGTGCATTTAATACTAGTGAAAGATAAAAGTAATTAATGAATGTTAAGCTAACATGTATCACACCTGTTTTGTTCACAAATAAAGAAAGGTCTTCCATTCTCCAAAGACTGACAATTGATTTGATTTCTTTTCCATATCGATCCCTCCAGTACCATTTCATGAGCCCATTTTATAACTAGAGGTATGCAATGGAGAAATCACTTGAACTCAGTAATTAACAGAGCTTCAAATATTTCTGACTTTTTATGATCCAATCATGAATTGACAAAAATGTGTTGTTGTTGTTAAATGCCTTTGAGTCGGTTCCGACCCATAGTGACCCTGTACAGGGTTTCCAAGACTGTAAATCTTTACAGGAGCAGAAAGTCTCATCTTTCTCCCGTGGAGTGGCTGGTAGTTTCAAACTGCTGACCGTAAGATTCGCAGCCCGATTCATAACCACTACACTACCAGAGCTCCTTTGACAAAAATATACCTGCATGCTAATCTCAGACCACAGACTGTTTTTGTACTGATGGTAAGCTAAAAATATTTTTAACATTTTCAAAAGGTTGCAAAGAAAAATTATGGATATACAACAGAAATCTTATGTGTCTCACAAAGCTGAAAATATTTATTATCTTACTTCTACATAAAATGTTTGCTGGCTCTTTTGTTATTTTACATGAATACTCCTATAAAAATCTGGTGATTAATCAAATTGTTTTGCCTTCCATTAACAAGACAACTTAGAAGTTCATTTTTAAGATCAGATAAATGATACACCAAAAGTAACTTAAACTGAAGGGAACAATTAGGGGGTATATACATAAAAATTCTAAAGGAATATAAAATGGAAAATTGTGGAACCATTTAATGAATAGACTAATATCTTTACAAAATTCAATAACTTGAGAATATCACAGTATTTCCTGAATCAATACTAACTGATTCCCAGATAATGATGAACCTGAATGGCTACATAATTATGAGTATAGTTTAATAAACAATGTGGCTAAGCCTATAATAAACATGAGGGTAGGAATTAAATCTATATACTATCCAGTCTGGGAAGCGCTGTGGCTCTATAGGATAAACACTGGACTGCAAACCACCACAAGATTGACAGTTTGAGTCTACCAGGTGCTCTGCAGAAGAAAAATGAGACTTTCTACTCCTATAAAGATTTACAACCTCAGAAATCCTATATAGGATCACTATGAGTCAGAACCAACTCAGTAACACTTAGCAACAATAGTAACAAGTCCAATACTTGGCTTATAGTTGGACCTCAATAATGTTTACTGAACAAGTGCAATATGACAGCTTCATTCAAAATATTAAAGAACAAAATAACATTCAGAAGATACACTATATTACTGTACCATCAACACATTAATAATGCTGAGAACTAAGATAGTGCTGTATATTAATATAGTTTATTGGGTAATGGAAAGAGTTTGGGCTCTGCTACTAAAGATTGGCACTTCTATACCACACAGTAGCCCAATGGAAGAAAAGCAATCAGGTTCTGTAGAAACTGCAGTCAAGAAAGTCCTATAAAGCCATTCTATTCTGTAACTAATAGGAGCGCCATGAGCTTCATTCAACTTGATGAAAACTGTTTTGGTTTTACGGTGGCAAATTATCATCCAAACCATCTTGTTTCTCTACTGTCAGTCAACAAAAATCCTTCCTTTTTTCTCGTTTTGAGGCAGTCAACTATATCAACTACTTTTGAGAATAAAGTTTTCAAAATCCACTATAGTTACTTCATCCATGTCTTCTTCAACCTGCCCAAAGAACTTCTCAGGTATGTCAGAAGCAATCAGACATTGCCTAATGGCAAATCGTCTAAGAGGTGATAGGAAACCTTTCCTTTTACCACCATTCATCTGTCAGCTTGTCTTGCTGTGGTAGTGTGTGTGTTGTTGTGATGCTGGATCTATGCGATCGCATTGCAAATGCTAACAGGGTTACAGTGGAATTGCCGGACAAAAACAGACTGGGAAGACAGACATGGCTATCTACTTAAAAAAATAAACTGGCCAGTGTGGCATTGTCTGAGATAGAGCCAAAAGATGAACCCCACAGCTTGGAAGGCGCTTAAAATATGGCTGGCAACGAGCTGTCTTTTCAAAGTAGAATTGATCTTAAGATATGGAGGAAGTAAAGCCTTTGAGCTTTTATTTGCTGATGTAGCATAATCCAAAATGAGAAAATAAAAGAGCAGCAAACATCATTACTAATGTAATATGGAATGCAGGAGGCTAAGTCAACAAGTACTGCTATAAAATCACAGACACCTTTATTAAACAAAAATATCAAAAGGTGACCCTACTGATTCACAGCATATCCTTTTCCAGGCAGTGTTTCCCTCTTTCCAATCTGTCCTCAAAGATGGATTAACACAGTGGTTTCAAAAATGGACTCACACACAAGCACGACTGGGAAGGTGGCACACTATGGGCAGTATTTTGTTTTCTTGTATACAGGGTCACTATGAGTCAGAACTGTTTTAATGGCACCTTAAAACAACAACAACAACAAACCACACAGGAGGGAGTTGGTAACAGTTGTTGTTAACTTGTTAAGTGCCATCGAGTCAGTTAAGACCCATCGTGACCCTGTATAGGGTTTCTGAGAAGCAGCTAATGAACTTGAACCGCTGACCTTGTAGTTCCAAAGGCTTTGCAGTCTGGTGCATTAACCCACAGCACCACACCAGGAGTCCAGATAACAGTTAGGGGGGGTAAAATTTTCTTAAAGATTCTGGAAGACAAGCAAAAGAAACATTGTGAACTTATGAAACATTTTGACATTAGCAACGTGCTAATGTTAAAAAGTTTTCCTCTCAAATTGAATACAGACACGCACACACACACACACACACACACACACATGCAGGACTGACTGTTAACTAGAGGATTTTTGGTTTGAACTCACCAACCACTCCTTAGAATCCCTATACAGGGTCACTGAGTCATATGTCATATATGTTGTTGTTAAGTGCCATTGAGTCAATTCCAACCCATAGTAACCCAGCATAGGGTTTCTGAGGAACAGCTGGTGAACATGAACTGCCTACCTTGCATTTTAAATGGCTTTGCAGTCCAGCACTATATGCTTTTTGTTGTTACATGCCATGGAATCGGTACCAACTCATAGCGACCTTATGATGTACAGCAGAACGAAACTGCCTGATTCTGGGCCAACCTCACTATTGTTGCCACGCCTGAGTCCACTTATGCTGCCACTTGACCAATCCCTCTCACTGGGGGTCTTCCTCTTTTTCTGACACTCCACCTTAACATGAAATCCTTCTCCAGTGACAGGTCGGTCCATCCTGAAGGTATTTCCGAAGTATGAGAGACAAAGTTTGCCCATCTTGGCCTCCAAGGAGCACTCTGGCTGCACTTCTTCCAGCACAGATCTGTTGGTTCTATGGGCATGCCATGGCATTTTCAATATTCTCCTCCAACACCATAACTCAAAAGCATCAATTCTTCTACTGTCTTCCTTATTCACTGTCCAGCTTTCACATGCATATGAAAATACCATGGCTTGGGTCAGGCATACCTTAGTCCTCAAGCTGACATCT
>NW_006408571.1:5271135-5288953 GCF_000296735.1 Chrysochloris asiatica
TAATACTCTGTTCTGAAACCTTTTCTTACCTCTATCTTCTGTGACACTTAAGAAATCTTTCCATAATAATACAAAATTAAAACTTATGAAAATAAAAAAAGCAAAGGGTCTAACTGGAACACATTGAGCCTGAAAAGCCAGAAATTACTATTGTACAATTTGGACACTTTCCAGGGTCTGAGGAATGAGAAGAATGACAGTAGTTTTAAACCGTTAAAGCAGACGAGATCTAAATGTTCAAAAGGAGTTATGAAAAATACGTTAAAATAAGACTGCCTAATACAAGGGTTGTTGTTGTTGTTGTTAAGTGCTGTCGAGTCGTTTCCGATCCATAGCGACTCTGTACAGGGTTTCCAAAGCTGTAAATCTTTACGGGAGCAGAACCCCTCATCTTTCTCCCGCAGAGCGGCTGGTAGTTTCGAACTGCAGGCCTTAAGGTTTGCAGCCCGATTCGTAACCACTATGCTACCAGAGCTCCAACACAAGGGTATCTGATATAAATTCTTTTTTGTTATGTTTATGTAGTGCAGTCAAACATACATGGCACTTTAAAAAAACAGCAATGAAAACTGCAACAACACTGTTATCTTTATTTACCAGTACCTTCAAAGGATGCTAGAAAACATGTGAAATTAATTTCAGTTCCTGTCCAGTGGGCTCACAATCTAAATTACTAGCAACAAATAAAAGAAAAATGAAATCAATGGTGTCAAAATGACATCTAATTAAACTAATAAGTTTCAATGCCTATATTAGCACTGAATCAAGAGAGAACAATGTATGCAAAATATTCTGAATACAACTAAGTATATTCACTACCTGCAATAAATGCAGAACTGCTCCTAGGAGTGATGGGGCATGACATATTATGCCTCTTGCAGATGCCATATTAAAAAGAACCTGCACAAGGGTCTATAGCTTTGGTCTCTTAGGATTTTTCATGAGTTAACTCTAGGAGTTTGGATAACCACAGCCTTTTAGGAGTCTTTAGCACGTACTCACCCACTGTAAACATATGTATGAGTATATAATTTTTAATACGATTTGGATTTCAGTCCATTGAATTAAAATATAGTTACTATAGCAAAGAGTATGAAATGTTGATCAAAATATAATTTTCTTCTTCTCAACTATATTTCCTGATTTGCTAACTAACAGATGTATGTAGTCATGCAACTTGAGTTTTAGACAACACAATACGAATGAAAGTTATGGCATTGTAAGATAAGCAGTGGACTATGAATCACAAGGTCAGCAGTCCCATCAGCTAGTCCTTGGAAAGCCTACCAGGGTAGCTATGAATCAGAAGTAACACAACAGCACTTAACAGCAAACAACAAAAGAGTGCAAAAAAAAAAGCCTCCATTTTGTAGCTGGTTTGTATGAAGACGACCACGATGATGCTATAACCTACCTATTATAGACCGTGTGCTGCAGGTTCCTTTATCAAACCACCTAAGGCTAAACTATGAATGAAAAATCTCATGCTACCACTGAAATGTTCTGGTTTTTTATTACAGTGGCTAGCACTACCCTAACCAGGGCTCTTATATATAGTGTACGGCACCGTGTGTCCCTAACGGAAGATGAGGACATTCACTGTGTCAGATTGTGAGACAATATCGAGGTTGTTAATTTGATTTCAGAAATGGTAAAAAGACGCTAAGTCTACTACTGACCAGAGCAGTAAAATGACTGTTTCCATTTGGAAGAAAGCCAGGAGCTAGATACGCCACCAATGACATTAAATTATCTTTTGTATGGATTCTGGGTCAAGGTTAGAACTAGGTAGCTAAGGTCAAAGTGGAACACCTATACTGTACAAGTCAAGCTACAGATTGAACTTTTTGTGTTTATTTCTCTTTTATTGTCTGGTACATTTAATTGTATATTAATCCTAATTTCCTGCTTAATCCAGGTATTCTAAAGTCTCAAAGAAGGGATGTGTGATCACTAAACATTTATTTTCACATAATTCCTTAATTTAATTATAATCCATATTGGAATATCTGAATGCAATGTAATTTCTTTAGCATGGAAGAAAAGTTTTGGTGTAACAAAATAAGGAGGTTGGTCAAAAATATTTTTTGAATAGATGAAAACTATTTTAATGTCTATATTTACTAACTCACCAAGAGTAAAGAATATTGTGTTTTGTTTTTTTAAATTTTCTTCTGCAGATAGATTCTTCCCTCACCTTAGTCAGGGAAGGACTGTAAACTAGGGAACAGTTAAATTGCCAACAGTTGTCATTGTTAGGTGCTGGCTAGTGGATTCTGAAACCTACTGACCCCATGGGATCCAGCTGAACTACTGATGGGGACTTTTGCAGACTTCAAGCAGGTTCATTTACATTGGACTTCCAGCTGAGAATCTGCAGGTCCACCCGAGATATACTGAATCAGAATCTATACTTTTAACAAGATCCCCAGGTGATTCTTACAGATCCCCAAACGAGTCGTCTGCATAGAGTGATGGCAAAGGAACAGCAGCGGCCTCAGGTTTTATTTTAAGGACTCAGCTGGAAAGAGTGTAGTCATTGATTTTGACTGTCTTCCACAGGTGTAGAAGAGGACAGTGAAAGCACAAAAACCGCAACCGACATTTTTCTTGAAACATGTTCCCTCTAATGATACTAACATCCAAACAAAATGTGGGGATGAGGAAGTAAAAATGTCAAGTATATGCTATACTTAAAAAGAGTGGGTTAGGAGAATGAATTGAGATTTGATTCAAATGCCATATTACTTTATTTTGATATTACTTAACAGCAAGGGTTTATTCTTTTCTATTCTGTTTGTCATAGAACTAACAACAAACTTCCCTGAGATGACAGATAATCACAGTTAGACTTCCCTGCCTCTAAAAACAGAAAATTGTGTAGTACAGTACAATAAGCACTGGACTACTAACTGCAAGGTTAGCAGTTCAACCCTTCCAGCCACTCTCAAACACTGTATATTCAGTTGCTATGAGTCAGAACAGACTCAAACATACAAAACAAAAACAACCATGTGTCTAATTTCCATGCAACTTTTTTTTTCCTCTCATAGAATCCAAAGGGGGGAAATGAAAATGTCCTTCTTGAAATAACTGTTTTATTCAAAGTAGTCTACAGATATAGTTGAGTTCAAATTTTAGTTTAAATCATTGGTTTTCTACTGTATTCCAAATGTAATCAGTTGCCAGTAACGAGGAATATAAACTTCCCAGTCAAGAATAAGAATCTCAGGCAAAAGAAAATCTGATGGAGTTTATTGTTATTGTTAAGTGCCATCCAGTCGGTTCTGATGGATAGTAGGGTTTTAAAGGAGCAGCTTGTGAGTTTGGTAGTAGGATTTGCCAACATCATCCTACAGCGCCACACCAGAACTTGTAAAAATGGGCAATGACAATCCCTCCCATAACACTCTCTGCTTCTCCTCATCGCAAAGGCCACACAAAACTCAACCACATACATAGTTTAGGATTTCTTAAGGAAGTCAGCAGGTTACAATGCCTGATCAGAAATGTTCAAAGCATGACAGTCATGACAATCTCTCCCCTCCATGCTCAGAAGCAGATCTGTCTTGCCTGGGAACTATCACAAAGTTCTAGAAGGTTGCTGATAAATGCCCACAGAACACATCGTTTCACCCTAAGTCTCAGCCTGAAGGTACCTGGCTCTAGCTCTATGGTTCAGTAAACCTAGCTTCCCCAATTAAGTGACTGGAGGCATCCCACTCCGCAAGCAATCCTTCTGTCCAAAAGTCACTCAGCTTGACTTGCTCCATGGGCTGGGAAGCCCACCATTGTCTCTTATGCTCTAACTATTGGTTTTGCTGCTGCTGCCCCTCTGCCACTCCTCTGGTGACACAATTTTCTGTTCCTGGATTGAGGAGGTTCAACACTCAGGGATCTCAGGGTTCACTGGAACACACTCCATTCCTAGCTCTTCTTCACTGCTGGTGGTGAGATCCATGTCGCTGCTTCAGACAGAGATGGCTTATTTTACACCCATGCTAGAGTTTCAAGTTTCCACAATCACTGCTTAATGCCAACTGTTGAACTGTGTCATCCAATCAGTATGTTCTACCACTTTATATTACCCAGACCCATTAGGAAAAGAGTCATTTGGTGGGAGTTACACAGACTAAAGGCAGAAGACACATACTAAATCATTAGCTACACCACAACACTCAATACTGTTCTGCCTCATGAAGCTAGGTAACAATTCAGCAAAATTAGAAAGTCAGGAAATGATGCATCAGAATCACCTGTGTGGCTATTACCTCATCACCTTCATATTTGTTTTTCCTTCCCCTTTCCTGTTTCCCCTTTTCCTTCTTATTCCTTCCCCTCTTCCTCCTTCTTCTAAAAGAAGTATTTTAGCTCCATTCCACTCACATGCCAGTTACCATTTGGTTTTGTATAGTACAGATCGATGGATAGTAACATTAAACTCAATGAAGGTGACATTTTTCACCCACTTCTGATTATAAGATGTCTATAAAAGAGGACTGGAAGCATTTACTAATGAAGATCTAAGACTACAGCCTTCAATATGGATTACACCTCAACATAAAGAAAATTAAACTCTTCACAAAAAGCAACATCATGATAAACAGAAAAATTCGGAAGCTGTCAAGGAATTCATTTTACTTGGAATCACAGTCAATACCCTTGGAAGTAATAGACAAGAAATCAAATGACGTATTGGATAAATCTGCTGCAAAAGATCTCAGTAATAAAAAAGAAATATTCTTTCATGGTTGCTGGGGTTGAGAGGACAGGGAGAGCAGTTTTCTGGGTAGATGTTTTGTTGTTGTTGTTGTTAAGTGCCATTGAGTTGATTTTGACCCATAGTGAGCCTGTATAGGTAGCTGGTAAACACATATTAATTCAGGTGACAGGGAGGGCAATATACAAGGGGAAGGGTAATAAGAAAGAAGAGGGAAGAAGGTTAGTAGAAAAATAATGAGACAGGAGAAGTCACAGGGAAGTAATACAAGGGCGAAAGGGGATAGAGGTAAATAGCGTTATATATACAACCTTGCAACAACAATATTATGTGGGTAGATACATGGACAGAAAGACACATGCTAAATGGGTATGGAAGGATATTTGAAAGAGGATATTGGTACATGATTTAACATTAGTACCTGCAAATACAACTATGAATGTGGTGGAACATAAAACTAGCAAACTGATGGAAACTTCGTAAATATTATCAAACGTCTTACAGCAATGAGTAGTTGAGCCTGGGGCCTCAGGTTATAACCAAGGTTAATAGGTATAACATAGTCCGCAAGACAATGTTTTGCATCCTACTTTGCTGAGTAGCATCTGGGACATTAAAAGCTCATGACAGGCCTTCTAATGTCCAGAAGAAATAAGAGTGTAAAAGAAAGAAAATCAATGAGAACTAAAGATAATTGGAATCAATTACCCCAATGCACTAATGGAACATGTGAACATCAGTATCAATGATTCTGAGATCACAGCTAGATGGTACCCAGCGAACGTTACCAACCATTCTGAAAGGGGTCACAATAGAAAGTCCCAGATAGAGTGGCCAAATATGTGGAACAAAACTAAAAATTATTGAAAGAAAGAGAGAGAGAGCAAGCAAGCAAGAAAGAATGGAAGAAAGAACAGAAAGAAGGAAGGAAGGAAGACTGATATTACTGGTCATAAAGAGACTAGAGGAAGTTGAGACTAAAAGAGACTGGTGGAACCTGAAACTGTGGCCCCCAAGCACCCTTCAAGTCTGGAAAGGAACTCACACTCGTGGCCCAACTTGCAGCCAAGTAGGAGCTAGGTATATAGGGGGAACAACACTAGTAAGGTATGCTTACTATGAATGAGGGAATGCTCAATCATTAAAAATCAAAGGTGCAGAGAAGTACCTGAGGTCAAAGGTGAGAGGGATGGGAAGGTGGGTGAAGTGGAAATAGGTGACCCAGGGAGGAAGTGGGGAAACTGTTGTTCCGTGTTGCTGCTGTTGTTGAGTGTCATTGAGTCAGTTGTGACCAATAGTGACCATGCATAGGGTTTCTGAGGAACGGCTGGTGAGCTTGAACCACCAACCTTGAAGTTCAAACCAACCTTGCAATCCAGAGCATTAAGCTACAGCACCACACCAGGACTCCATGAAAGGGGATTAAAATAATGGAGATGATACAAAGTATATACTTGTCAAATGTAAATTGCTGATTTTAGCTGTAAATCTTCACTCAATTCACAAAACAAATTTTAATTAAAAAAAAAAAAAAAAAGTAAAATCTCTTCAAAGTTTTAAAAGGCAAAGATGTCACTTTGAAGACTAAGGTACACCTGATCCAAAACATGGTATTTTCAATCATCTTATATTCATGCAAAACTGAACAATGAATACAGACAACCAAAGAAGAGATGTCTTTGAATTATACTGATAGCAAAGAATCATGAAGATCACATGGATTGCCAGAAGAACAGATAAATCCATCTTGAAAGAAATACAAGCAGAATGCTCATTAGAAGGGATAATGGAGAAATTTTGTCTTGCATACTTTGGATATGTTATCAGGAAGGGATCAGTCTCTGGAGAAGGACATTGTGCTAGCTAAAGTAGAAGGCCAGTGAAAAAGAGATGAACTGACAGAGATTGCAACTATGAGCTCAAATATAACAATGATTGTGAGGATGGAAGATGAAGAGCTTTGTGCTGTTATGCATAGGATCATCAAGTCATCATCAATGACTCAATGGAAACTAACAACAAAAATACAAGATATTTAGTGCTATAAGGTGATGCAAAGTGTTAATGCCCTTGACTACTAAATGAATGGCTGGTAGAGTCCACCTGGAGGTACCACAGAAGACAGGCCTGGAAATTTACATCAGAAAAATCAGCCATTGAAACCCTCTGCAGTACAGTCCTATTCTGATACACATGGAGTCAGGAGTAGAAGTTATCTTGATGGCAACTAGTATGGCTGGTGATAAAATACTTACATTTTACTAGAACCAATTTTAAGTAAAATGAAACTAGTCAACCGTCCCATAAACCAGGTCAGATATTATGATATGAATAAACTCACACAATTCTTAGCAGAACTTGGTTTTCAGTGGCTAGATGAAGTACAATGATTTTTTCATTCCTTGGGGTAACATAGACGTGATTATATATTTGAACAAGAATCTTAATTATATACGGGGCTACAACATGTCCAGTGAAGTAGGATTCCTGCAGAGCATCTGCGTTACATAAGACTATAGGTGGAATCCTGAACAGCATCCAGAATCTTCAGAGATGGGAAATTTCCACTTGAAAGGACAAGCAGACCAGTCTGGAGTAGCTAGAAGAACAGAAGATACTTCTTGAAAGAAAGACCAACAGGAAAATTACATAACAATATAGGCACACTGACTGATTACTACAAAAACAAGCAAGTTGCTCACCCAGGCGACATCAAGGCAAGTGGCCGGGTCCCATCAGAGCAAACCCCCTTCCAAGACTAAGACTCAATGGGAATACACGCTCTGATTGGTGACCAAGTTCGTCACCGATAAGGGGAAATGAGGGGAAAAACAGCAATGAAGTCGCAAGCTAAGCCCTACAATGTTCAATAGACTCCTGTGAATCTGGGTGGAGACCTGTTTGGTGAGCAGTGTGGGGACTCTTTGGCCCAGAGTCAGTGACAGAGCCACAGAGGACTAGAGTGGAGAGTGAAGCATCCAGATGATAAGAGAGGGCAGATTCATAAGAACACCCCCACTTGCATATAATACCCACTTGACCTGGCTTCAATGGTGGATGATCAGAACTCAACTAGAAGAAGAAAGAAGAGGAAAAAAAGAGTAATCTGATACAACTTGATGAACTTGATCTACACCTGTGGTTGCAGTAGCTCAAAAGAGGGAACAAATCTTTACAGCAAGGATCATTCCCACCCCCTCCATACACAGAGTAGACAGGGATGGGCAACTTGGAAATTGGCTACCCAAAATGGGGGGATTACAAAGGCAAGAAGTGACTGGCTTACAAGTTTTCAAGAGGGAACCTAGATCCAGAGGGCATGGGAGAAGGTAGAATCTTCACTGAGTAATATCCAATCTGTCTGGGCAGGGCTGATGATAGGAGATGAGGATGGCACTCATGTGGTACAATAGTGAATAATTGTTATCAGGACTGACTGTGAGGGTTGGAAATGTAAATGTAGAAAATTTGTAGCAAGGATGGGAGTGATTAACTTTGCAGTCTACGAGTGGATGTCCCTGGGACTATCAAGGGAGAAGAGCGGAGAGCGGGACCCTACCCAGAGAAGCAGTGATGCCAGAGATGGAGGCAGAGATGATGACATGGAGAGATAGAGCAGCTGGGGACTTTAGACTCAGAGAGGGAGAGGGGCTGTGTGCTGATGACCGGTGGGGCAGTCTTGTAGGGTATACCCTTTGGTTGGTTGATGATGCATGGAGGGGATTGTAACCATGGCAATGAAACGATATACGATAGGATGAACGTAAAGCTAATGTTCTCCCATGTAAACTATCACATAATTCACAATAAAACATTTTTAAAAAGGATTTTAATTATAATATACTGAGTTGTCAGTGCACATAAGGTTTTAATTACATCACTACAGAAATAAATATAATGTCAGGAGTTTGCTATAAACATAATGATAACTTTATCTGTTCAGAGTCAAACATGTGACTAGTTCTATTTGCCTTTCTCTGTGAGACATGGAAACTGCACTGCTCTAGAGATGATGGCTCTGGTTGCAGACTGACAAGTAAACAAATAATGAAAAAAAGTGGCTGTTATTAAATACCGCTGAGTTGGTTCCAACTCATAGCAACTTTGTATAGGGTTTGAAGAAGTAGCCGGTGGATTTGAACCACTGACCTTATGTTTAGTCATCCAGTGCTTAACATACAACACCACACCAGGACTCCAATAATGAACCAGAATGGTTCAATTTGGACTTTTCTCATCCAATTTTAACTCTTAAGAGTGGGACTAACATCTGATTGATTTCTGTTATTTACCTATGAAGTGTAGGGCCTAGATATTGAAATTGCTCCATATATAATTTTTCATTAGTGAACTATTCATACCTTAGCTGTTGAAGGATTATTGTAATAATTTAAGAATATTTTAAGAAGTTTCTCACTTCCTTCAACCTCTCTCATCTCTGGAATTTTAACTCGTAAGGAATCTATATTCCTGCTAAATCTTCCAAAAATAAATTTATAAATTCTTGGTACAATAAATTGTAATTTCAATTAAGTTAAAGTGTGCACATTTGAAGAAAAATAAATGGAGGCAGCTTTTATGGTAAATGCATCTTGATGGAAATTGTGTATGGGGTTTCATGCAACCTTAAAAAAAAAGAAAAGAAAAAAAACAGAAGAGTTATCAACAGAAAGCATTCAGACCAAATTATGTAAATATGGGACATTTCCTTACTATTATGATACATTCTAATCCTTTGATATATGTGTATGTAAGTATATTCATGTTGGTTTGTGATATTTTTTCCCCATTCAGGTGTCACAGAGCCCCATATATTATATATTGTCCCTCTTTAAAATTCTTCTACAAACTCCTGTTTTTTATGGGAAGTGCATTTCAAATAGAAGTGAGAAAATGATAGAGTTTTATTCATATTCACTAAGATCTAACCAAATATTTAATTTTCCAAAGAGTATTTATTATTTTTCAGGTTAGTTACTTATTCACCCACATCCATGGGTATATCTTATTGCAAAGTCTTAGCATCGTAAGTATTCTTGTACACAGTTCTATGAATCTGGTATCTCTCCTCTTGATATGAATTAATATTTTCCTAGTTCTAATGTGCTTAACTTTGGGATCACATTTTTGATAAATGATTGGATTAATACTAATTATAAACTCACTATGTATTTCCTTAAAAATAAATAAATAAAATCTCATGGAATGGTAGGTGTGATCATTAGGCTTTGTGTCACCTTGACTAAGCCAAGATTGACAGTGACTTACTAGTTAATGTGTGTATTCACCTCCTTGATGAGAACTAACGTGATGTGACTGTCTCCCCACGATGTGATCAGCCCTGATCTAAGTATCCTATGTTTTATAAATGCTCACTTACATAATGTTAATGAAGCCAGATGCAATTTACAGGATTAGGTGGTATCCTGACTTAATCTCTTTTGAGATAGAAAAGAGATTAAGCAAGCAAGAAGACCTCAGAGGGACCTATTACTACCAAGAAAGAAGAGCCAGGAATGGAATTTATGCTTTGGATCTGGGGTCCTTGCTCTGTGAAGAAGCTCATAGTTCCAGATAAATATTGATGCCATGATGTGTGGAGAGCTCTATGGAATGTGGGGCCTGAAAATGCTGAAAGCTGACAAGAGCCTTTCTCTAGAGCCTAAAATCTGAATTTGGACTTCTAGCCTCCTTAACTGTGAAGTCACTGTACCAAAAAGTATTAGACAGTCTGGGTGGACCTGATGAAAGGAGATGCGGATAGGTCTCTTGTGATATAATAGTGAATAATTATTATTGTTTTTACAATAGTGAATAATTACAATCGGAACTGATTGTGAGGGTTGGAAATGTAAAGGTAGATGTTTTGTAGCAAAAGGAGGGGAGTGATTGACTTTGCATTCTAGGAACAAAGGTCCCTGGGACCATCAAGGGAGAAGAGTGGAAAGTAGGACCCTATCCAGAGAAGCAGCGACACCAGAGATGGAGGCAGAGATGATGACATGGAGAGATGGAGTGGCTGGGGACTTTATGCCCAGGGAGGGAGAGGGGCTGTGTTCTGATGACCCGGAGGGCAGGCTTGCAGGGTATACACTTTGGTTGGTTGATGATGCATGGAAGGGACTGTAACCATGGCAATGAAACACTATACAATAGGATGAATGTAAAGCTAATGTTCTCCCATGTAAACTATCGCAGAATCCATAATGAAACCTTAAAAAAATAGTAATAGACAATGTTCAATCATTGCAAGAGATAGCATATGACCAAGTAATATTGAAGGAAGCACTCCAAGTTACACTGAAGGCATTGGCAAAGAATAAAGCCCTAAGAATTGATGAAATACAAATTAAAATCTTTCAGCTACCTGAGGCTGCACTGGAGGCACTCATTCATCTATGCTAAGAAATTTGGAAGAGAGCTACCTGGCCAACTGACTGGAAGAGATACTTATTTGTGCCCATGCCAAAGATGGGTGACTCAGCAGAATGCAGAAATCATCAGACAAAATCATTAATATAATATAATATGCAAGTAAATTTTTGCTAAAGATAATATAAAAAGAGTTGCAACCATACATTTACAGGGGCTTTCAGGTTCAAGCTCTGGTAGTGTAGTGGTTACGAATCGGGCTGCGAACCTTAAGGTCAGCGGTTCGAAACTACCAGCCGCTCCGCGGGAGAAAGATGAGGCTTTCTACTCCCGTAAGGATTTACACCCTCGGAAACCCTGTACAGGGTCGCTATGGGTCGGAACCGACTCGACGGCACTTAACAACAACAACATCAGGTTCAAGCAGGATTCAGAAGAGGAAACGAAAGAAGGGATATCATTGCTGACACCAGATATATCTTGGTTCAATGCAGAGCATACCAGAAAGGTGCTTACCTGTAGTTTACTGACTATGCAAAGACTTTCGACTGTGGGGATCATGAGAAGCTATTGACAACACTGTGGAGAAAGAGTTTTCCAGAACACCTAATTGTGCTCATGAGGAAACTGTACATAGATCCGAGGTCCAAAGTATAGATTCCATTCCTGACTCCTCTTTCTTGGTAGTAATAGGTCCCTCTGAGATCTGTTTGCTTTCTTAATCTCTTTTATATCTCAAAAGAGATTAACTCAGGATAAAATCTAATTCTGTAAATTGCACCTGGCTTCATTAACATCATAGAAGTGAGGATTTACAACAGAACAAGGAGACATTGAATAGTTTTATATCAGAAAAGGTGGGTGTCAGGGTTGTATTCTTTCACTATACTTATTCAGTCTGTACAATAAACAGATAATTAGGGAAGCTGGATTATATTAATGAAGAACGTGGCATCAGGATTGGACAAAGATTCACTAATAACCTGCGATGTACAGATGATACATCCTTGCTTGCTGAAAGTGAAGAGGATTTAAAATATTTTTTTATGAAGATCAAGGAACAAACTTTTAGTATGGATGGCACCTCAATGTAAAAAAAAACAACAAAAGATTGTCACCACTGAACCAATAAATCACATCATGATGAATGGAAAAAAGATTAAAGTTGTCAAAGATTTTATTTTCTTGGATACAGTATCAACAGTCATGGAAACAGAAGTCACGAAATTAAATGATATATTGCATTAGGCAAGTCTGCTGTACAAGACATCTTTAAAGAGCAACGATGTCAGTTTGAGGACTAAGGTACACCTGATCCAAGCCATGGTATTTTAAATAGTTTTATATGCTTGTGAAATCTGGACGATGAATAAGGAAAACCATAGAAGTGATGCATTCAAGTTATGGTGTTGTACAAGGATATTAAAAATACTATGGACTTCTAGAAGGACATACAAATCTGTTTTGGAAGCAGTACAACCAGAATTCTCCTTAGAGCCTGGATGATGACTTTGTGTCTCATACTTCAGAAAAATCAGAAAGGACTAGTTCCTGGAGAAGGACATCATGTTTGCTAAGAGTGGAGGGTCAGCAAAGAGAGGAAGAATTCCAAGAGACGGATTAGCACAGTGGCAGCAGCAATGGGTTCAAGCTTAACAACACTTTTGAGGAAGTGTTTTGTTCTATTGTGCATAAGGTCCCTACTAGTTGTACCTGACTTGATGTTACCTAGCAACAACAACAACAAACTGTGAAAGAATAAGTTTCTGTTTGCTAAATCCACCCACCTGTAGTATTTGGGGTACAGCAGCACTAAGTAACTTGGACAGAAGGTCATTCCCAGGGTGTATATATTTCCAATTTAATACTTTTTTGGAATGACTTTTCTGAAATACGCACACACATATACAAACACTATTTTATACTACCCTTATGAAATTTTGAACATAACTAATTATCCCGTGCAAATGAATTTAATTAGTTTACACCATTTATACCTGCTACAAACAAAATTACTACGAAATCAGGAAAGATTAGAGATTTAGAACTCTATTCACGATGTTAGTGTACATTCTGAATATGCTGTGATGTTGATTTATGCTGAAAACTACTTCATCAGCAACATGAAGGCCAAACATAAGGTTTTTATTCCTCTCCTGTACATAGGATACCTTTGTTTCTCACTGTTTTTATGAAATTACTCTCCACACACACTTTGAACATTTTTCTTCCCTTAGTTGCTTCACTCTTTCCAAATGTATAATTCAGTGTCTACTATGTGCCTGCTGTGCAAAGGCAGTTTCCAGCCTTGAATCACATGCATGAGCAGTCACATGTCTTGTCCCATGTCTCATGGGGATAGGCACAGCAGAGCATTTCCAACTGTAGGTTGTGGTTTGAACCAGTGGTTGCTTCTAGGTGCTGTTGGCTTGGCTGCTGATTCATGATGATTTCATGTATTATAGACACAGTAGAACTGCTCTGTAGGTTTTCTTGGTTTAATCTTTACAAATCAGTTTTCTAGGCCTTTCTTCCAGGAAGCCTCTGGCTGGGTTTGAGCCACCAACAATTACTTTAGTAGACAACTGTAAACTGTTTATACAACCCAGGCTCCTTTTAATTTGTTTTACGTCTTGAAACCACTTTAAGGAGAATTATGAAATTACTGTTCTATCTTATCTATTTTTCAGAGCATGAAATGAATTAGATAGGATAAAGCACAATTTCACAAAGAAAAAAATAAGCACAGTGTACTTCATGCATAAGGACAAAAAGTGACAAAATTTTTATTTAGAATATATGTGTCTGTTCCAACATTTACTTTGGATCATTGTCAAAAGTTTTGGAATTTACTTTAATAGAAAAAATGAGATACAATTGTAGTCGACCCCACTGTCATAACCAAAGTACTTCATTTTAAAAATTTAATATAGCAACAACTAGTTTTTCCCTCCTATGGTTAAATACTTCATAATATAATTTTGCTTTGATAGTTCATGCGACCAATTTGTTCATTCAGCTATTTTACACTGTTACTTTTTAATCACACGCTATTCTTATTTAAAAAGATTAAGCAAAAAGAGTGAATCACACATCTCACTGCATGCAAGAGAAGATCATAAAAATGTGAATCTTCTTTTTAATTACAGTTGAAGCTGACCTCGGTATGAGATTTAATATCTCACAAGATCAGCAACTTTACTTTCTACCTATCAGGCTGTATGGCAAGTAAGGGCAAAGATAATCAAATAAGAATTTCAGCTGAAGTGGATTTTAATAAAATACATATATTATCTCAATCCACATAATTATTCATGAATATGACCTAAAGGATAAGGATTCTTAACATAAATTTTATATCAAGAAGTTTAATTAACAAAAAACACCATAGTATATTCATATATGTATATCCATAGCAAAGTATGCATAAAGTAACTGTACATAAATTACAACTTCCTTGGCAATCTTAAATAACAAATCCATTTTCTCCAACAAGTGCTACTGAAATTACATTCATTTTCTTTGTTGTCGATGAAAACACAAGACCTACTTGCTTCTGTGATCAACCCTACAGCTTACCTAGTAATGTAGGCTGGGGTTAAATCTTGGAATTGGCCTGAAATGCCTCATCAGATTTCCCTTGATTTGACTTTTGTTCCTCTTTCTACTTACATGATTTTAACTTTTTTTGGCTTTTTGACTTTTGATTCTCTTTCTTCTTCCTGGGAAGTTCAGAAGTAGCTTCTTTCAAATTTTTCAGTGTTTCATATACCAGCAGGGTTACCAATGGTGGAAAGGCTTAATCAAACTTTCCAGACTAGGAAGAAGGAATAGGCGATCCACGTCTGAAAGATTAGGCCCTGAAGACCTCATGAATAGCAGTGAAACATTATCGACATAGTGCCAGAAGAGGAGCACCACAGGATGGAAGGCATTCAAAATACAACTGAGAAAACGTTGACTCCTTAAAGTACAATCGACCTTAATGGTGTGGATGGGGCAAAGCTTTAGAGACCTTCATTTACTGATGAGGAATGACTCAAAATAAAAGGAAACAGCTGTTAGCACCCATTATTGGAACATGGAATATATGAAGGATGCATCGATGAAAATTGAAAGTCATCAAAATGAAATAGAATGCATAGAGATTGATATACTAGGCATCAATGAGCCTAAGGGAGAGCTACTGACCATTGAAAAAGGATAATCCTATGGTTTACTCTACTGAGAATGACAGACTGAAAAGCACTGGTGCCATATTCATCATCAAAAAGAACATTTTAATATCTATTTTGAAATGCAACACTGTCAGTGATAGGTAGTATCTCTGCACATATGGGGAACAGCAGTTAATGTATTTTTTTTTTTTCAAATTTACACACAAACCACCAAAAACAATGATGAAATTAAATAATTATACCAACTTTTGCCATCTGAAATTGATCAAACATGGAATCAAGATGCACTGAGAATTATTGGTGCTTGGAAAATGAAAAGTTAGGGGAAAAAAAAAAAGGAGTTTGATTTCTGTAACAATATAGCCTTGGAAATAGCAATGGCACTGGAGATCACAAGACAGAATTTTGCAAGACCAACTAACTACTTCTTCATTGGAAACAAAATTTTTCAACAATACAAATGGCGGCTATACATTTGGACCTGGCCTGACGGAATACATCAACATCAAATTGCCTACATATGTGGGAAGAGATGAAGGAGAGGCTAAACATCATCAGCCAAAACAAGGCCAGAGGCAAACTTGTGGAACAGATCATCAGTTGCCCATATGCAAGTTTAGACTGAAGCTGAAGAAAATTAAAACAAGTTCATGAGAGACAAAATATGACACTGACTATATTGCAACTGAATTAAATGACCATTTCAAGAACAAATTTGATTCATTAGACACTAATAACTGAAGATGCAAAGAGTTGTAGGATGACATCAAGAAATACCAAACAAAAACAACCACACGATCTTATCAATTGACAAAGAAAAAGCATTTGACAAAATCCAACATCCATTCCTGATAAAAACACTCAACAAAATAGGAATTGAAGGGAAATTCCTCAACACAATCAAGAGCATATATTCAAAACCAAGAGCCTACATCATGCTCAATGGAGAGAAACTGAAAGCCTTCCTTCCCCCTGTGAACAGGAACCAGACAAGGATGCCCATTATCACTGCTCCTAGTCAATACTGTGCTGGAAGTTTTAGCCAGAGCTATACGGCATGATAAAGAAATTAAAGACATCCAAATTGGCAAAGAGGAAGTAAAACTCTCCTTATTTGCAGATGATATGATCCTATACATAGAAAACCCCAAAGACTCAGTAAAAAAACTTTTAGGCCTTATTGAAAGATTCAGCAAAGTGGCAGGGTATAAGATCAACATACAAAAATCAATTGGATTTCTCTATAGCAACAGCAATAATGATGAAAAGGACATTAGGAAAGCAATACCATTTACAATAGCCACGCAAAGGATGAACTACCTAGGAATAAACATAACCAGAGAAACAAAGGACTTATACAAAGAAAATTACAAAGCACTACTACAAGAAACCAAAAGAGACCTACAGAAGTGGAAGAACATACCATGTTCCTGGATAGGAAGACTCAACATCATGAAAATGTCAATACTACCCAGAGCAATTTACACTTACAATGCAATCCCAATCCAGGTTCCAGCAATATTCTTCAATGAGATGGAAAGGACAATTACTAATTTTATATGGAAAGGAAAGAGACCTAGGATAAGCAAAGCACTGCTTAAAAGGAAGGACAAGTTTGGAGGTCTCTCACTCCCTGATTTCAAACTTTACTACATGGCTACAGTGGTCAAAACAGCCTGGTACTGGTACAATGAAAGAGACATTGATCAATGGAACAGAATCGAGAATCTAGTTATCAACCCAACCACATACAGCCAAATGATCTTCGACAAAGTGCCTAGGCACATTGCATGGGGAAATGACAGTCTCTTCAACAAATGGTGTTGGCAGAACTGGAAAGCAATATGTAAAAGACTGAAACAAGACCTTTGTTTCACGCCCTATACAAAAATGAACTTAACATGGATTGAAGAGCTAAATGTGAATCCCAAAATTATGAAGATCATCAACGAAAAAATAGGGATAAGCATGAGGGCACTAATCCAGGGCATATACAGACTGCCACACATTTTGAAAAGTACACAACAAAAATAGACAAAAGAGATGAGTGGGACTTACTAAAAATTAAAAACTTGTGCACATCAAAAGACTTCACCAAGAGAGTAAACAGGGAACCCACAGACTGGGAAAAAAATATTTTGCAACGACATATCAGATAAGGGAATCATCTCTAAAAGATATAGGAAAATGCTAGACATCTACAAAAATAAGACAAATAACCCAATTAAGAAATGGACACAGGATATGAACAAACACTTCACCAGGGAGGAGATCCGGGCAGCCAACAAACATATGAAAAAATGTTCACGATCACTAGCCTTAGAGAGATGCAAATCAAAACAACAATGAGATACCATTTCACACCAGCAATAACAGCAAAGATCAAAAAAGTTGAGGATAATAAATGCTGGTGAGTATGTGGAGAGACTGGGACACTCCTGTATTGCTGGTGGGACTGCAAATTGGTCCAACCTCTCTGGAAAGCAATATGGTGCTTCCTCAGAAGGTTGAAAATAGAAATACCATTCGATCCAGCAATTCCACTACT
>NW_006408571.1:5289899-5297018 GCF_000296735.1 Chrysochloris asiatica
GGGGAGGCGGGTGGAGTCTCAAGTGAGTAATATCCAACCTGTCAAGGAAGGGCTGATGAAAAGAAATGCGGATGGGTCTCATGTGACACAGGGGTGAATAATTGTTATCAGGATGGATTGTGAGGACTGGAAAGGTAAAGGTGGATATTTTATAGCAAGGAGGGATGTGATTAACCTTTCAGTCTAGGAGCGAAGGTCCCTGGAACCATCACGGGAGAAGAACAGAAATTGGGACCCCACCCAGAGAAGCAGCGAGGCCTGAGATGGAAACAGAGAGGATGACATGAAGAGATGGAGGGGCCAAGGACTTGAGATCCAGGGAGGGAAGGGAGCTGTGTGCTGAGGACCATGGGGAGAGTGGGGGGGCCTGCGGGGTATAACCTTTGGTTGGGTGATGATGCATGGACAGGATGGTAACTATGGCAACGAAACGACGTATGATAGAATGAGTGTAAAGCTAATGTTCCCCCATGTAAACTATTACACAATCAAAGGGGGAAAAAAAGAAAAAGAAATACCATACAGATAGAAAGCAAAAGGTCATTAAAAAGAAATGAAATAAGGAAAAGACAAATAAAAAAATAATAATAGGATATCAAAAAAGAGACTCAGAAATGTGCTCTTGAACATAGAGTAGCTAAATCAAATGGAAGAAATGATAAAGTAAAATAGCAGAGCAGAAAGGGCAGTTTGAGAAGACAAAATAAAGTATTACAATAAAATGTACAAAGACCTGGGTTTAGAAACCCAAAAAAGAAACACTGTACATTTCTCAATAAAGCTTAAAGAACTGAAGAAAAACTCAAGCCTTGGGTTGCAATATTGAAGGATTCTATACACAAACATCTGGAGTCCTGGTGTGGCGCTGTGGGTTAATGTGCAAGACTGCAAAGTCATTTGAACTGAAAGGTTGTCGGTTCAAGCTCACCAGCTGCTCCTTGGAAACCCTACACAAGGTCACTATGGGTCAGGACCTACTCAACGGCGCTTAATAACAACCGCATAGGCAAAAATAGAGTCCTGGTGTGGCGCTTTGGGATAATGCACTGGACATCCAGGTCAGTTTAAACTTCAAGGTCGGTGGTTCAAATTCACCAGCTGCTCCTCTGAAACCCTACACAGGGTCGCTATGAGTTGGAACTGACTGGATGGCACATAACAACAACATGGGCCAAATATTAAATGATGAAGAAAGCATCAAAAGAAGATGAAAGAAATATACAGTTTCACTGTACCAGGAGCTAGGATATGGATCAAAAACTGATAGTATTGAAGGAAGAAATCTCAGCTGCACTGAAGACATTTGTGAAAATCAAGGCTCTAGGAATTGGAATATTGAAATGTTTCAACAATCTGATGCAGCACTAGAACCACTCACTAGTCTATGCCAAAAAAGTTGAAAGACAAACCCACCGGAACACATCCATATTTAGTACAATTCCAAAGAAGACAACACCAAAGAATGCAGAGATTCTCGAGCAATATCATTAATATCACAGGCAAGCAAAATTTTGCTTAAGAAAATTAAAAAATGGATGCAGTAGTGCATTGACAAGCAGCCACCAGAAATTTAGTCAGATTCAGAATAGGATGAAAATGAGGAATACCAGCTGGATCTTGACTAGAAACAGAGTATACCAGGAAGATACTTAACTTTTTTTTTTTATTATTATCATTGACTATGCAAAGATACTTGACTGTGTGGATGATAACACGCTATGGATAGCACTGAGAAGTACAGGTACTGCAAAACACTTAATTGTGCTCATGAGAACCCTGTATATAGACCAAAAGGCAGCCATTCATACTGGGGAAAAAAGTGGGACACTGAGTAGTTTAAAATCAGGAAATGTGTGCACCAAGGTTGTGTCTTTTCACCATACCTATTCAATCAGTATTCTGAACTAGTATTCAATAAATTCGATTACATGAAGAAGAATGTGACATCAGGATTGGAGGAAGGCTTATTAACAACCTTCAATATGCAGGTGACACAACTTTGCTTACTGAATGTGAAGGAGACTGGAAGCACTTGCTGATGAAGATCAAAGAATACAGCCTTCAGTACAGACCACAATTCTATGTAAAGAAAACAAAAATCCTCACGACTGGACTAATAAATAATAGCAAGACAAAAAACTGAAGTTGTCAAGGATTTTGTTTACTTGGGTCAATAATCAAGAATCCTGGCAGAAGCAATCAAGAAATCAAAGGGCATATTTCAATGAGCAAATCTGTTGCACAATGCGTCTTTGAAGTTTTAAAGAGCAAAGAAGTAACTTTGTGGATTAAGGTGCCCGTGACCCAAGCCATGGCTTTCCAATTGCATCATATGTATGTGAAACTGTCTAATGAATAAGTAAGGACAGAGAAGAATTTATGCTTTTGTGGTGTTAGTGAAGAATATTCAAAGTACCACGGAGTGCGTAAAGAACAAACAAATTTGTCTTGAAAGAAGTATAGCCAGAATGCTCACTAGAATCTAGGACGGTGAAATTTTGTCTCTCATACTTTAGGCATGTTGTGAGAAGGGATCAGTCCTTGCAAAAGTGCATCATATTTGGTAATTTAGAGAGTTATCAAAAAAGAGGAAGAACTGGAATGAAGTGGATTGGCACAGTAGATGCAACAATGGACTCAAACAAACAAAAATCATGAGGATGGCCCAGAACCGGACAGTGTTTCATTCTGTTGTGTGTAGGGTCGCTATGAATCAGAAACAACTCGATAGCACTAACAACAACAATGTAGTGGTGTTGGCTCCATGAAACAGTAACAAACTGTTGATGGGAAATCAGGCAGATTGATACTAAACTCTTCTTTTCATGATTCTTAAATCTGGAAATCTATCATGGTGGTGGTGGTTATGTGACATGGAGTCGGTTGTGAGTCACAGCGACTCTGTACAGGGTTTCCAAGGCTGTAAATCTTTACAGGAACAGAAAGCCTCATTTTTCTCCCACGGAACATCTGATAGTTTCAAACTGCTGACCTTAAGGTTCACAACCCAATTTGTAACCACTACACTACCAAAGGAAATCTATAGTAGCATGGGTTAACATCTCTGAAAGTGCAATTATTAAGCATGCAACTTCTGAAAGTTGAACTGAGGTGAATTTTATTTGTACTATTTGAGTGCAATTATTCTGATTCTAGCTATGGTAAAGTCCTTAACCAATTTCTTTTTTAAAAAGACTGTGAAAGTTAATGGCAGAGACATTTTCTCTGAATTTTTAATTTATATTTCTTGGTGTTATGAAGATGGTATATGAGAATATATATGTGGAAGTGTTTAGAAAAACATAAAACACTATTCAAATACAATCTGGTATTACAATATGTCTTTTTACTACACAGCAATTATGAGAGTAGTCCCAAGACAGTCTGTGTAAAATAGACTAATGAGGTGATGTCATCTAATCTAGCCTTACCCAAGGCCAGTTTACTCTGGAGAGTCTTTGGGACGAAAAATTTTAGTTATTTATGTCCATTTTAAACATGAACTGCTCTCCAGAGGTTGTGGTGGTAAAAGCTCATTTACAGTGAATGAGCTGTACTGCATGTTCTTATGCTTTACTTTAAAGATGGTGAGAGAATAAGAAACACAGTCCTCATTTACGAGTCATGTATATGTTTGTGTGGGAGACTTGGTGTAGCGCTGTGGGCTAATGTACTAGACTGCAAAGTCATTTGAGCAACAAGGTCGGTGGTTGAAGCTCACCAGTCGCTCCTTTGAAACCCTATACAAGGTCACTGTGGGTCAGAAACTATTCAATAGCACTTAACAACAACAACATAGGTTAGTGTGAGCCTTGTGGTGCTGTACAATAAGCACTCAACTGATAGCCAAAAGAGTGGCAGCTCAAACCCATCAACTACTCTTGGAAATGATTTTCTAAGTCATGATAGTTAAATGGGAAATTTTTATATGTAATATAATGTTCCCAAATATCTAGGCATCTAAATATTAATATTCACTCCTCATCAGGTACTTCATTTCCTTATTTTCCCCTTTATAGTCTCCTTAAAATCTTTATTGCTTAATTGACTTCCTGACATTTAACATTCTTTTATTGTTTTCTTCTTCATTTTCCCTTCTTTGCCACTCATTTTCCTTTCCAATACAGGATCGCCATGAGTTGGAATTGACTTGATGGCATCTCACAACAATATGCAGAGCTTTGTGAGACAATAAATTTCTGTAATTTAAAGTCACCCATCTGTGGTATTGTTTCTGACTGATATTATTGATGCAGCAGAAGTAAGAAGCTAAGACAATAGATAATTCATGAATAATCTTTTAAAAAATATATTTTTTTTCTTCCTTGTGGCTCAAATCAGAGTGACAAAGAAGGGAAAATGAAGAAAGAACCAATAAAAGAATGGTAAATATCCTGAAGTCACATGAACAATAAAGACTTTGAGGATAATGTAAAGGAGGAGGAGTTAGTAATGGAATAAAGAATCTGATGAGGTGTGAATATTAATATGAAGAAGTCTAGATATTTGAGAACATTAAATACTAGATATAAAATGTGCTTTGTAACTACCAATACTGAGAAAATATTTTTTTTTCTGTGTTCATGAAATTATCACATGAACATCTACACAAGGTGTTTAAATCTTGTCTCTCCCATTGGCAATAAGATTTGATTCATTTAAACAGAAGCCAATATATACCTGCACTTCAGTAAAGAAACAATAAATACGTCAATTGAATCTGAGGCTGAAGCCCTTTTCATCTTGGCAGACAAGTTAATTATGCATTCCTTATTCTTTTCTGGAATAAAAACAAAGTTCTCATAGCATTGTATATAAAAATCTAGTACTCAGTGAATATATTTCCAGTTTCATAGTCTTAAGGAATTGCACCATCATTGAAAACATTTTAGGGTTCTTTACATTATGATCTTGGGATGTTCTATGCTAATCTAGATCATTTTATAGCTGTAAAAGCTGAAAAAATCTAAAGTGAAGTACCAAGAGAAACTTATAATAAAATATTAAATTAGATGTTCCCTAAAGTATAAGCTACATCTGAAGAGTGAGGTGGGCACTACCTTAGGTACATGCATTTCAGAGCTCACTGGGGTGCCATTTAGTATATTGGAGCAGTTCCTGCAAGCTTCCCAAGAGGTCTGAAAAAGTGAATGAGTTTCTCAAAGTGACTGTTTTTTACTCTGAGGAACAATTTAAGTTAGAAGAATCTGGCTGAATAAATGGCTTCTTCCTCCCTGTGTATTAACAGACTGACTGCAGCTAATACAAGATTTTCCCATTCCACTACCTACGGTTAGAAGAAATAATCTAAAGTTTGCACCAAAGGCTTCCCTTGCCAAAATCTGTTTTAACTGTTGTCATCTTGGGATGACATTAAGAATTTGGGGGAATCGATAAGATGAACAGGCTGGGTGAACTATATTTTATTCATAGCTTTTTATTTTTCACTAATAAAAAAAATCCTGTCATGATATTGTAAATTTACACATGGTTTCCACACAGCCAGTGTTTAATATGGTAAGGTTAATTTACTTTTCCAAACTAAATCTACAAAAGAAAATTTCAGTGATTAAAAATAAAAATGGAGAGTTTGGGTCTCTTCCTGTTTCATATTCTGCTTCTTCTCAGTATCCTTAGCTAATCCAGCCTTATCTTGTGGACCTTTGCACGTGCTCAGGGCTTAGTCCTTAGACATCTTTTCTTTATCTGTATTATTTCCCCACATGATTTAATCTAACCTCATGACTTTCAATAGGATCTGTAAGTTGACAACTTCCGAATGTATATCTTCAGCACTTACCTCTATGAGAATTCCATATTTATATGTCTTAATTGCATAATTAGCATTTTCACTTGGATGTCAAACTAAACATGTCTAAAAGCAAATTCCTGATTCTTTCATAGTTTCCTTCATCTCCTGCAATCCAGTTTATTATCAAGATAGTATCTAAAGTGGTACATTTAAAACTCAAGTAAGATCATTTCATTCCCCTTATTAGAACCTCCAGTGGCTTCCCATTTTAAAGTATAAGCCGACATCACTAAGCTATCCCTACAAAATAGTCCCTGACTTTCTATTACCACTCTCCTTGTTTACCTCACTCTAGACATAATGGTCCTCTTACTATTCATACAAATGCCAAGAAACTACTGCTGCTTTCTCTGCTTAGAACTAGTTTTTCTATAAACACACAGAGGAAACCCTTTCAGGTTCTTTAGTCTCTGTTCCATTATTATTTTATCAATGGCATCTTCTCTTGTTGTCATAACCCACTTTTCCATCCTCTATACTCATACAACTTATTTCTGCTTTTTCTCTCTCTCACTCATTCTGTCTCTGTTTCTCTTCCTTTTCCCTTTTTCTCCACTAGAATGCAACAGTCCATTAAAGCTAAGACTGACCATTTTGTTTAGTGCTGTAGTTCCAATAACTAGAACATGAGAGATGTTTGGCATATGTTTATTTAATGAATGCATAAGCACACTGCCTAAATTAAGCTTCTTCTAGAAGCAGAATTAGAGTGCCAGTAGTTTATTGGGAAGTACATTGAACACTAGAAGGAAAGTAGAGAAATGATAAGGGAAGAGAAGACAGCCAGCCTCCATAAGGGTGTCTGATACTTGATTCAACTGTGCAACGCCACAAAACATACACTTCAGAATCACCCACCCAAGGGTAAATGAAACTGGTGTTATTTACCCACCAATCCTGGGATAAATGGTTAAAGGGTGCTCCTAAAGATGCCTGGAAGTGTTAATTATTTTGTATTTCTGGGATCCCTCTCTATCATAAGCTCTGTATATCTACAAAAGAAAAGTTATTGGGCACAGAGATGAATATCCTACAACTGGGAAGGGCAGTTAGGGCCACACAATTTTATGGCTATGGGGAAAGGGCATGAGTTGTTGGATGACACCAAGAACATCATGCAGGAAGAAAGCAAAAGTTCCTAAGACGACAAGAAAGAAGGAAAAGATCAAAGTGGATGTCAGAAGAAACTCTGAAACTTCTTTTCCTGCATAGATATGCAAATAAAAGAAATGAAGAGGAAAAAGAGCTGAAAAGAAAATTGCAAAGGTCAGCTCGTGAAGACAAAGTCAATATTATAACGAAATGTG
>NW_006408571.1:5299513-5306325 GCF_000296735.1 Chrysochloris asiatica
TTGGAAGAAGTGCAGCAAGGGTGCTCCTTGGAGGCCAGGATGGCTAAGCTTCGTGTCTCATATTTTGGTCATATTGTCAGGAGAGAACAGTCGCTGGAGAGGGATGTCATGCTGGGTAAGGTGGAGGGTCAGAGAGGAAGAGGAAGACCCCCAATGAGATGGACCGGCCAGGTGGCATCATTGATGACATCAACTGTGGCAGCGGTAGTGAGGTTGGCCCAGGATCAGACATTGTTTTGTTCTGCTGTGCATGGGGTCACTATGAGTCAGTTCCGACTTGATGTCACCTGACAACAACAATGGGCAAAATATTCAATGATGCAGAAAGCATCAAAAGAAGATGGAAGGAATACAGAGTCACTGCATCACCTACAAACGGTCGATGTTCAAGCATTTCCAGATGTAGCATATGATCAAGAGCTAATGATAATGAAGGAAGATGTTGAAGGTGCATTGAAGCCACTGGCAAAGAACCAGGCACCAGGTATCAATGGAATTGACAAAGAACAAGACACCAGGGATTGATGGAATGCAAAATGAAATCTTTTCAACATACTTATGTGACACTGGAGGCACTCATTCATCTATGCCAAAAAATTTGGAAGAGAGCTACCTGGCCAACTGACCTGAAGAGTTCCATATTTATGCCCATTCCAAAGAGAGATGACCCAATAAAATACGGAAATTATCAAACAATATCATTACTGTCGCATGCAAGTAAAATTTAGCTAAAGATAATACAAAAATGGCTGCAACCATATGTTGACATTATCTTCCAGATGTGCAAACCAAATTCAGAAGAGGATGTGGAATGAGGGAGAACACTGTCGATGTTACATGGATCTTGACTGAACGTAGAGGATAACAGCAAGATTTTTACCTGTGCTTTACTGACTATGCAAACGTTTTCAACTGTGTGGATCATGACAAGGTATGGACAAGATCGCAGAGAACAGTATTCTAGAACACTTAATTGTGTTTATAAGGAACCTGTACATAGACAAGAGGCAGTTTTTCAAACAGAACAAGGGGACACTGACTGGTTTAAAATTAGGAAAGATGTATGACAGGGTTGTATTCTTTTATCATACTTATTCAATCTGTATGCTAAGCAAATAATCCAAGAAGCTAGATTATATGAAGAAAAATGTGGAATCAGGATTGGAGGAAAAGTCATTAAGAGCCTGTGAGATGCATGTAATACAACCTTCCTTGTTGAAAGTGAAGAGGACTTAAAATATTTACTGATGAAGATCAAAGACCACATGCTGTGATACGAGTTGCATATCATAAAGAAAACAAAAATGCTCACCACTGGAACAATAAACAAAATAAAAAACAGTGGAGAAAAGACTGAAGTTATCAAAGACTTCATCAACCATCAACACTCATGGAAGCAGCAGTCAAGAAATCAATGTACTGCATTAGGAAATTGTGGTACACAAAACCTCTTTACTGTTCAAGAGCAAAGATGTCAGTTGGAAGTCTAAGGTGCACCTGATCCAAGCCATGGTATTTTCAATTACTGCATATGCAGTGAAAGTTGGGCACTGAATAAGGAAAACCATAGAAGAATTAACATATTTGAATTATGATACTGCAGGAGAATAATAAAGGGAACATGGACTTCCAAAAGAATAGACCAATCTGTGCTGGAAGATGTACAGCCAGAATGCTCCTTGGAAGTAAGGATTGTGAGATTTTGTCTCTTATACTTTGGACATATTTTTAGGAGGGACCAGTCTTTGGAGAAGGATATCATGTTTGGTTAGGTGGAGGGTCAGAAAAAAGGAGAAAAGCCCCAGTGAGATGACTGGCACAGTGACAGCAGCAGTGGGCTCAAAGGGAGCAACAATGTTAATGTTGGCACAGGACTGAGTAGTGTTTCAATCTGTTGTGCATAGGGTTGCTATAAGTTGGTACCAACTCTATGGTGCCTAACAACAAGAATATATGTAAGTTGTTGTTGTTAAATGCTATTGAGTCGGTCCCTACACATATCAATCTTGCATAGGGTTTTCAAAGAGTGGCTGGTGCATTCAAACCACAAAGATGGCACATTAACTTTTCACTCCAGCATAAAAGCCCACAGTGCCACACCATATATTCTCACAGTAAAAAAAAAAAAAAAAAGTTACATGTGAGTGCAGTGAATTAAGTACCCTACCAAAATAATTCAATACATGGCTTCAACCTTTTACTGACGTCTAGAAAAATCCCTAACATATGGCATGGTCTGAAAAAAGTGTTATCAAGTAAGTAATTTCAGGAAATATTGATGGTACTAAAATAAAAATGAAGCACATACAAATCTTTCTCAAGTGCAGGAAACAAATGGCTAATACCAAAAAAACAAAAACATATAAATATAGTTATATTTCTAAGCATTGATTACCAGGTTTCTCTCCAGTTCTTTTCAACAAAGGAGTTCAAACCCTAAGAAGGTTGAATAGTATTTCAACGAAGGATCTATGGAATACAGCAACACGATGAGTGAGGAGATTTTCAGTGGATTTGTTGGGGGTATAAAAATTCCTCAGACAGAAATTGCAAATTCAGAACCTAAATAAAGTGAAGAATGAATTTAAGGCAGTGATAGTATATGACGGCTGAAGGCATATGTTTTACAGCAATATGTTTTGCTTAGTGTTCCCATTCACAGTTTAATGGGAGATTAAATACATAATTCCACTTATACCTGAGTGTTTAAATTAAAACTCTATAATGAGTTACATATTCTCAAAATAACTTAAACCCTCAGCTTCATGGGCATATATCACTCTATGGCCAGAAAAGGTATTATTGAACTCAGTGTACTAGAACTAACAGAACTACACAAGCAAAAGGCAAGTCTGAAGACACCAGATATTACCTGTACACATAACTATATAAAAATAGGGCTCTTTTCCACCAGTCACATACATAAAAGCCTCCCTTCTTTTAACGTTTAATCCATATCCATTAATAATAAAGGTATTATCAAGAAGGACTACTTCTAAAAAAGGATTCCTGCTTTTATCAACTTACAACTTGGCTGGGGGTGAGGGGAAGCTCTAGACTGTGGTGAACCCTATTGTTAAATTTATAGAGTTGGGATAGGGTGAGTGACATGGAATCATCCTCCATTTTGGCAGCAGCATTCAATACCAGAAGGTAGTGATTAAATCCAGTAATTGAGTGCAAGAAGTCAGAAGGAACACTCTGGTCCTAGAAAACTTTATGAAAAGAGTAGAGCAGACCTGTCAGAAATGACATCTCTTTCACTAGGAAACAAGAAGTAATAGGAGCAATGGTACAGAGGTGAAGGTTACTCTGGCTAGCTAACCAAGCACCCGTGAGAAAACTGGGCTAATTTGAGCAATGGTGTGTGAAGGGAAATTGGAAAAAATGGGTGCAAAGAAAGTAAACATTATGATAAAGCAGAGGAACTATAATTTATTTTACTAAAATAGAGCAATGAATGCCTGGGGCAGAGGAAATAAACTGAGACAACACATGGATCGTGTGGTTTATTCACTTGTAATGAGTAAATGATAGGCTAGTCCCTAATACAGAGCCTAGGTTTCTTCTTCCCACAGGGTTTGTGGCCAGGCTTCCTTCCACATTCACAAAGATTGTAGGCTTACTCCTGAATAGTTCATTTTCATAGTGTGATTTCTAAAGAAATGTCTCTTCTTTGGATTACACATGACAAGTGAGGGATCTGAAGTTCTATAACTTTTTTTTCCTGTGGGCAATTTTCATTTACAATGGTGATGGAATTAAACTAGTTCAATATATATATATATATATATATATATATATATCATTCTAAGTAGGTCTTATAGTTGGTCTCAGAAATCAAAACATTTGTAATAAAACAAATGAGTTTAGATGCTGACTTCATTTTTTTTTTTCATTTCATTACCTGAAACAATGTTCATAACTAACATTTTGACTCCTTGTGCACTTGTGCCTTTTATGAGCAGTGTATTGGATTTGCGTTTCCATCAAAGCAATCAAGAAATTAGACATGTTCTCCTAAAAACAGTTAATCACTCTGTTGTCTGTGGGTCAAAGTGTGCTCTGTTCGCTATGCTATACTAGCATTTATCGAAGGGAGTTGTGCTTCTCTAAGGTCTCCTTTACTAACTGTGATTTGTAAGGATAGAGCCTATCTTATTCAACCTTTTTTTCCTGCAGTTCATTATTAAGAAAGGACAGAAGTTGGCAAAGACTTCATTTTGAAAGTATCTGCTATCAATACTCACAGGTTAGTACCCCAGCAGTAAAGAAATCAAAAGACACATTGTATTAGGGAAAAAACTGCAGCAAAAGATGGCCTTAAAATCTGAAAGAGTGAAGATGTAATTTTGAATACTAAGGTGTGCCTGACCCAAGCCATAGTATTTTCATTTGCTTCATAGGCATGCGAAAATGAATAAGGAAGACAATAGAAGAATTGATGCAATTAAATGATGCTACTGGAGAAGAATATTAAAAGTATCATGGACTTCCAGAAGACCTACAATCAGAATAATCATTAAACTAAGGATGACGAGGAGCTGATTTTAAATGGAAAGCCATGTATGACATATGCAAGAGACCGAAACAGACAATTTTTCTTTCATCAATTGTTAGCCATATCACATGTTCTTATAAATCCCAATATGCAATCCTTTCTCCTTCTTCTGTTAATGACTTAGACTTTTCTTTAACCATTAACAATGAATTCCTCACTTCCATTAGTGCAATTAGAATAAAAACTTCCAACCATCCTCCTTAATTTCAGCATCACTTAACCTTTTGACACTGCCCTCTATGCTCTGTTATAATTTACAGCTAAAGTATAACTCTGATGATATAGAGGTTCAATGTTATATTACTGTCTACAGGAATCCAAACACCTGAGCATCTTCAAGTGACATTACATCATTTAATCTTGCCATCCACCTCTGCATCCGCTCTACTATTTACTGAACCACTCTTAGGTACTTGACATCTACAGAAGTATGTAATGTAGCTATAATAGAATTAATGATGTATTCTATATTCATAGAGTGAATCCTGGTGTGGCACTGTAGGATAAACACCGGACTGGTAATCTCAAGGTCAATGGTTCAAACCCATCAGTTGGTCTCAGAAACCCTATACAGGGTCTCTATGAGTCAGAAATGACTTGATGGCACACAACAACATATCCAAAGAGCCTTGGGAACATAGCATTTTAAAGGAAGAGACTGTGTCCTTTTTCCTCTTTTCATGACTAAAATGACATACATACAAAATGTCTAATAAATGCCATAATAGTGCTGAATGTATAAATGTCAATCATAGAGAAATTTTAAAATTAACAGTGCTACTTTCAATTCAAATTCATGTTAATTTAACAGTTGCTAGATTAGCAGTTTTCCCCATGCATCTTAAAATGTATTTAATTAACAACTACTAACAGATTATATTAGTAAATATGTTATACATAGAGACATGCTCAAATTTATAAAATGATAGACTTTAACCATATCTGGTGTTTGAACAGGTAGAGGAGGAGGGCACAGGGAGGAAAGTGTTACTGAACTGTATCTCCTACATAGTGGCATAACAAGAATCTATTGTGAAATTTGCTACCACTGTTGGTAGATTACCTGAGATGGATGTTTAACACTAAATCCACTTTGAGGAAGTGTGTGTTTCAATCTGGAACCTTTGATTCAAGTTTTCTGTAACCTCATCTCTACCACTTTATGATTGCCTTTAATTGTATAGAACCTGTGTACTGCCAGAATGGACAATCACCTCCTTTGCCAAAGCCATACAATTGTTTACTAAGTATTCGAGAGTCCTCTTATTAAAAGTATACCAACTACTTTATTTATTTGTTTTGCAAATAGTATGCCCACATACAAATAATGGGTGGACATGATGATATTATGTAAAAATGTCAGCACAGCATACCCAGAATGCATGCACACATATCTCATGAAGTTTTGTGAAAGGAATTTCAGGGTCCTTCACCTCCATTCAATAGTTTGAAAGTGTTACTTTGATCATATTTGTACAGTAAAGGTAGTAGAGCCCTTGCATTTGGGCTCTAATCCAGGGCACACACACACTACCAAACACTGCGAAAATTACACAAACAAAAGGAGATAAAAGAGACAATTGGGATATTCTAAAAATTAGAAACTACGTGCTTCAAAGGATTTCACCAAAAGAGTAAAAAGGGAGCCCACAGAATGGGAAAAAAAAAATATTTTGCAATGACATATTAGACAAGGACTAATTTCTAAAATTTACAGGAAATGACAACACCTCTACATGAAACAACCAACAACAAACCCAATTAAAAAATGGTCACAGGACATGAACAGACACTTCACCAAGGAAAATATCTGGGCAGCCAACAAATATATGAAGAAGTATTCACAATCATTAGACATTGTTGTTGTTGTTAAGTACCATGGAGTGAATTCCAACTCATAGTGACCCTGAACAGAGTTTCCAAGGCTACAAATATTTACGGGAGCAGAAAACCTCATAGTTTTGAACTGCTAACCTTGAGGTTAGCAGCCTGATTCTTAACCACTATGCTACCAGAGCTCCTTAGAGCTTGTTAGTCATTTTAAAGATGCAAATCAAAACAACAAGGAAATTAGCCATTAAAGAGATGCAAACCAAAACAACAAAGAGATATCATTCCACACCAGCAATAACAGTGAAGTACAAAAAGTAGTGGACAATAAAAGCTGGGAAATACGTGGAAAGACTGGGACCATCCAAAATTGCTGGTGGGAATGCAAAATGGTCAAACCACTCTGGAAAACAGTATGGCG
>NW_006408571.1:5307769-5342223 GCF_000296735.1 Chrysochloris asiatica
GCCTCACTTTCTTGAAAGATTTCAATTTTTATTCCATCTATTCCTGGTGCCTTGTTCTTTGCCAATTCTTTCAATGCACTTGGACTTCCTCCCTGAGTATCACTGGCTCCTGTTCATATGGTACCTAGTCCAGGAATTAATTTTCAGCCAAAATGACAGGACTGTAACGCGATTAATAACTTTTAATACAATTTATAAATTAATAATTTAATACAACCAACCATACAAGGCTAAAAGTGCAGAGCTTGACCTAAAAACAATGCTCACAAGGCTGGAAAGGCTAAGGAATAAGGACAAATGTAAACAGGGAACTCAGGAAGAAGTGAGGAATGTGTCATTACATTGGAAAGATTGTAACCAATGTCAATGAAAAAAAAAAATGTATAAATTGTGGACTAGAAAATGAATATACTCTGTAAATTTTCACCCAAACTGCAGTTTACAAAGTCAGAGATATTTCAATCACATATATGACGGAGCTTCAAAACAATCCTAGAAAGGGAAATTAAATGGTAAGGGAGTTTGTGCACAAACTTTTGGAAGCTTCCTTGTATTAGTTTGTTTCTGGCTGTTGTCGTTTTTATATCCGATGATATTATTCAAAAGTAAAATTATTGTATATTTTCTCGTGCCTAAATTTAACAACAACAACAAAAAAAAATCATCGGCAAAACAGCAACATTTTTCTTAGGCCATTAAACATATTTTTAAATCTCTGGTAGAGGAATATTTGATGATTTTATGACTCATTGTTGTTATTTGCTGTCAAGCTGGTTCTGACTCATAGCAATCTCATATAGGGTTTTTAGAGAGGTTGGTGGAGGTTCGCTGTCCAGTGGTTATCCTACAGTGCCTCTAGACCACACATTCAACTTTGGAAAATATTCTGAGTTTTATAAGGAAATTGAGACATGATTTCTATTTACAATATCAGTTTCTTTCATTTATAATCAAAATAGAAATAGAGCCATATTTCAGAATTGTCACATGAGAAAGTGCTGTGTCTTTTTTTGTTTTGTTTACAATAAATTGTCACTGTTTATTATGGAAAAAATTTGTATATTAAAACTTACATTGTGTAGAAAATACCTATTAACCGAAGTTTAATCAATTTCATTAAAAGAATATATGTTATAAATCCATAAAAGATTCTGATAATCCCTGGGTAGTCTAAGTACAGTAATTGGTTTATGTAAAATCCTAAAACAAAGATGGACTGTACGCTAAGGAAAACGAAGAAGAAAAATGCTGATATCTCCTAGTGATAATCTTAAAGTCACTTATAAATATTAATTGAATAATGTAGTAAAATAGTCCTGGTGTGGCACTGTGGGTTAATGCGCTAGGCTGCAAAGCCATTTGAACTGCAAGGTCGGTGGTTCAAGCTCAACAGTCACTCTTCGGAAACCCTGTATAGGGTTGCTATGGGTCGGATCGCACTTAACAACGAATATGCATATTTATGTTATACTTAGTAAATCTGAGGAAAGGCAATGGAATTTCTGAAAATACGCATATCTATGCCCACATTTCTGAAAATACGCATCTCAAGCAAATTTAAAAAGTTAAAAAATTTCAACAGATGTATATAATTTAAAGGAGCCCTGCAGGTACTGTGGGTTAAGCATTTGACTGCTTACTGTGTGACTGGTCAAATTCACCAGCAACTCAGCCAGGCCAATATGAAGCTATCTACTCACATAAAGATTTAGTGCTTCAGAAATCCTAAGGAGAAGTTGTACTCTGGATTCAAATGCAATGGGATAAGTCCATTTGGAAATAACTGAAATGCAATGGGATGGATTTATACTTTATACCTATAACATTTTATGTATTTCTAGAAAAGTCCAACAACCCCAATTGGATTTTTAAATATGTAGTAGATAACATTCTACTACATATTTTAAAAAATGATATTTTTATATTTTTACAGTATGTATAGATTGTATCACAAAGTATAAAAATAAAGGCAACTGGGCTACAATGGAAAATTGCTTTTTCATAGTCCATTTTAAGTAAATAAAGGCATTAAAAATTTTGGATTTTTAAAAAATGTTGTTATTCCCTATGGCATTTCCCTGTATTTTGTAGGTGCTATGGGATGCTTTTGATCTTTCAAAAGTGTACTTCAAAGCACCCAAAGATGTTTCCTAGGTATTGCTTTCCTGAAGCAAGATTATGTGTTTCAAAATAGCAGTTTACTATGGTATCAAGAGAAATGAGTTTCAGCTACCATTTCATGCTTTCTACAAACTTTTTCTATGATTACAGTTGTAGAACACACGTAGAATTATGAGTTCTAAAAGAGGATGGACAATTTCGTTATTGAAGACTTCACAATCTAAATGCAGCAATGCCATCTAAAATCAGTAAAGGCCAATCACTAACAAAAGGAAGTGATATACTAATCTGATATGATACTTTAAGCTATATGTTGGGAAAAGTTCAAGCATGCACATAATACACAGATCACAAAAAGTTGTAAAATAAGGCTCAAAGGAAGGAAACAAGTAAGTGACCAGAATGCTAGAATAATATTAAATGACATATTAAGGAATTTAACAAAATACAAATACAAACAACACAGCATCCATAAAAGTAACGAAGCAATGAAAAATGACTGCCCATGCAAAAAAAGGAGTCCTGGTGTGGTGCTGTGGGCTAATGTGCTGGACTGCAAGATGGATTTGAAACACAAGGTCGCCATTTCAAGCTCACTAAGCACTACTCGGAAACCCTACACAGTGTTGCTGTGAATCAGAACCAACTCAACGGCACTTAACAGCAACAACACATGCAAAACTATGAAAACCTAACTTAGAGTGAAGACGAAAGTAAATAATCACGTTAGATGATCAAGACTTTAAAACACGTATTATAAATATAGTCCAGTATTTAAAAGAATAGATGAACAAAACTGAGAGAATACATAGTCAGTATCAGGAGAGAATTTGAAAATGGAAAAAATAAAGGAATGTTTAGACTTGAAATGAAAACCTTTTGAAGTGAAAATATCACAGGATTAACTCACTAGCATATTAAGCACGGCTGAAACAAATATCAGACAGTTCAATAGAAATTATCCAAACTCAAGCAGAGAGAATGTAGTGTGATCATTGTATCCCCCAAAAATTATTAGTTCAAGATCTAACCACCAATGAGTTCTAAGTTATGAATGAGACCCTTACCATCATTTGTTTCTTTGCTACCACCCCTCTCCCTGTCCTGGCTGGAGCTTACTAAAACCGATTGGGTTCTTAATGTGGACATTTTCTACATAATGAGAAACTGGCAAGCACCTCCTGCATAATGCCTTATGGTCAAGTAATGATCAAGTGGGGAAACAAATGGCAAACACAGAGACTTATTTCTGTCCTAGACAAAACAATTTAGAAAAGAAGGTATCTGGTCAATCAGGAGTGCTATGGTAGGAACCTGTAAAGGTAAAAACAGGCTTCCCTAATACCTCCAAAAATATCCCAAAGTTGCAAACAAAAGAGGGCAGCAGCTGCATAAGGAGGATAGGGTACAATGTAAGAATCTGGGGTATGGTATGACTTATAGAGTCTTGTTGTTGTTGTTAAGTGTCGTCGAGTCGATTCCGAACCATAGCAACCCTGTATAGGGTTTCCAAGGAGCAGCTGGTGAGCTTGAGAAACCAACCTTGCAGTTCAACCGACTTTGCAGTCTGGTGCATTAGCCCACAACGCCACACCAGGAGGCCACATGAAGTCTTGTTGTTGTTAAGTACTGTGGAGTTGGTTCCGACTCAACAGAGACCCTACACAGGGTTTCCAAGGCTGTAAATCTTTACGGGAGCAGAAAGCCTCATCTTTCTCCCACGGAACCGCTGGTAGTTTCGAACTGCCGACCTTGAGGTTAGCAGCCCGATTAGAAACCACTACGCTACCAGAGCTCCTAGTCCCCCTCTAAATCAATGTTTCAAATTCACTTCAAATGGCAGGTCTTCAATGGGAGAGTTTTAATCTAACAAGAAATCAATTTACACCCTCCCACAATGTGTAGTGGTTACAAATTGGGTTTCTAAGCTCAAGGTCAGCAGTTCGAAACTACCAGCGGTTCCTCGGGAGAAAGATGAGGCTTTCTGCTCCCGTAAAGATTTACAGCCTCGGAAACCTTATTCAGGGTCGTTATGGGTCAGAACCGACTTGACGGCACTTAACAACAACGTATCACTGTGTTTTAGTTGGAAGAAGCTATTTTTATCTTACAAGTTGTAGGCAACAAGCTCTTACTATTTATTGTATATACTTTTTTAAAAATAAATTCAGTATGTTTTACAAGTCTGTACTCACATATTATGCAACTTTAAATACATTTTTAATAAAAGGAAGATAATAGCTACATTGCCCGAATGCTAGAAAAATGGGTAATAATATATGTCAACACCTGGTATAACAAAATGCTCACATATGGTGAACAATAAATAGCAGTTGCTATTATGATCATCCTTCAAATTCAAACCTTTATGTCTTCATTAGAAGTTTACCTTACATATAAAGTAAAAATTCATCAGTACTCAACCAGCCTGTGGACGGCCTATATGCCTTCAATTGTTGAATAAGTTTAATAATAATGACAGAATTTTTAGAGAAAAAGACAAATTATTACTTAATGTGTATAACATATTTCACTGATGTATATAGCCCTACAGTCACCATGTTTTAGACACCCAAACAGGATCACAAAGCTATGACTGCAATGAGTATAAGAATCTGGTTACAATTTTGTAATAACCGTAGAGCATTTGACATACAGGATACTATGTGTTCTAATGCCTTACTTTATCTAAGACTCTAATATTAACAAATTTTTATATCTCTAAAAAGGAGCTCTGGTAGCGTAGTGGTTACGAATTGGGCTGTGAACCGCAAAGTCAGCAGTTCGAAACTACCAGCAGTTCCGAGGGAGAAAGATGAGGCGTTCTGCTCCCGTAAAGATTTACAGCCTCAGAAACCCTGTAAAGGATCGCTATGAGTCGGAACCGACTCCACGGCACTTAACAACAACAACAAATAAATGTTATACATAATAATTGGTGTCATATGATAAATGACTGTTAATAAATGTTGTTGTTGTTGTTAGGTGCCATCGAGTTGGTACCAACTCATAGTAACCTTATGCACAGCAGAATGAAATACTGCCCAGTCCTGGGCCAACCTCACTATCGTTGCCACACTTGAGCCAGCCCATTGATGCTGCCAGTTTGCCAATCCTTCTTTCTGGGGAGTCTTCCTCTTTCTCTGACCCTCCACTCCACCAAACATGATATCCGGATAATATGTCCGAAGTATGAGAGACCAAGTTTGGCCATCCTGGACTCGAAGGAGCACTCTGGCTGTACTTCTTCCAATATAGATCTGTTGGTTCTTTTGGCAGCACACGGCACTTTCAATATTCTCCCCTTACACCATAACTCAAAAGCATCAATTCTTTGACGGTCTTCCTTATTAACTGTCCAGCTTTCACATGCATACGAGGTTATTGAAAATACCATGGCTTGGGTCACGCGCACCTTAGTCGTCAAGCTGACATCTTTGCTCTTCAACACTTTAAAAAGGTCTTGTGCAGCACATTTGCCTAATGCAGTATGTCATTTGATTTCTTGACTGCTGCTTCCATGAGTGTTGATAGTTGATCCAAGAAGAATGAAGTTATTTGAAAACTTCAATTTTTTTCTCCATTGATAAGAATGTTGTTTATTGGTCCAGTGGTGAGGATTTTTGTTTTCTTTACATTAAGATGCAATCAATACCTAAGTCTGTGCTCGTTGATCATCATCAGTAAATATTTAATGTCTTCTTCACTTTCAGCAAGCAAGGTTGTATCATCCGCATATCGCAGGTTGCAGATGATACAACCTTGCTTGCTGAAAGTGAAAAAGACTTAAAATATTTACTGATGAAGATCAAAGAGCACAGCCTTCATTATGGATTGCACCTCAGTGTAAAGGAAACAAAATGAATACACAACTAAAATTGTATGTGATTGAGCTATCACCCACATAATAATGCCATTCTACTGAAATTCCAACTGCAAAGAGTCTATTCAAATTTTCTGTTCAAATATTTTGGCAGGGTGGTGGCTCTAGAAGATGAGTGTTCAAATGAGAACCATAAAGTCAGTAGTTCGAGTCCAGCAGACTCTACGTGGGAGAAAGATGAGGCTTTGTGCTCCTGCAGAGATGTACAGCCTGGGATACTTATACAGGCTACGAGCCAAAACCAAGTCAATGGCACTTCACAACAGCAACTCAAATATTTAAAATACTGCTATGCATGACTCCTTCCCATATGTTTCTGTGAGTCTAATAGCTAGACCACAAGGAAATAGTAAGTACACCAACTAATAATCCAAGTCTTTATTTCAATATAATTATTACTATAGTGTTGTTGCTTAATGCTGTTGAGTAGGTTCTGACCCATAGTGACCCTGTATAGGGTTTCCAAGGAGGAACTGGTGAGCTTCAACCACCAATCTTGCAGTTCAACCCGATTTGTAGTCCAGCGCATTAATCCACATCGCCACACCTGTAACTATAGTACTGATTGTTTATTGACAATTGAATCATACGATTTAGTAATTCATCCAGGAGATGTAAATTATGATTACAATGCCAAATAGCCTAGGATAATAGATAGAATCGTCTAGGAAATGCTTGCTGCTTTTGTGTGTCATTGTGTTAGTTCCAACTCAAAGGAACTCTGTATAGGACTTCTGAGGGAACAGAAAGTCTTATCTTTCTCTCAAGGAGCAGCTGGTAGATTCGCACTGTTGACCTTGCACGTAGCAGGACAACACATACCTCACTGCTACTCTACAAAGGCTCTTTTGAGTGATGCTTGCTGTTGTTAAGCGCCATTGAGTGCATCCGGACTCATTGTGACCCTATATAGGGTTTCCAAGGAGCAGCTGGTGAATTTGAACTGCCGATCTTGTGGTTTGCAGTCCAGTGTTAGCCGCACAGCACCACACCAAGACGAGTGATAATTATTGGCTGTTAAAAGTCATGGGACTGATCTATCAATCTTATATTTATTCTCCGAGAATACTGTTTCTTTAATAATTCTAAATTGTGCTTACATACTTATCTCCATATTTATTTGATGAAGGAAAAAAGAAAGGGAAGGAGAGTGATATGCTTGGAGAGAAATTATGAGGCTGAAGTTCACCTGTTGACAGTCCTGATTTCACAGCATTTGGGGCTGCGAGTGAGTGAGGAAAGGATTACAAGGGGAAACAATACCTGGGTTCAGTGCAGTTTTTCTCAGTCTTATGATTCCAACACTTTCAGGACATCTTTCCTTTGTGAGAAGTTCAGGCCTAAGCTACTCTCTATACATAGACGCAGGATACAAGTAAATAGTAGGAATACTGGTCATCTGAGAGATGTTACAGAATAGAGTGCTTTTATGTTAAAAAAAAAGAAAAGAAAAGAAAAAGAAAATATAAAGAATAGGTATCTTACAATCTAAAATAGTTTCCTAAACAATGATTTGAGTCATATTATGATACAGATATAGCCTCCATGACAACATCCAAAATAAACACATTTTATTGAGTAGGAGGGCTCCCAGACTAGAACAACAAACTGACAAGAAAGGCAGAAGGTGATATCCAACATGTCTCTCACTACAAAACATACACAAGATAGTAGAGGTATTATATATGGAAATTTATATAGAATAGTGTATACTCCAAAGTAAGCATGTGTGTCTACATCTGGTATCTACACTATTCCAATGAATTTACTATATTAGCCAAATAGTTATGTGGCAAATATAACTTTTTATTTTTACATGACACATTATACTGCAAGCATCTTTACTCACGAAAGAAAGCAAGTAACCAATTGTTTTTTGGCTACCCAATTTGTTGAATCAGGCTTTAAAAATAATGATTTCCTTAGTCCATGTAATCTAAGAACCAAAGAACATTTTAAAACTAGTATGTACGTGAATATTGTCTTTTTAGCTCTATAGACAATGAATTCTAGCATTCAGTTTTAATTATACATAAGACTATTAAAAGATAAGCTGTTGACTTTGATGTCCAAAACTAAAATAAATCTACATGACTTATGTATCTCTCAGAAGGCAGGCAGAAATGTAGGTTTCCTTGATTCACATTTTCATTCATGTCAAAAACTGCATTAACAGAAACTTGTACTCAAGAAGATTCTATAAACAAACTTATAAATGTATTGTGGTGTTGTAGAATCAATACTGGACTGCAAACCCCAAGGTTGGCAGTTCAACCCCACCAGCTGCTCCTCAGAAATCTTATACACGGTAGCTATGAGTCGGAACTGACTTGATGACACCTAAAACAACAACAAACACCTATATAAAATACAAGAATTATAAAACAAAAAGTCAATGCTAATCCAACATAATGTACAATCAAGAATTGAAGATTATAATGAAATGCTATTGGGAGGAATTGGGAAAAATGAGACATCATTTTGATTTGTGGTACCATGACAGGCTTCTCTGTGTAAAAGAGAATGTTAAAGGATGGATAAGATTTGGCAGAAGAGAGAAGAAAAATAATACGTAGCAGGGGGAAGAACACAAATGAAAATATCAAGAAATGCATGCTGAAGAGTGTTGAGATGTATATAAGGATGGTTGGTGTTGTTGTTAAGTGCCGTCAAGTCGAATCCAACCCATAGCGACCCTGTATAGGGTTTCCGAGAAGCAGCTGGTGAGCTTGAACCGTTGACTTTGCAGTTCAAACAGCTTTGGAGTCTGGTGCATTAACCCACAATGCCAATGAGGATGGTAGGAATAATTACAATTGCTGGCTCCTGCTGAGAACTAGTAGAACACAGAATGAATGAAACTGCATCATGAAAGAGATTTAGAAGCAAAGGAAGATCATTATAAAACTGCTGCTGTAAAGCTGATTCCAACAAATGTTGAATCCATGTGTTGCAAAGCAGAACTGCACTCAACAGAGTTTTCAAGTCTGTGTGACCAGATCCCCAGGCCTTTCTGCAAAAGGACTTCCGGATGGGTTGGAATTGCTAACCTCTGGTTTGTAATGAAGTGTTTAACTGTTCAAGCCACCAAGGGATTCCTAACACCATTTTACAAGAAATATAATATGTGAAAACAAGTGATTTAGGAAAGTTAGTCTGCACTAATGAGCAGGCATTAACTTCAGAAACAATATCCATGGGATACAAAGAACAGCAAATGTACCGAGCCACAAAATCTTTTTAGTATTGCAGAGGCAGATCACGCATTTAAATAGAGAGTCTGACATTTTAAAAAAAAGTAGTAAGTATGAATAAAATAGGTTTCTTTTATGTCATGTATTACTTCTAAGAATGAGAAAATGAAAAAAAATGAGGAGATTTCTTATAGAGCCTATTTTCAAGTAAATTTGACTCCATTTTATTATATTACATTACAGTACATTATGTTACATTGTATTATATAAGGGTAAGTCAAAATTATTGCTATTAGAGTTCCAGTTCTTGCATACACAAGCTTTACAAGCAAAAAGTGTTTAAATATTTTTCTATGATCAGTGGATAGTTTCAGACAAGTTCTCTCCATAAAATAACTTGTTTTATGCTTCTAAGCGTATCTCAAAAATAAGGTCAAATGAACACAGTGGCTACCTAGGAAATCTACTGAACCAGTTAAATTCAAGAAAGAGAGATCAGTTCAGAAAGTTATGGTAACTGTATTTTAAGGAGAAGGGAGGAGAGGGCTTAAGAGAATTTCAAATGAGTCATCTTGATAGTTAAATCCTGGTATGTTGTGCATTAATGCGCTGGACTGCAAAGGCTGTTTGATGGCAAGTCAGTGGTTCAAACTCACCAGCCCCTCCCCGGAAACCCTATAAAAGGTCACTATGAATCAAAACTGACTCCACGGAACTTAACAACAACATCACCAATCTTGATAGCAACCAATCTTCTGTTAGTTTGTCATACGGTGGTTGCCTGTGGGTTGCTGTGAAGATGTAAGCTATTTTAAAGGTGGGCAGGGTTCAGCTGAGCTTCCAAACTAAGACAGACCAGAAGAAGGAAAAGTCTACTATTTTATAACACTTTGTTGTTGTTGTCAGGTGCCATCAAGTCGGTACTGACTCCTAGTGACCCTATGCACAACAGAGTGAAACACTGTCCAGTCCTGGGCCACATCACAATTGATGCCATACTTGAGCCCATTGATGTTGCCACTTTGCCAATCCATCTTGCAGGGGTCGTCTTCTTTTTCTCTGACTCTCCACTTTACCAAACATGATATCCTTCTCCAGTGATTGGTCCCTCCTGACAAAATGTCCAAAGTATGAGACATGAAGTCTGACCATCTTGGGTCTCCAAGAAGCATTCTAACTGCACTTCTTCCAACACAGATCTGTTTGTTCTTTTGGCAGCCCATGGTACTTTCAATATTCTCCTCCAACACCATAATTCAAATGCATCTATTCTTCTATGATCTTCCTTATTCACCATATAACTTTTGCATGCATATGAGGTTACTGAAAATACTATGGCTTGAGTCAGGCACACCTTAGGTGTCAAACTGACATCTTTGCTCGTCAACAGTTTAAAAAGGTCTTGTGCAGCATATTTACCTAATGCAATACGTCGTTTGATCTCTTGTTTGTTGCTTCCATGAGTATTGATAGTTGATCCAAGAAAAATGAAGTCTTTGACAACTTCTATCTTTTCTCCATTGGTAAAAATGTTGTTTATTGGCACAGTGGTGAGGATTTTTGTTTTCTTTATATTTAGATGCAATTCAAACTGAAGGCTGTGCATTTGATCTTTATCGGTAAGTATTTTAAGTCCTCTTCACTTTCAGCAAGCAAGGTTATATCATATGCACATAGCGGGTTGTTAATGAATCTTCCTCCCAACCTGATGACACACATTTCTTCATATATTTGACAGTCTAAGGTATTAAATCACATTAAAATTTTGTGCCTCCATCTGTAAATAAAAACTAAGGAAGACTGTAAAAAGTTGTTTTCATATTGACCTAAAATCAGACTAGCTTAATACGTATCATGACACTGCCAACTTACAAACAACTTTTAGTACAGTTACTTAACTTACCCATCATTTCCTTTTGGTAAAATAGGAGTTGAGGATGTAAATGAAATAAGGCAGAATTGAATATATGCTAACTGCTATCTTCATCACAGGGTGCAAGGTGGCTCTGTAGGATAAGCCTTGGACTACGGACTACAAGGTAGTGGTTTGAGCCCACCAGCTGCTCGTGGGAGAAAGATGAGGATTTCTGATCCTGTAAACCTTATACTTAACAACAATATTATTATCATAATTGTTATCACTAAATAAGAGTATTCTCTGGTAGCGTAGTGGTTACGAAACGGGCTGCTAACCTCAAGGTCGACAGTTCAAAACTTCCAGCTGTTCTGTGGGAGAAAGATGAGGAATTGTGCTCCTGTAAAGATTTGCAGCTTTGGAAACCCTGTGCAGGGTCGCTATGAGTCGGAACCGACTCCACGGTACTAAAACAAAAACAACTTTCAATTGGCCTTTCCCACCAATAAGCACTGAACTGTTAATTGGAAGGTTAGCAGTTCAAACCCACCAGTTGTTCCTTGGAAAGCCTATACAGGGTCATTATGAGCTGGCACTGACTCCTCAGCACTCAATAAAAATAACCAGTAATCTGGTTAGCCATTGGGTTCCTAGGTAGGTGGTTCAAACCCACTAGCTGCTTTATCAAAAAAAAAAAAAAGAAAAAAGATGAGGCTGTCTGCTCCCATATAGATTTTTTATCTCAGAAACCCTACATATGGTCACTGTGAGTTGACACTGACTTGGTGACAGTGGATTTGGCTTGGGTATGCTATCAGTAATTTAGCAGGGAGACTTATGCTTTAGGAATATGAAATTATATATGGCAACTCATGGCTTATGCTTTCTTTTTTTTCTTCTTAAAGCTTTGTTCTATATGGATGGAATCCATGTACATTATTTTTATAATTACATTTCTTCAGAACACACCTATAAGAAACATATTATTTTTGTTGAATCTAATCTTCTGGAGTAATTATTATTAAAATGTAATTTAAGTAAATTACTATTTAAGGTAAATAAAGTTTGAACATGATGTCTATATTGGTAATGGAATCCTATAAAGACATCCCATCGTCAGTGTCAGTTCCAATGAATAGGAATTGATCCTATAGGGCAGTTTAGAACTGCTCTTTAGGATTTCAGAGGCAGTGAACTTTTAAGGGAGCGACTGGTGAATCTGAACCATTGTCCTCAGGGCTAGCAGCCTAATGCTTAACCACAGCAACACCAAGGCTTCTTCTATAAAGAGTGTTGTTGTTAATTGCCATTGAGTCGGTTTCAGCTCATAGGGATCCTATGTAGGGTTTCTGAAGAGCAGCTGGTGGGTTTGAGCCGCGAAGTCTAGTGCAGTTAGAAGTCTTCCCAGTGCTTATCCTAAAGCACAACACCAGGACTCTTTATAAAGATTGGTGTTAGGTGCTGTCCAGTCAGTTCCGACTCCTGAGACCCCATGCACAACAAAAGGAAACACTATAAGGTTCTGGTCCATCCTCATAATTGTTACATTTGAGTCCATTCCTGCTGGGGTCTTCCTCTTTTTCGGTTCTATGGGAATTGGTCCCTCTTGGTAATATATCCAAAGTAGGGGAGATATGGTCTAGTCATCCTGGCTTCTAAGGCGCCTTCAAATTATACTTCTTCCAAATAGCTTTGTTAGTGCCCTGGCAGTTAATGGTATTTTTAATGTTTTTCTCCAACACCATGATTCAAATTAATCAATTCTTCTCTAGTCTTCCTTATTCATTTCCCAAGTTTCATATGCATATGAGGTGATTAAAATACCATGGCTTGGGCAAGGGCACCTTAGTTCTTAAACTGGTATGTTTGCTATCTAATACTTTCAAGAGGTCTTGTACAGCCTAGGTTCAGTCACTGTGCTTGACCCAGTGACACATAATCAACAACACAAGCAGGTTGACTTAGGTCTTCTCATTACAATTTAAGATTGCTTACACTATTTAATCAGTATCTCTTAGGCTTTATTTTCTAATTGGAGGCTGAGAGGGGACGTCCTAACATAGATAAATCTGGCCACCATCTCACTCTCATACCATGATAATCAAAAATATTGTGTGTGTACCTATCTATACACACCCGCACAACAAACATGTGCATTGAAAACTTAAAAAGCAAAAGGACATTGACCAGTGAGTTCTTCTCTCTTCCCTCTCACCCCTGGTGGCCATTAGTCTAGATAGTGACTGCTAGCTACCATGACCAACAGTTCTGACAGGGGTCACACTGGAGAGTCCTGAAGAGAGTGGGGGGGAAATGTGGACAGAGATCAAGATTATATATAAAAATAAAACAACACCAAAAAAACCCCATGTTTATTGGTCAGAAAGATACTGGAGGAACCAAAGACTGTTGCCCCATTCAGGTCTGAAACTGAACTCACCCTCATGGATCAATTTCTAGCTAAGCAGTAGATTAGGTATACAGGGAGACAACAACACTAAGTAGGTATGCACACCACGGAATGGCCAACCATTCAACATCACAAGGGCAGCACTTATCTAAATACAAAATTCAAACGGGTTGGAAAAAATAGTTGAATGGGAAGAAGACTCACAGGGCAGAAGTAGGATAAGTTTCTGATGTTACATGGAGGGGAGTGCAATCATTGCAATGAAATGAAGTATATGATTTCTTGAATGCTCTGTAAACCTTCATTCAGTTCAAAATAAAAAGCTTTTGGTTTGTGGCTTTAAAAAGACATCGGGTCAAAAATTGATTAGAAACAAAAATAAGTTTAAGGGATTTATTTTTGCTCACAGAAAATTAAGTAAGAACATTCTGATGCTTAAATATGGACCCGATTAGCATTCCCATGTGTAAGCGTACACAGTTAGTTGGTACTAGTGGTGGTGGATGGAGTCCTAGTGTGGCACTGAGCATTAATGTGCTGGACTGCAATGCTGGTTTGTACTACAATGTTGGCAGTTCAAGCTCACCAGCGTTCCTTGGAAACCCTATATACAGCAGGTTCATTATGGGTCATAACCAACTCAACAGCACTTAACAACAGCAAAAGTGGTGGTGAATAGGAAATAGGAGAATTGTTAACATTTAAAGGACACTTATTACATGTCAGTTATATGATCTTTGCTGCCTATACATTATATCATGTGTTATAAGCCTAACAAAAATCAGGCTTTGTAGAACTAATTACCTCTGTTTTAAACATAAGGGAAATTATAGGTTACTTAATGCAGTAAGTCACAGACCTAGTTATTGAAGGCCCCGTACTGAAATGGAAGTCAGCCTGGTTCCCAAGTGTTGCTAGCAACTCTCTGAAGCTGTATTTAATCACATTCAGATTTTAAAATTTACATTTAAACACACACACAAAATGTCCCACTTTCCCATATGAAACTGATTTCCCCATATAAATGGAAATTCCTTTGAAAGAAAAGCTATATAAAGAAATTCACTCCCAGAAACCCTCTTTTGCAATAAGTATTTCTTTCCTTTCATATGACCTCTCATTAGTTGTGTAGTTTGAATTCATTATTATTGATTTGGTAGTCACTTATGTTAACAAATATTGGGAGGTGGGATGGATAATGCAATTTTTACATAAGAGTAAAGTAAGTTACATAAGACACTGTAGCTGAAAACTGAAGCTGGCACAAAGGTAACTCAGACCTGAGATTTATCCCTCAAAATGCAATAGAAGAAAGGGAGCAGAGTCATGTTTTAGAAGGGCTGTCAGCAAGTACTTAAATATGAAATGATTGTGGGTAACTGTGTCTTAATAATCCTGGGTACTGAGGAGGGAATTTGAGATATACATACTCAATGCCAAGTAGGTTATGGAAAGTTTACTCAAAGTGTTTTGTATTTTAAGTATTTAAGCTTCTAGAATGTATTTTGTATCCTAGTGAAACCCTGGAGACAAAAGTCTTCCCTAGGTCATAAAGTCAGAAGAACACTGACTATTTGAATGGAGAAAAAAATTGCCATGGTAAAATGCTTCTTTATATTCAACAAAGCAAAAATAACTTGTAGCTAATTGAAACTGAAGGCAAAAAGTAGCAGCAAAAAGAATGAGGGAGGGAGGAAAGACCAAATCAGATAATTTTATATTACCAACTATTTTTAATTTAAAACAGAAAATATAGTATGGTTTTTATTTAAGTCTTACTCTTTTGCATTTGCAAATGGAGAAAAAAAAAAATGATGGCTTTCTTCAACAAATCTTCCACTGTTAATTTTTCTACAGACTCTGTTGTTGTTATGTGCCATCAAGTCAGTTCTGACTCAGAGCAACCCTATATAGGGTTTGCAAGGAGTGACTGGTTGGTCTAAGAACTGAGAGCGTTCCTGCTGCAGAACATTGTAAGGGAGGTCACAACTTTTCTAAAGAGTCAAGAGAATATCATGGAAAAGAATGAACCTCACAAGTTACTTATCAGAACTACGTTCCATAGGGCTTTCAATGGATGATTTTATAAAGTAGAACACTAGACTTCATTCTAAATCCTGTGCAGGACAGCATCAAGGAAGGAAGCATTAGAAATCAAAGCTGAAAACATGCTACAGAGAATTCGGGAAAGGATAAAGGTAGACACAGTGACAGAACTACAAGTGAAGAACAGGGACAATTCTATCTTTCTATTGAATAGAAAAGAAAGAAACCAAAGAGGACATGAAGGACATTTTCTCAAAAGTGTCCACTTAAGCAATGAGATTCCTGGATTTGCTGGATTTCTCTTGCTGAAATCTTCACGTGTTAAGAAAAAGGAATCATGAGGGGTCTGCTAGTTTCAGCATAACTTGGATCAATAAGTAGTAAGAAAATTTTGACATAAATGTCTTTTTTCTCAGACATCTGAGTAAACTCAAACCTCTGACCTTTCAGTTAGCAGTTGAGCATGTTAACTATTTACAGTATGTGAAGTTCATCCTCTTTAAGGTGATATGAAAGGAAAAGGAGGGGACATTTGAAAGAAAAGCTTTAAGGGCTAATGAGCATCTTGTAAAATGAATAAGGGGGAAGATGCAGAAACAGACAAATAGAGTGGCACAGTTTTAAGGATATCTCCCCAGACTACTCAAGCCAAGAATGAACTGTGCTTCCAAACACTGTTATAAAGAGCAAACAGGGAACTTTATAAGGTATTTCTAGAATAAGAATATTGCCCAGGGGAAGATGGCATAATACTGAAACAATACAGAGGAAAGTCAGAATTTTTACAATCCTATTTTGAGTTTTTATTTCTTCATCAAAGAAAAACAGCATATGATACAAAATAGCTAGAAAAAAAGCTTTTTGCATTTTATTCCCCTTACCAAATTGGTGGGAAAAAAATAATAAAGCATTACAAATGACTTCAAGATTCTAAGGGTCTGGTCAGACCATGCAAATAAAGCAAAGATAAATTTTTAAGTAAAGTAACATTGAAGAAGTCATGAAAAATAGAAAAGAAATACAAGTATAATTAGGTAAGGGCCACTTAATTTTTTTTTAATTTTGAGATTGATACCCAATTTTCTTGAAAAAAATAGTGAAAATATGCTTTGTAAGTATTTTTTAAACCACATATCCTAAAAACATCAATATACAACCAATTGCTGTCAAGTTGATTCTGATTTGTGACAATTGCAAAGCAGAACTGTGCTGCAAAGGGTTTTCGATGGATGAATTTTCAAAAGCAGAAAACTAGACTTTTCTTCCAAGGTGCTGCTTCTGGGTGGACCCAAACCTCTACCTATCAGTGAGCAGCTGAGCATTTAATTGTTTGTACCCTAAGGGACTAAAAATCAATAGGAGCTTTAAAAAAAATCTTGTAATACAAACCTCTTATATTTTATCTGGTAATTAGATTGATAGTGCAGGATTATGATGTTGCTGTCATAGGACTTGAAGTACTTACTGACGAAGATCAAAGAATACAGCCTTCAGTATGGATTGCACCTGAATGTAAAAAAGGCAGAAATCCTCACAACTGGACATATAAATAACATTATGATAAGAAGATTGAAGATTGAAGTTGTCAAAGATTTCATTTTACTTAGATCCATAGTCAACACTCCAAGAACCAGCAGTCAAGCAATCAAAAGAATGTGTTGCTTTAGGCAAATCTACTGTAAAAGAAAGACTGCTTTAAAAGACTTAAGAACAAAGAAGTCTATGAGGAAACTGACCCAAGTCATGGCAGTTTTAATAGCCTCATATATATGTGAAGGCTGGACAATGAATAAAGAAGACTGGAGAAGAAGCTATGTGTTTGAATTACAGTTTTGAGGTTTTGAGGAATAATATTAAATATACCATGGACTGCCAGAATACAGAATGAATTTGTTTTGGAAGAATACGGTAGGATTGTTCCTTAGAAGCTACAATGTTGAGATTTTGTCCATGATATTTTGAGTCTGTGTCAGGAAGGCCCAGTCATTCTTGGTACGGTGGAGCATCAGTGACCTTCAATGAGATGGACTGACACAGGGGCAACAATAATGGATTCAAGTAGAACAACTGTGAGGTTGGCATAGGCCTGGGCAGTGCTTCCTTCTGTTGTACACAGGATGACGATAAGTCAGAACCAATTTGGGAGCACTTAACAACAAAAAAATTTCTTGTATCTTGATTGCAACAAAGAACTTGACATTTTTTTCCATTATATTCACTAACAATGAATGAAAACTTACTAATAGTGAATTTCAATGAATTATGCCAACTATATACAATAATCCTGGTAAATGTTTCCATTTTAACTTAATAAATAATCCTCACCTGATTAGAAAAAAGCAAGAATTTAGTTATGGCTTTCAGAGTCAAGGTTCAAATTCATCCTGAGAAATTATAATAATGAGCAGAACAAACACAAATCAAATATTACAGTGGGTAGACGGTTATGCGCATGACTGAGACAAATGACCTGAACAAATGACCTATACTCCATATTGAAGTAAGGCAGGCTTTGGAAATGTCTGAGAAGGTATGTAGAAAAATGATTATAAAATTTATCAAAACACTTCACGATGGAGTTGAGAAAAATAAGGAAGAAGTCAGGAAAGCATTACAGGAACAATCAAAAAAGATACATATAGCATTGGAAACAATTCAAAACCTACAGAAAGAAGTCCAAATGATTAATAATAAAATATCAGAAATGGACAGTACACTGAAAGGGCAATTGAATAGAACTGAAGAGATGGAAGCCAAACCAACAAGTTGGAAGACAAATCTCTCAATAAGGCTAAGACAGAAGATCAACATACAAAAATCAGTTGGATTCCTCTATACTAATAATCACAACACTGAAAAGGACATTAGGAAAACAATACCATTTATAACAGCCACCCAAAGATGAAATATTTAGGAATAAATGTAACCAGAGAAACAAAGGACCTATATAAAGAAAATTACAAAACACTACTATAAGAAACTAAAAGAGACTTACAAAAATGGAAGAATATAGCATGCTCCTGGATAGGTAGACTAAACATTGGGAAAATGCCAATACTACCCAAAGCAATCTACACATATAACACAATCACAATAGAGATTCCAACAACATTCTTTAGAGAGATGGAAAAAACAATTACAAACTTTATATGGAAAGGAAAGAGACCCAGGATAAGTAAAGCACTGTTTGGGAAGAAGAACAAAGTTGAAGGCCTCCCACTCTCTGATTTCAAAATTTACTACATGGCTACAGTGGTCAAAACAGCCTGATACTAATACAATGAAAGTACATAGATCATTGAAACAGAAGTGAGAATCTAGAAATTAACCCATCCATATACAGTCAACTGATCTTTGACAAAAGGCCAAAGTACATTGAGTAGGGAAGACGTATCTCTTTAACAGATGGTGCTGGAAGAACTGGAAATTGATATGCAAAAGATTGAAACAAGACTTTTACCTCACACCATATAAAATCGCCAACTCAGTATGGATTAAATACCTAAAAATGAATCCCAGAATTATAAAGGTCATCAATGAAAAAATATGGACAAATTTAAGGGCTCCAATAACCTCATATGCATGGGAAAGCTTGACAGTGAATAAGGAACAAAACCGTAGAAGAATTGATGCCTTTGAGTTACAGTGTTGGAGGAGAATATTGAAAGTGCCATGGGCTGTCAAAAGAGCCAACAGATCCGTTTTGGAAGAAGTATAGCCAGCATGCTCCTTGGAGACCAAGATGTCTAAACTTCATCTCTCATACTTCACACATATTGTCAGGAGGGACCAGTCCCCGAAGAAGGATATGTTTAGTAAGGTGGAGGGTCAGAGAAAAAGAGGAAGACACCGAGATGGATTGGCCAAGTAGCAGCGTCCATGGACTCAAGCGTGGCAACACTAGTGAGGTTGGCCCAGGATTGGGCAGTGTTTTGTTCTGCTGTGCATAAGGTCACTATGAATTGGTACTGACTCAACGGCACTTAAAAACAACAACAACAACAACAACAATCCTGGGAACACACAGATTAAGAAACATTGTGAAAATTACACAAACAAAATAAGACAAAATAGATGATTGGGACATTCTAAAAATTAGAATCTTATATGCATTGAAGTATTTCACCAAAAGAGTGAAAAGGGAGCCCACAGAATGGGAAAAAATATTTAGCAATGACATATCAGACAAGGGATGAATTTCTAAAATATATAGGAAAATTCTACAAGAAAAAGACAAGTACCCAATTAAAAAATGGGCACAGGCCATAAACAGACACATCACCAAAGAAGACATTCAGGCAGCCAACAAACATATGAAGAAATGTTCACAATAATTAGCCATTAGAGAGATGCATGTCAAAGCAACAATTAGATATCATCGCACACCAGCAATAACAGCAAAGTTCAAAAATGCAGAAGATAATAAATGCTGGTGAGGATATAGAGAGACTGGGACCCTCCTACATTGCTGGTAACACTGCACAATCGTCCAACCACTCTGGAAAACAGTATGGCACTGTTGGAAATAGAAATACCATATGATCCAAATATTCCTCTACTTGGTAAATATCTATAAGAAATATGAGGCATAACATGAGTAGATATATACACACCAATGTTCACAGCAGCACTATTCACAACAGCAAAAAAGATGGAGACACCTAAGTGCCCATCAATAGACAAATGTACAAACAAACTTGTTGTTGTTAAATGCCGTTGAGTCAATTTCGACCCATAGAAACCCTTTACAGGGTTTCCAAGGAGCAGCTGGTGAGCTTGAACCACCAACCTTGCAGTTCAAATGACTTTTAAGCCTGACACATTAGTCCACAGAGCCACACCAGGACTCCTTATACTCAAGGAGGTAGTAACTCTAAATACTAACAGAGAGGGAAAGAGTCTTCACATCAAGTATCAATGCTATCACTTCTGTACACAGGGTAGATATGGATGGGCAACTTAGACATTGCCTACCTAAAATGAAGAGGTGATAAAAGCACAAAGTGACTGGCATACAAGGTCTCAAGGGAGAGTTAAGTTTAATAGGGTGTTGGGGGTAAAAAGAGTCCCCACTGAATAGTTTTCATTTTGTCTAGATGGGTCTGGTTTAAAAAGATGGGGATAAGATTCTTATGATTCAATAGTGAGTAACTGTTATCTGACTAATTACAACTGTCACAATTGTAAAGGTAGAAATTTTGTAACAAAAATGGGGGAGTAGTTAATCTTATAGTCCAGAAACAGAGGACCCTAGGACCATCAAGAGAGAAGAGCACAAGTGGAATGTGGGACCTTATCAAGAGAAGCAGTGATACCAGAGATGGAGGCAAAGATTTGGGGACATGGAGAGAGGGAACAGCTGAGGGCTCTAGATTCATGGGAACAGAGGGACTAAGCGATGGCGGCCAGGAAGCAGGCTTGCTGAATGCGCTCTTTGGTTGTGTAAATTATTATATATTTCTGAGTGTTAAAAACAAAAAAAAAGAGCTAAAGTGAATAGAGAGAAATACTGTTAAGTGATGTTATATGGAGGGGATTATAATCATAGTAATTAAACAAGCTGTATGATTTGCCGAATATAAAACTGGTGATCTGTCCTGTAAACTTTCAATCAAGCCACAATAAAAACCTTAAAATTAAAAAAATAAAAAAAAACAATTACAGGAGATTTCCGAGATTTTATTTTACATATATTGTCCCCTATTTAAAGAAGAGCAGAATGCTATGTCACAAGCATTCTGAAAAGAGAATGCTATTCTCTTTTCAAAGCACTTCTCTCAGACTGTTAATCTGTGAGTACAGTTTGGGAGCATAACTAGGGATTTGTAGAAGAAATATTTTAAGAGAAAGTTAGAAATAGATTCCCTCTGACTATATTTCTAATAATAACCTTTCTATCTTTTTTTAATTCTATTTTCAATAGGTTGTCAATACCACAAATTAGGCATCAAGATACTCAAATTGACATAGTAAAAATTTTGGCCTAGATAGTATCAGAGTTTAAAACTGTATGATAGACATCATTTATAAAAATAACAACAAAAAAACCCAACAACAAATACTTATCTGAACAATTGCAATCCATGTTGACCCATGCATAATTGAGTAAGAGTGAACACTCATAGGGATGTAGTCTTTATGAGCCAAATCACCAAACTTTTCTTCCAGATTGCTGCTGGGTGCACACAAGCTACCACCTGAATGCAAAACCCCTCCTTATCTCCTGGATCATCTTGGCCTGTACGGCTGTCTGCTGTGTCATGTTCCTGGCAGTTCTAGGTGAACTGCCGCTGTTTCCCACTATTAGTGACTGAATGCAAATTGCTTGTATAACCCAGGGGAAATTGATTAAATAAAATGTCATAAGCAGTCACAATGAACACTCAATGACTGCTCACTATACCCAGGATTGCAATTACTTTGTATACATTATCTTACCTTTCAAAATAACTCATATTATGAAAATATTTCCTGAAGTCAGATTTTAAGAACAATAATTTAGCTCATTTAATAAAGAAAGTTTACCTAAAATTCTGAATTCTTTTAAAGAATTGCTTATAAACATATGTGATCAAATGGGCAATAGCCGCCAGAAAGGTTAGATGAAAATCTAAGACAGAAATCGTCTTATGTTATTGGTGGTAAAAAGAATTCTATCTAGAAAGGCCACCTAGACAGGCAGCATAAAACTTGAAGAATGTTAACGGATGTTGATTAATTATGTATACAGAAATTGTTCATCAGTGTATGCTTTGTTATATATAATTTCACCAAAAATAGACAGCGCAGTACAGTGAAATATTTAATATCTCTTCTAGTTATTGGTGTTGTTAAGTGTGCTTAAGTCAGTTCTGAGCCATAGTGACCCTGCATAGGGTTTCTGAGGAGCAGCTGGTGAGCTTGAACCACCAATCTTGCAGTTCAAACTGACTTTGTAGTCCCATGCAATAACCCACAGTGCCACACCAGGGCTCCTTCTAGTCATAGGTTTGATAAATTCCCAAAAAATGACTTTTTCCTGATAGGAAGATACTGATAGATTCAGATGTGAGTGATTTTTTAACAGGGTAAATTGTGGAAGCCAGGAACTCTAACATGGGTATAAAATGGCCATTTCAGAAGCAGGAGGAGGAATCTCACTACCGATAGGGAGAACTGGGAGTGCAGTGAGTCCTGTAGACCCTGAAATCACTGCACATTGAAGTTCCTCAATTCAGAGTCCAAATGTCATGACACAAGAGAAACAGAAATGGAACAGCAGAGGAGTGTCAGAAGCAGAACCAAGAACCAGAGCAGGAGACAGAGCAGTGGACTTCCCAGACCACAGAGTAAATACAACTGAATGACTTGGCATTAAGGATTGGTGGCAGGGCAAAATACCTCCAGTCACTTAATTGGGGGAGCTAGAGCTGAGAGCCTTCAGACTGAGACTTACGGTGGACTGGTGCATCCTGTTAGATTTATCAATAGGTCTAAAAGAGTTTTGTAACATTGCCCGAGCAGAGAGATGCCTGCCTTGTTCCTGACTGAGGAGAGGCTATCCTAATTAGAACAGTTTTCTGAGCACTTCTGATCCTGAGTTATGAACTTCACTCAACAAGATTTTTTTTTTCCATCCCAAAAAGAGCAATCCAAATTAAGTTATGACATAAATTTCAATGATTTCCATGCCTATAAAAATTTTTTTTCAAACTGAAATGAGGTAAAATGTATGTTTTTAAATGAATTTTTAGTATCCTTCTTGCTGAAAAATAAAAATATAAACACAGGCCAAAAATATAAAATAAAAATACAAACATAGCCCATAAACAGCTACGGTTATATCATGCAAAATAATTTTAAACAAAAGAATGTTCAAAGTTTTTTTCAAAGGCAAAAATACTGTTTGTGGAGAATTAAAAAAAACGCACAACTATTTATAATTGTTTATTAACCTGCTCTTTGTAATATTTCCTTAAAATTCTAAAGTAGACAACACAAAACTGTAAACAAAAGACTTTAGGCATTAACCAAAATAAACCTGCTGCTACTTATGCCAGCAAGGAGCTCTGGTAGCGTAGTGGTTACGAATCGGGCTGTTAACCTCAAGGTCGGCAGTTCGAAACTACCAGCTGTTCCACAGGAGAAAGATGAGGCTTTCTGCTCCCATAAATATTTGCAGCCTCGGAAACCCTGTGTAGGCTCGCAATGAGTCAGAACCGACTCCATGGTACTTAACAACAACAACAACAACAACTTATGCAAGCAAAGCATTGCAGTGAAAACTTCAGACTATGAAAAGACCATCTTGTGGTTTTAAATAATATTTTTCAAATGATTTAGATTGGGGAGAATGATATCAGAGCTTTTCTTATTACTAGGAATATCAAAAGAACACATGGCATGAATTGTAGAATAATTATTTCCTGCTCACTACTTGAAATTGTTGTCAATCACCATCAAGTTGGTCCCAACTCACAGTGACCCTATATAAGGCTTCCAAGGAGCAGCTTGTGGGTATGAACCACCAACCTTGTGGTTAACAGTCCAGTTTATACTACAGTGCCACACCAGGAATTGAAATGAAATGTCACACCTAAAAATCACAATCGTTTTATGCACTCTAATGATTTTTGCAGGATCGCTATGAGTCGGAACCGACTCCATGGCACATAACAACAACAACAACAACAACAATGATTTTTGCTTCAGGTTTGAGTAGACAAGGATGACAGCTAGAATTCTGATAAAAAATTACTACTTTACTAAAATGATTTGTCAAAAAGTTAATTCATATGGCCTCAGAAAAAACTGTATCCTAGTGAGCATTATTTCTAGTTTCTAAATTACTGATTAAGATAAAGAACCCACCCCCAGGGGTCACCTTTCAGTCAAACAATGTTGTTGTTGTTGTTTTTAAGTGCCACAGAGCAGGTTCCGACTCCTAGTGGCCCTGTATAGGGTTTTTGAAGAGCAGCTGGTGGGTTTGAACTAAAGACCTTATGGTTCCAAGTCCAATGCTGCTCCTACAGTGCCACACCAGGTGTCCTAGTCAAGCAATGTTGTTCTTATATGCAGAGGAGTCAGTTCCAACTCATAATGAACCTGTATAGAGTTTCCGAGGAGTGGCTGGTGAGCTTGAACCACTGACCCTGCAGTTCAAACCAACCTTGCTGAGCTGTGCATTAACCTACAGTGACACACCAAAACCCCAGTTAAAGAAAAGACAGGCCTATAAAGTAAACAATACCTGAGGAATGTATTCCTCAGAATAATCAACCACACAAGACCAAAAGGGCAGCATTTGCCCAAAAACAAAGGACATAAGGCAGGAAGACATGGTAAAAAAAAAAAAAAAAAATGGCAGAAAAGGAAAAACCAGGGAAGCAGCAGGAAGAGTGCTATATCACACTGAAGAGATGGCAACTAGTATCATGGAACAATGTGTATAAATTGTTGAACATGATGAAGCTAATGTGCTCCGGAAACTTTCACCCAAACTGTAGCAAAAGGTTCGAAAAATTATGCCTCAATACAGCTGTTGAAAACATGTATAACCCCTTTGATTAATTTACATAGAAAATTAAAATTTTAAGTACATGGAAACTTTTGAAAATTCATTTTCTGAGACAAGGTGAAGTTAGAAACAACTCCATAATAAATAAATGTCTAATTAAAGATATCATGCAAGGAAATTATTTGCAATCCGCTTACTGGATGGTCATTATGTGTTAAATATTGGGGACATAAAAATTAACAGGACATTTTTTTCACTTTAAGGAGCTTGGCCAACTAAGATCATAGAATAACTTCAACATGCAATCTATTTTTGCATTATATATAAGCTAAAGCTGGTGTCATGTTGTTAAGTGCTATGGAGTCAGTTCTGACTCATAGCAACCCTATATAGGTTTCCAAGGAGCAACTGGTAAGCTTAAACCCCTGACCTTGCAGTTCAAACTTACTTTGTAACAGTCCAGTACATTAGACCACAGTGCTACACCAGGACTCTGGTTTTATATTACTAAATGATTTATTTTTAATGTAAAAATCATCTTCCAGTGTCATAAATAAATTTTAGGAAGACAGCTACACTTTTTCATTGATGTATATATTGTCTTTACACTCTTTCTTGCTATAACGGCAGAGTTCTGTAATTAACAGAAAGACTGCCCTGTAAAACATAAAATATATACAGTCTGGTAATTTACAGACAAAGTCTGTCCACTCCTGGTCTAAAGATTAGGATATTCAGAGAAATAATCAAGTTCAGTGGTTCAAGCTCACCAGCCACTCCTTGGAAACTCTATGCAGATCATTATGAGTCAAAACTGACTCAACACCACTTAACAACAACAGTATATGGTTAACACATTGTCGGCTTCTTTGTTTATTTTTTGCTGTTTATAATTGTTCTTAAATCCATTAACCTGAATTTTGGATTAGTACAATAAGTACAGCTACTTATTTGTATGACAAGGTGAATACTGCAGCATCTCAAACACTGTGAGTTGCTTTATGTATTTATTTTTTAACTTTCAGAGCTCACTTTTAAATTTTTTTCAGGCTTAAATATTTTACATTTGAATAGTGTATCCTTGGCAGTTTAAATAGCCTATAGTACCTATGAAACATACTATTGGAAAAAAAAAAAAGGAATCCCAAAACTATAATGATTAAGAGCACTGCACTCAGCTGTTAACTGAAAGATTAATGGTTCAAATCTACCAGCTCTTGGGAGAAAGATGCGGCAACCTGCTTCTGAAAGGAATATAGAGTTACCCACCAACTGCTCCTTGAAACCCCTATACAGGGTCGTTATGGATCAGAACCGACATGGCGGCACTTAACAACGACAAAACCAGACCCTACAGGGCGTGTATGAGTCAGAATCAACGGGACAGTAATGGGTTTGGCTTTTCATTTTATCACGGTTACAATTTCTATCTTGGATTACCATGATAATTTTCTTTCAAAAATCATTTTATTTTTTATTTATTTCAAAAAAGTCAAGATGAAATCCATTCAAGTAACTCAACAAATTAAGAAAGATGAAGAATATCTTAGGCAAGTATGTATGTTCTCAGACTAGGACTAAAACTGCCAGCCTTAAAGAAAACCCTAAGTAGCTAATCTATGCAGATTAATCACTTTACACACTGAATGAAGTCAACCAACCAGTGGGTAAATGGATTAAATGCCATCATAACCACACATTCATATTACCTACTGATATACAGTATAAAAATACGCATACCTACATAATAGCACCAGATATGGTACTGTAGGATAAGCACTAGACGGCAAAGCTGTTTTGAACCACAAGATCAGAGGTTCAAACTCACATGCTGCTCCTAGGAAACCCTGTATAGGATCACTATAAGTTGGAACTGACCTGACCGGCACTTAACAACAAGAGCAACCACAACAAACTATTAATTCATAAGGAATATCTTATTGATATTCCATATACTCTTCCTCTGGCTCCTTTTCTAAACTAATTTATGTAGTACTACAGTGTCATTGTGTTATATATAATACAGACTACATCACATCATTGTTACTCCAGCTATCTTTATGGAAAGCCTGGGATAGGCAGATATGAAGGTACTTCCATAGATTTGCAAGCTTTTGTGAGAGTAATATGCATTAGATTTCATCACCTATATATTTGTTTTCTATTAAACATATAAACAATTAAACTCACTCTTACTATTTTATTACTTCCAGTCTACATTGTGATACTGATATATATTCATGACTTTAAGCACATTTAACAATTAAAGCAGAATACCTGGAATTGTGTTTTGAATCTTAGAAAATACATTAATAATTTAAAACAGTAAGCATAATTATGATTTCAGATTGCTTAGTTCTGAAATTATCATTGCAGAATTCAAATAATTCACTCCTTATATTTCAACTTCATCAGTATTTATAAAAATACATAAATAAGTAAATTAAATAAAGTTAAAAGCATAGAGAAAAGTCCTGAACTGGATTATTTAAGATGAGTCATCAAACAACTGCAATTTTCCTCCAAGAGTGCATAATAAATGATACCTCAGACTTAACTGCCAAGATACTCAACTGCCTTGTTGTTGTCAGGTGCCATAGAGTCGGAACCGACTCATAGCAACCCCATGCACAGCAGAATGAAACAATGTCCAATCCTGGGCCAACCTCACTACCGCTGCCACACTTGAGTCCATCAATGATGCCACCTGGCTGATCCATCTCGCTGGGGGTCTTCCTGTTTTTCTCTGACCCTCCACCTTACCCAGCATGACATCCTTCTCTAGTGACTCTTTCCTGCGGACAATATGTCCAAAGTATGAGAGACGAAGCTTAGCCATCCTGGCCTCCAAGGAGCACTCTCACTGCACTTCTTCCAAAACAGATGTATTGGTTCTTTTGGCAGTCCATGGCACTTTCAGTATTCTCCTCCAACACCACAACTCAAAGGCATCAATTCTTCTACGATTTTCCTTATTTACTGTCCAGCTTTCGCATCCATATGAAGCTATTGAAAACACAATGGCCTGGGTCAGGCACACCTTAGTCCTCAAGCTGACATCTCTGCTCTTCAATACTTTAAAAAGTTCCTGTACAGCAGATTTGCCCAATGCAATACGTTGTCTGATCTCTTGACTGCTGCTTCCGCGAGTGTTGATAGTTGATCCAAGAAGAATGAAGTCCTTGACAACTTCAATTTTTTCTCCATTGATAAGAATGTTGTTTATTGGTCCAGTAGTGAGGATTTTTGTTTTCTTGACAATTGCATAAACATCCCCTTTTATTTGTGCATGAAGAAACTTTGTAAATGCTACAATATATTTAAAATACTGATAGATATTCTGGGGTGAGAGAAATACATTTTAGCATAATCTGACTGCTTTGAAAGCATTCTTATTAAGTACTAAAAAATTCTTGCTCAAATTTTTCCAAATAGCTCTTTTATTTGGAATTCCTCCTCTTCAAAGGCTCAAAAGCATGAAAAGACACAGCCTAGTCATACTTTTATTGATGTTGGTTTGTTCAATTAAATGTCAGCCACACTGTGGGCTAATGTTTCGGACTACTAGCTCCTTTTGAACTGCAACATCCAAGGTTCAAGCTCAATAGCCACTCTTTGGAAACTCTATAGAAGGTCTCTATGAGTCAGAACCTACTTGATGGCACTTAACTGCAACAACACATTGACAAAATGATCTTGTAATTGGGAAAATTTTTAAAAAGGGTAAATTGAGCTGCTGATGTTTTAAGTAGGAAGGGCATCACAGTTACAGCTATAGAAGAGACAAAGTTATAAAAAATGACTTTTACTTAGAAGAGGGGTGGGAGACCAGGAAACAAGAACAGAAACAATGAAGGCACAGCAGTAACAATCAGAAAAACTAGCTCCGCCTATAATAGTTGTTGTTGTTGTTGTTAAGTGCCGTCGAGTCGGTTCCGGCCCATAGCGACCCTGTACAGGGTTTCCGAGGGTGTAAATCCTTACGGGAGTAGAAAGCCTCATCTTTCTCCCACGGAACGTCTGGTAGTTTAGAACCACTGACCTTAAGGTCCGCAGCCCAATTCGTAACCACTACGCTACCAGAGCTCCTTTAATAGTAGCAAATGGTATTTCAAATCCCGTTAGACTAAACAATATTCGATACCAGGAACAATCTGTGCCAGGCACGTACTAGACTAAGTATGTCTTACTCATAAAACAATATTGTTATCATGTGCTGTTGAGTCCATTCTGACCCATAGAGATGCTGTATAGGATTTCCAAGGAGCAACTACTAGTTGGCAGTCCACCGTGCATCCTACGGCACCACACTAAGGTTATTCTGTTATTCCTGTTATTTAAATGATAATATTGAGGTTCAGAAAGGTTCAGAAGCTAGCCCTGGTTGACACATTATATAAAGGGCAGAGTAAGGTTTCTAATCCATTACCGTTTGTTTTGTTTTGGGGGATGGGGCTATTGTTTAAGACTATTATGAGGTGTTTTGCTCCCATAAAGACTACAGCCTCAGAAACCCTGTACAGGGTAGCAATGAGTTGAAACCGACTCCACGGCACATAACCACCACCACTCTAAGAACTTTGTAATTATTTCAGATCTTGGCTCAGCGACTCCTATGTGATAATGGACAAGTCACCCCCTTTCCCTCATGAGTAAAATGGCTATAATAGCAAATATTTGTAAAATTGTCAGAACAATACCTGACATTTAGCGTGATATAAGTATTGGATTTAAAAAGTTAATATAAGAAAGATATGAAAAAGTATATATATCACATTGTATAACCTAAAACCTTAACTAGGATTTCAGATTACATTCATCTAGGATACTTATCTATGCTGCCCATGTCTGGTCTTAGCATATGTTAAAATAATTTATTAGCCATTATGTACTTTGAAATATAAAAATATAGTTAACAGAGCTCAAAATATGTTTAAAATAGCTTTGCCTAATTGTTTTCACATAAATAACCATCAAACATGCATTACATACTCTGATATTATTTGGATTAAATAATTATTACAAAAGGAAAAAGGTACCTTTAAAAGTTTCTCAGATAATAAATTGTATGCATGATTGTATTCATAAGAGCTTGAAGAAAAAGTAGGCATAAAGCTACAAACTAATGGATAATAAACAATTACACCCTAGCATAAATCTATGCATAAGTGATTTTTTAAAAAAATGCATTGCCTTGCAAAGCAGTACTTTATAAGCATATGCCCTGAATTTATAACTATCCTTGTCTCTATGACATAGAAAAATGATATAAGATACAACCTAGAATACAGTATAATAGAACAATGAAGTTATTTATGGAAACCCTATTAACTATGGTCAATTCATCAACCATTTAACAAATAACTAATCTTGTTGAATTGTTAAAAACCAACAATTGAATATCTTTTGTAAGATTTACTGTCTTGGAAATCCTATGGGGGCAGTTCTTCTTTGTCCTGTATGGTCCCTCGGAGTCAGAATTGGCTCAACAGTAACAGGTTTTTCAGTATTAAATTTAACTATAAGGCAAACCAAAATTAAAAGATTATTATAATTTTGAATTATATTTTAACAATAAAAACAAAACAAAACAAAAAAGAGAAAAAAAACACTAAAACATAATATGAATTAGTAGAAAGATCACCATTTTTATCAGTCAGAACCAACTCCACGGTACTTAACAACAATGAGAAGGCTTATAAAAGGAAATAAAAAATAACTGTGTTGACAAGTCATCAAAAGTGAAAACAATGGAGCAACATATCATCCCAGCACAGGTAGTGTGACTTCCTGAAAACTATTACCAACCTAGATATCACTATGAAGACTGGGAAGAAAGACAGACAACTGAAGAGAAACCGTGGCTATCAGATTTTAACGTATGAAACTAAGTGTTACAGGAAACAAGCAAGAAAAGCATTCCAAATCTGAAAATCAAAACCATCGCCTTCATAGGATTAGAAAAGAAGATGATCGGGCTCAGATGTTGCAATGGGATCACACTTGAGATTCCTTTAGCCTTTCTTCAGTTCCAAGCATGTGCTTACCTCTGAGCATGTGTCTGACAGCATATTAGCTCAACGGAATAGTGCTAATCATCAACATTCTTTTTGAGAACCATAGACGATCTCTAACAATACTACGTGGCAAAGAAAAGATAGATTTGAAAAGGAGTAGTGAGACAAACTGGAGGGGAAAACCTATGCGGTAAAAGGAACAGAATAAATATTAAGTAGACAGAGTGGTTTTCATTTAGTTAAAACTGAAGGGATTAGAAAGAACACTACTAAGTGAAAATTCAAAGGACTTATTTCTCATTTTAGTAACTTATTTGGGAAATGAAGATTAGCATCTGGAGCAGTATGACAGCCTACCACTGGTAATAAAAAATGTCTATTTCATGCTTGTAAATTAGAAAATGAAGTCTCTTAATCAAGTCTGAAATGACTGGGAGCTCAAATGTATCCTTAAGGAATTTGTCTACTCATTCATTTGGATGAACCTTGTCTATAAAACTTTCATTGACATGATATCAATCAGCTTCAAATTTTTCCACTGGATAAGAGTACAGCACTGTTCACAGCATCCTAAACATCAATCCTCAAATTTTGGTTCATTTCTCTACATTTGGATATATCAATGCCTATGTGTCAAATAAAGGAGCTCTGGTAGCGTAGTGGTTACGAATCGGGCTGCGAACCTTAAGGTCAGCGGTTCGAAACTACCAGCCGCTCCGCGGGAGAAAGATGAGGCTTTCTACTCCCGTAAAGATTTACACCCTCGGAAACCCTGTACAGGGTCGCTATGGGTCGGACCCGACTCGATGGCACTTAACAACAACAACAATGTGTCAAATAGGTTGCACATCATATCAAAAGTATAATTAATCTCTCATTATATTGGAGTCCTTGTGTGGCACTGTAGGATAAGCACTTAACTGAAAGTCTGGTAGCATAGTGGCTATGAATTGGGGTGCGAACCGCAAGGTCAGCAGTTCGAAACTACCAGCTGTTCCGTGGGAGAAAGATGAGGCTTTCTGCTCCCGTAAAGATTTACAGCCTCGGAAACCCTGTACATGTACAGGGTCGCTATGGGTCAGAAGCAACTCCACAGCACATAACAACAAGAACAACGTGTCAAATAGGTTGCATGTCATATCAAAAGTATAATTAATCTCTCATTATATTGGAGTCCTTGTGTGGCACTGTCGGATAAACACTTGACCGAAAGGTCAGTATGAACTGCAAGCTGGTGGTACAAACTCACCAGCCTCTCCTCAAAACCCCATACAGAGTCACAAAGTGTCAAGACTGACTCAACGGCACTTGGCAACAACAACATATTGTTGAAACATATCAAGTCAAGTAGATCAAAATAGGCATATGCCCTCTATGATGAAGACTGAGAGAGGAATTTGTCACATTATCTTCAAGAATGTCTAATGTCCACCTACGCTAGCATTACCTATGATATATATGGATACATGGTGGATTCATAAGATAAGCACTAGACTGCAAACTACAAAGTCCACGGTTTGAGCTCGCCAGCTGCTCTGTGGGAAACAGATGAAGCTTTCTGCTAGTATGAACATTTAAAGCCTCGGAAACCCTATACAGGATCACTGTGAATTAGATCGACTCAACAGAACTTATATGTCTCTAAATGTTAAAATTTGTAAATCCCAGACTGGACCTTTTGAATCTTTCTGACAAGGATCAGGAAGCTGCACTAAGTATTTATAGTCATTATTTTAGTGAACAGCTATCACACACTAAAATCCTCCTCTTCACACAGGACCTCACTATACAGATATCAAGAAATAAAGCCAGAGTCCAAATTCAGATGTGTCTCCATACTCTAATCACTCACAAACCACTTTATCTCATTATTATTGTTTTGTTTTTTTATGTAACCTGGAACAATTTGTGGTGACACGGGGAAGCACTGCTTTAATAAACATGCACTACACACATGTTAGAAATATCACAGGAATTCTCCCTTACCTTTCATCATTCCTTTTTGCTGTTCATCTGTTCAAAATAGAGCCAAGGATAAATGATGAAAGGCAATAAAGGGTATGTTTAGTTGTCTGCTTTTGAATCCGTCATCTAATGAGCAACAAAAAAGAACCAATGCAAACTCATAAACCAGAGAGAAAAATACCTACTTAAAGGAATATGGTTTTGCTATTAACAGTTATATAAATGAACTGTTGACCATGTTATCAGGAATTACCAGTCTCTAGAGGAGGCCATTATGCTAGTAAAACAGAGGGTCAAGGAAAAAGAGGAAGACCCTCAACAAGACGGATTGACACAGGGCTGCAACGATGGGCTCAAACAGTGACAACTGTGAGGAGGCCCAGAACCAGGCAGTGCTTCAGTCTGTTGTACACAGGGTCATAGTGGGTCGGAACTAACTGAATGGCACATAACAACAGTTAAAGTCAGTGAATACTAATATAGGTGTTGAGTCCTGGTGTGGCACCGTGGGATGAGCACTGGGCCGAAAATTGGAAGATCAGTAGTTCCAACGCCGAAGTCACTTCTCAGAAACCCTATACAACATGGTTATAAGGAATAGCTATGTGTTGGAACAGACTCGGTGGCATTTAACAACAAACAACTGTAATATGAGGGCACTTCAAAAACAGCACTAAAATTTCCATTATCTTTTCATTATATTTCCATGAATTTTTTGAATGCCCTTCAAATTTATTTCTAAAATATACATAAATTCAGACATTACAAGTACTATGAAATCTAATAAGAACCCTATGTTTACATGCTACTTTATCTAAAGTTGGAATACAGAAATATGTTCTATTTTAAGGAATCCTGGCGTAGTGCCGTGGGATAAGCACTGGACCACAAGGTCAGTGGTTCAAAATCACCAACCATTCCTCAGAAACCCTATGTAGGGTCAACTATGTGTCTGAATACTGACATACACTTTATTTACCTGAAGTTGAATTACAGTAATGTGTTCTATTCTAAAGGATGTTCAGAAAGATGTTTACCTATGCTTTATTGACTATGCAAAGGCTTTCGATTGTGTGGATCATGACAGGCTATGGACAACATTGAGAAGTATGAGTATTCCAGAACACTTAACTGTACTTCTGAGAAATCTGTACCTGTACCAAGAAGCAGTTGTTGGAACAGAGCATGAGAACACTGAATGTTTTAAAATTGGGAAAGGTGTGAGACAAGGTTGTGTTCTTTCACCATACTTATTTGCCGGGGAACGGGCTCGACACAGAGGTTTGGTTCACGAGGTAGGGATATCTGGCAGCGATAGGGATAGCAAAAGAAGAGACACAAAGACGCAAAGAGAGAGACAAAGAGACACCCCAAAACCAAAGTGGATGCATTACTGGCATCCAGCAGATCCGGCGTTGTAAACATCTGAGCTATAAGGGCGGTAAGATCCCGCATAGTAAACATCTT
>NW_006408571.1:5343778-5345681 GCF_000296735.1 Chrysochloris asiatica
ACATTGTTTCGTTCCGCTGTGCATGGGGTCGCTATGAGTCGGTTCCAACTCGATGGCACCTGACAACAACAACATTCTAAAGGAGGGAGAATTATGAAAAATATTTTCAGAATACCAACTATGTATAACTGTTGTTAAGTGCTGTCGAGTTGGTGCCAATTCATGGCAATGCCAATTCAGGGCTTGAAAATGTGGCTGGGGGCTTTGAGCTACAAACCTTGTGGTTAGCAGTCCAGTGCTTATCCTACAACATCACACCAGGACTCCTGTATAACCTGTTGTTACTGTTTTAAGCTCAGTACAGTTGGTTCCAATTCATAGTGACCCTGTATAGGGTTTCCAAGGAATGGCTGGTGAGTTTGAACTGACAACTTTGCTGTTCAAACCAACCTTGTGGTCAAGTGCTTATCCTAGAGTACCACCCAAGGACTCCTGTAAAACCTTACCTAAATCAAAATCCCTTGACTTTATCTTACTCTTGAAAAGCTACACTGTTTGTAGATCTGTTACACACAATTTATAATCACTAGCAGTAAGAAAGTATACGTATCTAAGTAAGACATATGGACCCATTATCAAAGATTGCCTAAACCATAGCAAATATGGAAATAACTATCCATAATAATAGAAGATGACAAGAATAGAACTAACATGTGGTTAGCAAACAATTCAAGTCAAACTATGCTATGTGCTCATATATTTCATAATAATAAATCTAACAACTACCACTAGAATGTCTTAAGTTCTTGCTATGTGCCAGACATTGTAGTAAACATGTCTCAAACATTAGCTCTTGTGTTCCTCATAATCACCTATTGATATATTTATGAGTAGTCACATTTTACAGAAGAATAACCAAGACATTCTGATGGGTTAATTAACATGCCCAGAGCCACACAGCTGCAAATTGACATGGATGGGATAGAATCCCAGCTTTTCAGACATAAGGTTTATATGGTAAAGTAAAATTGTCTAGAAATTATTTTAACCAAAGCCGATGTTATGGTTTAGTTGGAAAATAATTACACCATATTTGGCATAAGCACCCTCAAAGTCACCTGTGAACATCATTTTCATCACCTTCCAATGTGCAATCAGAGGATCAGCAAGATCCTGCATTCCTTATCCCACTTAGTCCTCTGCTTCCAGACACCTGCAGGATACTGAATTTAAGAGGTTTTTAAGTTACTTTAATTCATTTTAAGATGCCTGACAGTAGGTAATTTGATAAGCCCATACTTGGTACTGTGGTGCTTCATTTTAATCCCTAAGAATTTCATCAACTATCTGGGACACAAGTTTACCATGGAAATGTCTTCCATACTCTTTGTTAGAATTTAATTAGGAAAGAAAACACAAGAATTCTATTTAGATCTTCTACTGTATTATGTTGTTGCTGTTAAGTGTCTTCTAATAGGTTCTCACTCATAGCAACTCTGTATAGGTTTTCTGAAAATCGGCTTGTGGGTTTGAACCACCAACATTGTAGTTAGCAGTCCAGTATATACATTACAACTCCACACCATGACTGCTACTGTATAATAATAACACAGTCATATAATTAATAACCTCATATGCATGTGAAAGCTAGACGGTGAATAAGGAAGACCACAGAATTGATGTATTTGAGTTATGGTGTTGGAGGAGAATATTCAAAGTGCCATGGACTGCCAAAAGAACCAACAGATCTGTGTTGAAAGAAGTACAACCAGAGTGCTCCTTGGTGGCCAGGATGGCCAAACTTCGTCTCTCATACTTTAGACATAGAGTCAGGAGGGACCAGTCACTGGAGAAGGATATGTTTGGTAAGGTGGAGGTGAGAGAGAAAGAGGAAGACCCCCAGCGAGATGGACTGGCAAAGTGGCAGCATCATTATTCAAATCCCATAGATCAAGAGGCAGTT
>NW_006408571.1:5346416-5353299 GCF_000296735.1 Chrysochloris asiatica
AGCAAGATGGATTGGCAAAGTGGCAGCATCAGTGGGCTCAAGCGCGGCAACAATTGTGAGGTTGGGCCAGGACCTGGCAATGTTTTATTCTGTTGTGCATAGGGTCCTTATAAGTTGGTGCCAACTTGATGGTAACTAACAACAACAACATAATTAATTTTAAAATCCTAAGTTATGAAATGTATTTGTCAGAAAAAATATTATTTATTTAACTCATGTTTAAGATAGCTTTCCAGAACTAAATCCAAATTATTCAGCTATAAATTGGTCAGAATTTAAAAAGAAAAATGCAAACTTGGTTTGCATTTTAATCTGTATTCATTTCTTATTGGGAAAAAATGCATAAGAAAGTACTGTGATCATCAGTTAATCAAAAAGAGCAAGAATGCTTTGGCTCTGTGTTCACAGATATTAACTGTTCCTAAAGATAATGAAACAAGCTATAGTGTGTTCATTCACATACCTTCCTATGCTGTTTTTCATTGTGAAGTTAAAGTGGTGTCAAGTACAGCAAAATCATTAGGGTGTCTTTCACTGTCTCCTAAAAACAAATCAATTAAGAGTTTATACATGCAGTCAATATAGACCTATGGCATAATTCAATTAAATGATACAGAATTGGATCGTGAGCTAATGGGAAGGACCTTAGAACTCATATAAAAGAACCTTCCTAAGGGGTCCTTCTCTGTCTTCTTGACTGTCAAAGTTCTCTTTCGAGAGTCCTCATTGAACTGCATACCTATTCTGTGTAACATTTGTCAACACTGAAACTTGGTGTTTATTTGTTAATCAGTGATGACCCTCTTTAAAATGTTAAAGTACAAACATGTTACCTTGAAGGCTATGGTGTGACTACCCAAGTCATGTATTTTTAATAGCTTCATTTGCATATGAAAACTATTCAATTAATAAGAAAGATCAAAGATGAAGAATGTATACATTTGAACTAAGGTATTAATGAAAGAATATTTAATATAACATGAATTTCCAGAAGGATGAACAAATGTGTCTCTGAAGAAGTACATCCAGAATGCTCCTTAGAAACAAGAATGGAAGACTTTGATTTTATGTATTTTGGTAACTTTATCAGGAAGGACCAGCCCCTGTAGAAGGACCCTAGGCTTGGAAGAGGGTCCGCAAAAAAAGGGAAGGGCCTCAACAAGATGTATTGATAGATTGGCTGCAACAATGGACTCAAGAAAAGAAATGTCTGTGAGGATATGTAGAACACAACAGAGTTTTATTCTGTTGTACATATGGTCAGTAAGAGTCAGAATTGAACGGACTCATCATTGGACTGCTAACTTCAAACCACCAGCCGCTCCTTGGAAACCCTATAGAGTATAGCTATGAGTCAGAACTGACTTGATGGCACTTAAGAACAGCAACAGCACAATGCTTATTTATGTAATTATTTCATGAGTATCTGATCCTCCCAGTAAAACTTAGGGTTTTTTTTAAGACTCCTGAGTGCCCAGAACCCCACAGTGCCTTTCTCATAAGGGACACTCAACATTTAAAAGATAAATGAACAAATGAGTAAATTAATAAATATAAAAACTCAATGGAAAGAACTTGAGGAAAATAATGAATACAAAAGTTGTATTGTTACTTGTCTTTTTCTTATTTGCTGTTCAATTAGCAATTCAGAAATCAAATTATTTTTAAACTTAGGTCATCAGAATATTTAAACTTGTCATTAAAAATATGTGGTAACATTTCAGTTGAATGTGGGAACTGGTTCCTAAACTCATCTGTTTTATCATTAACATACCTGCAGGATTCAAAATTAATATCTGGCAGTCTGATTCAGTGATTTTCCAAAAATCTATCTCACCTTATAATCTCTCAGTTGTATAAAGTCACTATCTTATTATCTAACTCAACAGGAAACAACTATGGACAAATATCCTACGACAAATAGAAAAGGCATAAATAAATTTAATCTTTAGAATTTTCCAGATATTTGCTCTCTTGAGAACTATTGATTAAAAAAAAGACAAAAACTCTAACAGAAGCTTCAATCTACTGACTGCTTGCTGTGTATAAGAACCTGAATTAAAACATATTCATTTATGTCTTAAACCCAATTTTTAAAGCAGAAACCAAGCCCAAAATTGCACAATAACTATATCTGGATGACTCCATGAATAAATGATAAAATGTTGGAAGAAACTCTATGAGTTTTGACCTAAATGAAGAGAAATCCCAAGGAATAGCTAGAATATATCACTTAATTTATACTTACAGAAACCTTGACAGACTATTACCATGACAGACATACAAATAGCTGAATTTAATCTGTTGTTGTTTAACTGCTATCGAAATTGTCAGGACTCATAGCAACCCTGTATAGGGCTTCTGAGAAGTGGCTGGTGAATTTGAACCACTGACTTTGTAGTCCAAACTGTCCTTGTGGTTGACTGCTTCTCCTACGGTGCCACATCACGACTCTAGTATTTACTATATTCAATGTCCTCTTTAAGTTTATAAACTGAATAAGTACTATTACATAAACTGGTGTTGTTGCTAAGTGCCGTGGAGTCGGTTCCGACTCATAGCGACCCTGTACAGGGTTTCTGAGGCTGTAAATCTTTATGGGAGCAGAAAGCCTCATCTTTCTCCCATGGAAGAGCTGGTAGTTTCGAACTGCTGACCTTGCAGTTTGCAGCCCGATTCATAACCACTATGCTACCAGAGCTTCTTATAAGATAAATAGTAATCCCCAATTTATCAATGAATAAAATAAGACTCAAAGGGTTATTAACCTTCCCAATTACATACATGTGATAAAAGACTGAAATCAGTTTCTGATCCACTTCTAACCCCAGCTCTTGGTCTGCTCATTTCTTACGACTGTAAGTGATTCCATCTCTGTCTCACTATGCTGTTAAATGCTGTTGACTGGGTTCTGACTCATAAAGGCACCTTACAGAGTTTCTGCGGAGTGGCTGGTGAGTTTGAGCTGCCGACCTTGCAGTATAACAAACCTTTCAGTCCGGTGCTAATCCTACTACAGCCAAATGCATATATTCTCTTAAATGAATAGTTGGGTTTTCTTGTTTGTTTGTGTTATTTTGTTTTCTGACGGAACATAAACCCAAGAATAAAGATGGGAAAGAAAGACTGCTTCATTTCTTCCCATTGCCTTACTAATTAATCGCAACAATAATAGGAAAACAAAAACAATGTAGTACGACAAGATAACTGAGGACGTGTCTGACTTTGAAGTTCCACAGGTCAGAGAGAGTATTCACTGATCATATTCTTACTGTGTGTGCATTATATTGTGACAAACACAGGAGTTAGTATTTGAGAATGGTGACTAAATTAAAAAGATAGGGGTTTATAATTACTTAGCTTAGAATAGTATAAGGAATATATTCTTAAACTTGTCAGTATTATTGAACAATCTATTTAAAGAAAAACATATTATTCTTTACCAAGGATTTTTTTTTTTTTTTTTCCAGGCAGCAGCAGGGGAGGGGGACATAGGTCTTAACTCGAGTACATTATATGGTACAGTGAAAAACTGGTTTCTAATCCTGGTTCTGTCATTATGATTTGAACCTAGGAAAGACTTTCCCTCTGATCCTCAATTCCTCCTGCAATAAATGAGGTATTTGGGCAAATACTGTAAAAACTACTTGTGAGAGAAAAATCTGATTATTCATTGGTTATCTGGAAAAGTGAGAACATGATAGTAAATAAATCATTGGAGTCAAAAAGAAATGGCGTCCTTTCGTGGCACCGCAGGATAATGCACTGGACCGCAAGGTGGGTTTGAATCAGTCACTCCTTAGAAACTTTATACAGGGACGTTATGAGTCACAACTAACTTGACAGCATTTAACAACAGCAACAAAAGAAGTAAAAATAATTTAAATACATTCGTTTTTCTTTCATATGACAGTCACTAATGTATTTGGAAGCAAAACAACTTAAATTCACAGATAAGGTATATTTGTTCACATAAGCTACAATTTATAGAAGACTCCATGGTTACCCCTGTCTCAAAAGTTTTACAAGCCACCGTTATGTTCACAACAATTACATCCAGGGTCAACTTTGAGGTGGATGTTAGTTTAATGACAAGCAGCTGTGGTTATGCTGGCATATCACATAGATTCAAAATCTAGGTGCTACTGCTTCTCTGGGAACCAGAATAAGTTAAATTCCTCCAAGATTTAGTTTCTCACCTGTGAAATGGCTGCATTATACTTAATTTAAAGGGCTGTTTGAAACATTAAATGAGACAAATAAAGAGCAGTTTTTGAATCAAAAGCTGGCACACCCCATCACCACCTGCCAGCTTCTACATGGAGAAAAATGAGGCTTTCTGTTTCCATAAAGACTTACAGGGTCGCTATGGGTCGGAACCGACTTAGTGGCAACCACCCACCTACTTTAAAGGACTGTTTAAAAGACTAAGTGAGATACATCATTTACACTTTTTTAACCAAAAGCTGATACAGAGTAAGCACTTAATATGGGGTAAATATTGATGTTAATTTAGCTACATTAGCTTGGGAATTCCATTTTAAATAGTTGAGAAAACAAGCTCAAAGGCACTAAATAATACTCCCAGGAGGGCGCAAGTAGAAATTAATATAATAGGATTTAAATCCAGTCCTATCATACTTACAGCCTAGACCACAGTGCCTCCCCAGACTCAGAACCCACATTTCCAGATGGCTTATTCATCTCTTAATGCTTCTGTTCTATTGCTAATTATATGGATCAAGTTTAGAATCCATATTTCCATAGTGGATATAAGGTTAAGACCAGAAAAGATGCGAAAGAAATCTGCTCTTATTCTCCCAAAGGAAAGGAAGGCAATACTGTCTGGGTTCATTACCCAACACTGTAACTGACCAGCTCTGGAATCCTGGGCATGTTCTTTAACTTCTCAATCAATCAATTTGCTGGCTCCATGCCATAAGCACTGGACTGTGAACTTCATGTCCATGATTGCAGACCAAAGCTTCATAAAAGAAAGATGAGGCTTTTTGCTCCCAGGAAGACTTATTGTTGTTAGGTGCCATCAATTCAATACCGACTCATAGCAATCCTATGCACAACAGAACAAAATACTGCCCAGTCCTGGGCCAATCTCACAATTGTTGCCAAGCTTGAGCCCACTGCCACTTTGCCAATCCATCTCACTGGGGGTCTTCCTTTTTTTCTCTGACCTTGTTTATACCTTACCAAACATGATATCCTTCTCCAGTGACAGGTCCCTCCTGACAATATGTTCGAAGTATGAGAGATGAGGTTTAGCCATCCTGGCCTCCAAGGAGCACTCTGGCTACACTTCTCCCAAAACAGATGTTTGTTCTTTTGGCAGTCCATGGCACTTTCAATATTCTCCTCCAACACCATAACTCAAAAGCATCAATTCTTCTATGGTTTTCCTTATTCACTGTCCAACATTCACAATCATATGAGGTTACTGAAAATACCCTAGCTTGGGTCAGGCACACTTTAGTCCTCTAGCTGACATCTTTGCTTTTCAACACCTTAAAAAGGTCTTGTGCAGTAGATTTGCCTAATGCAATACGTTGTTTGATTTCTTGGCTGCTGCTTCGATGAGTGCTGATGGATGGCCAAAAAAAAAAAAAAAAAAAAGACCTTTAGAAAATTTCAATCTTTTCTCCATTGATAAGAATGTTGTTTTTTGGTCCAGTGGTGAGGATTTTTGTTTTCTTTACATAGAGACAGAATTCATACTGAAGGCTGTGCTCTTTGATCTTCATCTGTAAGTATTTTAAGTCTACTTCACTCTCAGCAAGCAAAGTTGTATCATTTGCATATCACAGGTTGTTAATGAGTCTCCCTTCAATACTGATGATATGTTTTTCTTCATATAATAAAGCTTCTTGGATTATTTGCTCAGCATACAGATTGAGTTAAGTATGGTGAAAGAATACAACCCTATCGCCCATATTTCATAATTTTAAGCCATTCAGTGTTCCCATGGTCTGTTCGAATAACTTGCCTCTTAGTCCGTGTACAGGTTCCTCATGAGCAAAATTAAATGTCTGGAACACTCAAACTTCACAATGTTGTCCATAATTTGGCATGATCTATACAATTGAAAGCCTTTGTGCAGTTAATAATGCACAAGTAAACATCTTTCTGGTATTCTCTGTTTTCAGGCAAGATTCAGTTGACGTCAGCAATGATATCCCTCATTTCACATCCTCTTCTGAATTCGGATTGACCCTCTGGAATTCTCTGTCAATGCAGCCGTTCCTGTATTACCTTTAGTAAAACTTTACTCGCATGGGATATCAAAGTTATTGTCTGATGATTTCTGCATTCTGTTGGGTCACCTGTCTTTAGAATGGGCACAGATATGGCTCTCTTCCAATCAGTTGGCTAACTCTTGAAATAGTTGAACATCAACCATTTCCTTTTGGTACCATGACTCTGTGAATTCCTTCCATGTTCTTCTAATTCTTTCTGCATTATTAAATAATTTGCCCAGAGAATTTTTCAGATCCCTAAGCTTGAGAAATACTGAGTACGTTCTTCCTTTTTGGCTTTCTAACTCCAGATCTTTGCATATTTTGTTATAAAATTTGACATTGTCTTCTCGAGCTGACCTTTCAAATATTCTGTTCGGCTCTTTTACCTCCTCATTTCTTCTAACTGCTTTAGCATCTCTACATTGGAGAACAAGTTTCAGAGTTTCTTCTGGCACCATTTTGATCTTTTCCTTCTTTCTTGTCTTCTCAATGACTTTTTGCTTTCTTTATGTATGATGTTCTTGATGTCATCCCACAACTCTTCTGATCTTTGACCTTAGTGTCTAAAGTATCTGCTCTTCAGATGATCTCTAAATTCAGGTGGGATATATTTAAGGTCATATTTTGGCTCT
>NW_006408571.1:5355234-5356802 GCF_000296735.1 Chrysochloris asiatica
CACTCATAGTGACCTATGCACAACATAATGAAACACTGCCCCACTCCTGCCCAAACCTCATAATCTTTGCTACACTTGAAACCACTGCTGCTGCCACTGCGTGAATCCATCTCATATGCTGTATCTCCCTCTTTTTCACTGACTCTCCACTTTAGCAAGCATGACGTCATTCTACAGGGACTGGTCCCTCCAAATGATATGTCGAAAGTATGCGAGACAAAGTATAGCCATACAGGTTTTAAGGAACATTCTAGCTATACTTCTTCCAACACAGATTTGTTTGTTCTTTTGGCAGTTCATAGAACTTTTAATAGTTTCCTCCACTGGCATAACGCAAATGCAGAATTTCTTCTATTGTCTTCCTTATTCATTGTCCAACATTCACAGGCATATGAGGCTACTCAAAATACCATGGCTTGGGTCGGGCGCACCTTAGTCCTCAAACTGACATCTTTCCTCTTCAACACTTTAAAAATACATTGCATAGCAGATTTGCCAAATGCAATACATTCTTTGATTTCCTGACTGCTGCTTCCATGAGTGCTGATGGTTAATCCAAGAATAATGAATTCCTTGACAACGTCAATCTTTTCTCCATTTCTCTTGATGTTATTTTTTAGTCCAATGGTGACCATTTTTGTTTTCTTCACACTGAGGGGCAACCGATACTGAAGGCTGTGGTATTTGATCTTCATCAGTACTTATTCTAAGACTTCTTCACTTTCAGCAAGCAAGGCTGTGCCAATCACATATCACAGGTTGTTAATGAGCCTACTTCCAATTCTGATGCCATTTTCATTTTCATATAGTTCACCTTCTCAGATTATTTGCTCAGCATACAGACTGAATTGTTGTTCTTGTTAGGTGCCATCAAGTCGGTACAAACGCATAACAACATTACGCACAGTAGAATGAAACACTACTCAATCCTGGGCCAAGCTCACTACTATCACCACGCTTGAATATATCGATGCTGCCATGTGGCAAATCAATCTCGTTGGGGGTCTTCCTCTTTTTCTCTGACCCTCCACCTTACCAAACATGATATCCTTCTCCAGTGACTGGTCCCTCCTGACAATATGTCCAAAGAATGAGAGACAAAGTTTGGCCATCTTGGCCTCCAAGGAGTATTCTGCCTGCACTTCTTCCGAAACGGATCTATTAGTTCATTTGGCAGCCCACGGCACTTTCAATATTCTCTTCCAAGACAATAACTCAAAAGCATCAATTCTTCTATGGTATTCTTTATTTACTATCCAGCTTTCGCATGCACATGAGGCTATTGAAAATACCATGGCTTGGATCAGGCGCACCTTAGTCCTCAAGATGACATCTTTGCTCTTCAACACTTATAAAAGGTCTTGTGCAGCAGATTTCCCTAATGCAATACGTCATTTGATTTCTTGACTGCTGCTTCCATGACTGTTGATAGTTGATCCAAGAAGAATGAAGTCCTTGACAACTTCAAACTTTTCTCCATTGATAAGAATGTTGTGTATTGGTCCAGTGGTGAGGACTTTTGTTTTCTTTATATTGAGATGTAATCCATACTGAAGGCTGTGCTCTTT
>NW_006408571.1:5358422-5360880 GCF_000296735.1 Chrysochloris asiatica
CTAAAGAAGGTATTTGAATAAATATGATAAAAGAATACAACCCTGCCACACACCTTTCCTAATTTTAAACTATTCAATGTTTCCATGTTCTGTCCTAACAACTGCCTCTTGGTCAATGTATAGGTTACTCATGATCACAATTAAGTGTTCCGGAATATTCATTCTCCGAAATGTTGTTCATTGCTTGTCATGATGCACAAATCGAAAGTTTTTGCATAGTGGATACACCACAGGTAAACACTGGTATTATCTCCTGTCAGCCAAGATCTATCTGACATAGCAGTTGATATCCCTGGTTTGACTTCCTCATATGAATCTGGTTTGAAGGTCTGGCAGGTCCATGTCAATGTATGGTTACAGTCGTTTTTTAATTATCTTTAGCAAAACTTCGCTTTCATGTGATTTCATATTGTTTGTTGATTTCTACATTCCGTTGCATCACCTCTCTTTGTAATACGCACAAATATGGATCCCTTTCAATCAGTTGGCCAGGCAACTGTCTTCCAAATTTCATAGACTAGATGAGAGAGTCTCCAGTGCTTCATCAGTTTGTTTAAAGATTTAAATTTGTATTCCATCAATTCCCGGAACCTTGTTCTTTGCCAATGTCTCAGTACAGTTTGGACTTCTTATTTCAAGTTCATTTGCCCTTAATCATATGCTACCTCTTGAAATGGTTTAAATGGGGTTTAAAAGTAGTTATCTTTCAGAAAAATTAACCCAAAAACTGCCGCAAAGTTTACTGTGAGGATTAAGTAAGAAAAGGAACACATGATCCTTAGAATATTGCTGGTTCATGGTAAGGTTGTTGTTGTTGTTGTTATGTGCCGTGGAGTCGGTTCCGACCCATAGCAACCCTGTACTGGGTTTCCGAGGCTGTAAATCTTTACGGGAGCAAAAAGCCTCATCTGTCTCCCACAGAACAGCTGGTAGTTTTGAACTGCTGACCCTGACGTTCACAGCCCGATTCGTAACCACTACGCTACCAGAGTTCCTCCTGGTAAGGTACGCCGGTGTAAATGACTTTTGTTAACGTGAGATTAAGATTGACATTACTCACAATCTGATGACTAGATCTGGAATATTTTTTTCCTCTTCATTCCCAATGACACATACCATCTACATCTATCTAACTTTCTATGATTCCAGTCTCAAAGCTTAATAAACAAATCTCACAGCTTGGCCTCCTCCAACAAGCATATTGATCACATTCTGACCCTACAGATACAATTCTGAGTGCACTGCAAAAGTGTGACTACTAAAGGCATTCACGAGTCACAGGTCCTTCTTTTAACTCCTAGAGTACAATTCCCCTTCTTCTTTGATTCCATTAAGTTAGACATGTAACAGAATTCTTGTTGTTAGGTGCTCTCAAGTAGGTTCTGATTCAGCCACCCTATGCAGGGTTTTTAAAGAGCAGCTCACGGGTTCCCAATGTAGGATTAGTGATTCATGGTTCACTGCTTATCCTAGCTCCACATCAGGGGTGTCCCTTTATTCAAATGACATGTCTTGATTTCTTCTTATTGTGCCAAATGATCACCTTGGATCACTGAAAGTTTTGTTGTTCTTGTTGTTGTTAGGGGATGTTGAATCAGTACTGACTCATAGTGACCCTATGCACAACAGAACGAAACACTGCCCGGTCCTGGACCAACTTCACAGTTGTTGCCATGCTTGAGTCCACTGATGCTGCCACTTTGCCAATCCATCTTGCTGGGCGTCTTCCTCTTTTTCTCTGACCCTTGACCTTACCAAACATGATACCCTTCTCCAGTGACTGGTCTCTCCTGAAAATATGTCCGAAATATGAGAGATGAAGTTTTGACATCCTAGCCCCCAAGGAGCACTCTGGCTGCACTTCTTCTAGTACATATCTGTTTGTTCTTTTGGCAGCCCATGGCACTTTCAATGTTCTGCTCAAACTCCATAACTCAAAAGCATCAATTTTTCTACGGTCATCTTTATTCACTGTTCAGTTTTCACATCCATATGAGGTTATTGAAAATACCATGGCTTGGGTCAGGTGCACCTTAGTCTTCAAACTGACATCTTTGCTCTTCAACACTGTAAAAAGTTCTTTGTGCAGCATATTTGCCTAATGTAATACATTATTTGATTTCTTTACTGCTGCTTCCATGAGTGTTAATGGTTGGTCCACGAAGAATGAAATCTTTGACACCTTCAATCTTTTCTTCATTGATAAGAATGTTATTTATTGGTCCAATGGTGAGGATTTGTGTTTTCTCTACATTGAAATGCAATCCAAACCAAAGGCTGTGCTCTTTGATCTTCATCAGTAAATATTTTAAGTCCTCTTCACATTCAGCAAGCAAGGTTGTATCACCTGCATATGGCAGGTTGTTCATGAGTCTTCCTCCAATCCTGATGCCACTTCTCAGATTATTTGCACAGCATACAGGTTGAATAAGTATGGTGAATGAATACAACACTATTA
>NW_006408571.1:5362915-5364223 GCF_000296735.1 Chrysochloris asiatica
ACAGCACTTAACAACAAACAATATGGCTGCCAGTCAAAAAGTTAGAGTTCAAACCCAGTAGGTGCTCCTCAGAAACCTTATACAGAGTCATTTGTGAGTTAGCACCAACTTGAAAAAATAAAGCAACAATTCTAACAGTGAGTCTAAATCAACTCGAACGCATTGCATTTGGATTTGTTTGGTTTATGTTAATAAATGCCTTTAAGATAAAGTAAGCACTTCCGGCGCTTCCCTGACTGGGCACCACAGGTACATGGGCTTGGGAGAAAGTAGGGGGGCGGTATCACAAAAGGGGGACCCATCTGGTAGACAGACAGCTTTTGGGCAAACATAAAACATTAGACTTCAACTTTATGAACTTGTGTTTTTTGAAGGATCAAACTATTGAGGAGTTACGAGCATTTTGAACTTCCGCCTGCTCCCAGCTCCTACCCCGGAGACAGCCCTGCCCAATGCAGAACTTAGCAGGGCTTGAGCAAACCCATTCAAAGAGCGGACACTCTCAGAGAGCTAGCAAGGCCACAGGAATCAACATAGTCCATCCCAAGGGGGTCCTCATTGCCATGTTAGGCATTACCGGAGTATAAATAGGGCAAATTGGGGGGCTCAAGGCACAGGGAGACAAAGAGAGGCATTTTAGGCATCATCAAAAACAGACCCATCTGCCTGCAAGCACCAAGTCCATCCCCCACTTCTTCGGCCTAGGCCAGCCCTCTGCCCAGCCTCCTACCCTCAGGAACGCCCATCAAAACATCAGAGTTTGGGCTAGCCCAAGCTGAGACACCCTTGAGTAGCAGTTTAACACCAAGAACAAAGCACCCCTGCTGTGGTTTAATCCATCAGACTGCAAAGCCTTTTGAATTGCAGGAACTGTGGTTCTAGCTCAACAGCTACTATTGGAAACCCTACACTGGGTTGCTGTGGGTCATAATCCACTCCATAGCATTTCAACAAGTAGCAAAACTCAGAAGGGCCTGAAACAGAGTAAGGGCATTACAGACTTATTGAAGAAGCAGGGAGGGCAGGGCTTGCTGGCGGCTAGGGTGAAGGCATAGTGAAGGTCGCCGTCAGCAATAACTCAGAATTGCAGGGGAAAAAAAAGGCAAGACAGAGCTACAAAATTCAGACCCACAGAGATAGGAATAGTTAGAAGGCTTGAAGGCTTACAGCCTGTGGAATTTGGAGTAGAGGCGGGAAATCGCGTACCTTTAAATCTGCTGGCCAGCCTCGGAGACCTAAGCCCAGATCCTGGGCTAGACAAAGCGGCAGGACTAAATAGGGGCCACAGAGACACCGCAGAAACACTCC
>NW_006408571.1:5366594-5367107 GCF_000296735.1 Chrysochloris asiatica
ATCAAAACATTCCTGGATAGACAGAAACTATGGGATTTTACCAAAACAAACCCTGCACTACAAAACATCCTAAAAGGAGTTTTGTGGACTGAGAACCAACAAGAACAGACAACATCCAGAGATTGACATATGTGGTAGCATCTCCCTGAATTATGTCAACAAAAAGAAGAATTGGTAACAAAACAAAACTATAAGAACACACTCAGAGACTTTGGGAGGTCAGTCAAGGACCAAAACAAGGTCAATTACAGAATAAAATAGACTGCACTAAATGGACAGAAAACTTAATGGACTATAAGACAACCACAAAGAAAATTAACACTTCAGAACATACCACGAAAATAAAAATCCAAGAAGAATACAAAAACATTAAATCTAGTAGGAAACTCACAAGAAAGAACACAAAAATCATGAATTCAACAAAGAAAGGCAAACAGAACAAGAATCAGCAACAGCACAAAAAAACAAATGTAATGACAGCAATTAGTCAATTGTTGTTGTTGTTGTTGTTAA
>NW_006408571.1:5370107-5371600 GCF_000296735.1 Chrysochloris asiatica
TGCAAAATGGTCCAACCTCTCTGGAAAGCAATATGGCGTTTCCTCAGAAGGTTGAAAATAGAAATACCTTATGATCCAGCAATTCATCTACTTGGTATTTACCCACAAGAAAAACGAGCCACAACATGAGAAGATATATGCACACCAATGTTTACAGGAGCATTATTTACAATAGCAAAAAGATGATGGAAACAGCCAAAGTGCCCATCAATTGAAGAATGGATAAACAAAGTGTGGTACATACACACAATGGAATATTATGCTACACTGAAGAATAACAAGGAAGCGGCAAACCACTGCATAACATGGATGAACCTTGAGGACATTATGCTGAGTGAAATGAGTCAGTCACAAAAAGAGAAATACTGCATGGTACCACTACTGTAAAAGGCTAAGAAAAAGAAATTATACTAAAGGGGGGTAGGGGTAAGTTTTTCTTGGTTGCTCAGAAATGGGTGGTGGGTGGGGGTTAGGGCAGAGGGTGGAGTACAGGGCAGGGATTGGGCTCAGGAGAGCTTGGGTGATGAGGATGGGGGCAATATACAGGGAGGGAGAGGGAAGTGGAGAAAAGGGGCAGATGGGAGAACAATAGGGCATGTTTAGACGGACCAAGTGGGACAGAGATAAAGGACTATGTATGCACAGCCTTGGAGCTCCAGGGCTCTGAGATACAGGGATTGACCCATGGTTGGAATGGGCAGGGATTCGTGTTAAGATGCTTGACTGTTTTTTTTGATTCTTGGTTTCCCTTGCATTATAATATAGAGTAGACACTGCAGGGGGAGAGAAGGAATAGTCAGAAACATCACACTAGAAGGCTTGTAAGTCCGTCTTCTGCCTTTAACTGATTAGAATACCTAAAACAGGGCTACAGCGTACCCAGTGAATGAGACTTTCTGCGGAGCCTTGGCAATACATAAACTATAGGTAGAAACCAGAACCACATCCAGATCACCAGAGATGAGAAATCCCCACTTGAAGGGACGAGCTGATGAGCCTGGAACCGTGAGAAGAACAAAAGATACGTCTTGAATGGAAGACCTATAGGAAAAACATGACACAATGGAGACAGATGGACTGTTACTACAGGAACAAACAGGTAGCTCCCCTAGGAGACATTGGGGCAGTCGGTCGGGTCCCACCAATGTAGCCCCTCCCCCCCCAAAAAAAACAGACTCAGAGGAAATGCACGCTCAGATTGGTAAACACACGCATCACTCATTGGGGAGAAATGGGGTAAAGGCAGCAATGAAGTGTCGAGCTAAGTCTCACAATATTCATAGGGCTTTTGTGGACCCAGTTGGGGACCTGGTTGGCAAGCAGTGCAAAGAGACCCAAGGACTCCTGGGCCCAGAGTCAGTGACGTGGCCGTGGAGGACTCAAGTGGATAATGGAGCTGCTGGCTGATGGGAAGAGAGGGTATGTGCACAAGAACACCCACACTTGCAGATGACACACACGTGACCGGACTAGAGGACTGGATGATCAGAGCT
>NW_006408571.1:5372283-5373925 GCF_000296735.1 Chrysochloris asiatica
TCTAGGATATGCCCTTTGGTCGGAAGACATGCATGGAGGGGATTGGAACCACTGCAATGTAATGATATACGATGGAATGAATATGGAACTGAGGTTCTCTCATGTAAACTATCGTATCATTCACAATAAAACATTAAAAAAAGAAGAAATAATAATAATAAAGCAAGCAGACTTACATTCTGAGAAACATGCTTCTCGTATCATGCAAATAATTTGCCACCAAGTTTTCTGATCAGTGCATGGTAATTATTACCCTGCAAGAAAGTAGGTAAAGAACTTAAACAATCGACAACTTCATTATAAGAAATAGTCTGACATGTCATCCAAATGTTCTTCCACTAATTTTTAGAGTAGAAATGCAAAGTAAAGTTTCTACAAAGTATTTAAAATCAATTATTTTTTTTTTACTATAGGTCTAATGTAGAATCAAAATCAATATTACTACACTATCGCATATTCTATTTATATGCATTATATTAATATCTGTCTTAGAACAGAGCACAAAAGCTTTGATTAAACAATAATCTATTCAACTACCATAGCCTTCCAAATGTTTCACAATTTCAACAATGGTACAGTAGCAATAATCATATAACTATTTTTAACAATCTTCTAAAATGCCTGGAGATCTGCACATAAATAATGAAGAAAGGAAACAATACTGATGAACATCAGTTTTAATGTGATAGGATATGTTTTAAAATCACTTCAACACAATAATCTCCAATGTTGAAATACTCCTTACCCTTTGTGTTTTCCTAGTTTGCTGGGCCTCAGGCAAAAAGCATGAACATAAGGATGATTCAATAAATATTTGTTTGATGGGTTTCTGAATGAATGACAGATTTTGTTATCTGTTTGGCCATAGATGGTGTTTCATATGAAATTCAATTCCAGTAGTGTCAATCACTATCTAACGACTTTTAGAGTCATCAGGGAATGATATACAAGCTCCATGAGAATGCAGAATTCTCTCCACTTTGTTGACTCTACTATATCCCCATGTGCAGATCAATTTCTGGCATATACTAGGTGATAAATAAATACTTGTTGCACAAATATTGAATGGTACAAGTCTAATGTTTTTTGCATACTGAACATAACAATGTAACAAAATCAACATGTTGTTAAATGCCATCAAGTTGATTCAGGAAAGTAACTGGTAGGTTTCAACTGCTAACCTTGTGTTTCACAGTCCAATGCTGGTCATTCAGCACCAAACCAAGAGTCTCACAAAAACTATTAGTGTTAATTATTTCCAGAAATACTTGGGGACCTGTCAAGTGGCAGACCCTGTGATCAACAGATTCTGCTCCCATATCTGTACTAACATACCCCCAGACAACCACTTATCATAATATATTACATTAATTATTTATCTTTCCTTTATAAATCATACTCTTCCATCCTCTATGCCTTGTTACATGACATTTCATCTGCCCTTCAGAACCACTATTCCACTGCCTAACTCTGTAATGTAAAGTCCTGCCCAAATAATTCTACACTCTGGATAGATCTATATATCTATGGGAGTATAATAACTCCACAGGATAAGCACTGGACTACATACCACAAAGTTGGTAGTTCAAGCCCACCAGGAGCTCTGCTGGAGAAAGATGAGACTTTCTGACTTTCTGCTATC
>NW_006408571.1:5374374-5383544 GCF_000296735.1 Chrysochloris asiatica
GGTAGCATAGTGGTTATGAGTCGGGATGCTAATCTCAAGGTCAGCAGTTTGAAACTACCAGCCGTTCTATGGAAGAGAGATGAATTTTTCTGCTCCCATAAAGATTTACAGCCTTGGAAACCATATACAGGGTCACAATGAGTCGGGAACCAACTCCAACACCACGACCACTAAATATTTCTTTAAAGTGTTAAAGAGCACAGATGGAACTTTGAGCACTAAAGGTGTAGCCTGACCAAAATCATGATGTTTCTATTGTATTATATCCATATGAAAGTTGGACAATGAGTAAGAAAGACCAAAGAAATACTGAAGTATTTGAATTATAAATGATTTTATTTGGATGAGTTTATAATTTGCCCTATAAATTTTCATGCAAAATTTTAACAAAATGCATATTACTTAATTGAAATAATTTACTCTATTGCCTCTTTAAAAAACAACATTGCATATACAACTTAAAATGTATTATCTAAAGAGAATGTTGTTATTTTTGTTAAGTGCAATCATGTCTGTTCTGACTCACAGAGACCCCATATAGGTTTTCTGAGGAGAGCTGGTAGGTTTGAACTGCCAACATTGTGGTTTTCAGCCCAGTGTTGATCTTACACTGCCACACCACTTACAGTGCTAATATTAAAACAAGAATATATTATTTCTATCCTTTAGGAGTCCTGGCGTGGTGCTCCAGGTTAATGTGCTGGACTGCAAGGTGGGTTTGAACCGAAAGGTCAGCAGTTCAAGTTCACCAGCAGCTCCTCAGAAACCCTGTACACGGTCGCTATGAGCTGGAACCAACTCAAAGGCACTTAACAATAACAACAATCCTCCTTTAAGAATCCATAGGATGGAAATGCAGTCATGGAACCCAAAGGAAAGCACAGAACTTAACGGTCATCTATGTGACTTTGATCTATTGTTGAGTATAGAGGTTTGCTAATTTTTAAAAAAATAATTATGTACTGGAATTTAAACTTTATTTATAAGAATAGAAAAAAAAAACATTGTAAGCCTGTCTTCAGTCTATAACTCACTGGAATACCTAAAAGGGGTTCTAAAACTTGCCCAGTGAAATAGGCTTCTTGCGGAGCCTTTGCAGTGTATAGGAGCTTAGATGGAATCCTGAACCCCATCCAGAACCTTCTGAGGTGGGACATTGCAAGCACATCAACCAGGAACAGCTAGAGTAACAGAAGATAGTTCTTGATAGACCCACAGGAAAAATTCAAAACAAAAACAGCATTCTGACTGGCTACTACGAGAATAAGCAAATTGTTTGCTGGGGAGTCATTAAGGCAAGCAATCAAGTTCCTTTAGGACAAACACCCTTCCAAGACTGAAGCTCAAAGGGAGCACATGAGCAGGCACGTAAGCTTGCTGGTGACGATATTAGTCTACTGGTGAGTAGAAGTGGGGGAAAGGCAGCAATGAAGATATGGGCTGGATTTGACCACATTCCATAGACTCCTGTCAACCTGAAGATGAGAGAGAGAGAAGAGGAAAGCCTGGTTGGATCGAAGTATGGTGAGACCTGGGAACTCCTAAGCCAATGGACAAGGACACAGCCATAGAGGGCTAGAGCTGAGAGTGAAGCATCCAGCTGATATGAAGTGAGGGGTGATTCAGAGAACACCAAAACTTACAGACAGTACCCATTTGACCTAGTTTTGATGGCTTGGAGCTCAGAACTAGATGACGATTAAAAAAAAGATAAAGGAAATAAGTATAAATTGCTACAACTAGAGAAACTTGTCCTATACTTACAGATGCTGTTGTTGTTGTTAAGTCCCGTCGAGTTGGTTCCGACCCATAGCGACCCTGTACAGGGTTTCCGAGGCTGTAAATCTTTATGGGAGCAGAAAGCCTCATCTTTCTCCCGCGGAGCAGCTGGTAGTTTCGAACAGCTGACCTTAAAGTTCACACCCGATTCATAACCACTACGCCCGCTACCAGAGCTACTTGAGCTAGTAGCTCAAAATACCAACAGAGAGGGAAGGAGTCTTCACATCAAGAATCAATCCTCTCCCCTCTGTAGACAGGGTTGATAGGGACGGGCAACTTAGACATTTCTACCTAAAACTGAGGGGGCAATTAAGGCATGAAGTGATTGGCTTACAAGTTTTCAAGAGCGAGTTTAGTTTCAGAGTATGCGGGGGAAGGTAGAACCCCCACTGGATAGTTTTCATCTTGTCTAGATGAGTCTGGTGAAATAAAATGGGATGAGAGTCTTATGATTTAAAAGTGAGTTACTGTTATCATGACTAATTGTGATTTTTACAACTGTAAAGGTAGAAGTTTTATAACAAAAAGGAGGGAGTAGTTAATCATAGAGTCCAGGAACAGAGAAGCCTAGGACATCAAGGGAGAAGAGCATAGGCAGAATGTGGGATTCTGTCCAGAGAAGCAGCAAGACCAGAGACCAAGGCAGAGATGATGACATGGCGAGATAGAGGATCTTAGGACTCCAGACTCATGGAAAGAGAAAGGGTATGTGCTGGCAGCCAGGAGGCAGGCTTGCAGAATATCTAAGGTACTGCAGGTTTGCGCCTCACCTGCTATGCAGCCTCTGCTACATTGTTCCAACTGAGATCTACTTTGCGTTTGGTGTTACTAAGATATCAGGATCCATCTTCCACAAATCACTAAATAGAATTTTACTCTCTATTAATCTTATCTGCTTTAAGCACAGTTCCTGTGTGCTTGTATTTTTATTTATCCCCCAGTTCCTGAAGTTGTATGAATAAAGGATATAGGGATTCTTTTGATGCTAACATGCTAAAATATATGTATACTGTGTTAGATTATTTAGCAGAGTATATACAAGTTTCTATGGACCTTACTGTTGAACATGGTAAGTAATATTAGGATAATAAAAAGAATTATCCTAATAGTTTTGCAAAGTAATTCTTTGAATACCGAATTATACTGGCAGTATACTTGTTGGAATACTTGGTCAGAGTTATAAGGCAAGAGAGAGAAATTAAAGGCATCCAAATTGGCAAAGAGGAAGTAAAACTCTCTCTATTTGCAGACTATATGATTCTATACATAAAAAACCCCACAGATTCAGCAAAAAAGCTACCAGAGCTCATTGGAAGATTCAGAAAGGTGACAGAGTACAAGATCAACATACAAAAGTCAGTTGGATTACTCTATACTAATAATGACAGCAATGTGACTTGGAATTCCACCGACATCAGGGGGTTTGTCAAGGAGCAGGAGCTGACAAGCGGGGATAAATCCTTAAAAAGGGAATCATGCTAAATTTCTTTTCTTTGAGTTACCAACCAGTCATGAGTTTCTTCTAAAGTGTAATGATATTAACAAAATTTATCATCACACTGAAGTTGGATTGTTTAATTTTGTGATTCATATGTGAAGGGAAGGAAAGCAGATGAACAATGTTATTTATTTATTTTAAAACAAGGGGTTAGAAGAAAAGAGTGTGCACTGGCATGGGAAGACACTGAATCAACCTCTTCCCTGAACAATGAATAAAAGTAAGTACTCAAATAGATACATCACAAGGACAAAACTAGATGGTGGCTTGTTGTTGTTGCTAAGTGCGTGTAGTAGATTCTGACTCATAGAGACCCTGCATAGGGTTTCTCAAGAACAGTTAAGTTTGAACTGCCAGCCCTGTGGTTCACAGTCCAGGGCCGATCCTACAATACCACACCAGGAGTCCAGATGGTGGCTACACTCCTGTAAATCAGCATTTCCCAAACAGATTAGTGAACACTAAGGAGCTTATGAGCTGTTCCAAAGTTTATGCTTTAAGTAGAAATAGAGGTTATTTCCATTTTTAATTTTTAAAAATTTCAGTTTAATTGTCTCTCTCATGACATAAAATCTGGATAAATTCCAAGAGTAATTCAGGTGATTATCTGCAGGAAATAACAGATTTGATTAATAAAATCATGGCTGACAGTAATTGATTATATTTTCATGTTTAATTTAACCACAATAACAACGGACATAAATTTCAAAATTCTGAACTTTTATTAAGTTAATAAAAAGTATAATGCAGTAATACTTCAAATTACCAAGACAGTAGCATATCTATCACACTGAACTATGTTTAAAATATGCATTGGGTAAGCATTAAATTTATTCATGCTTTTCACATATCATGACAAACTATGTGTAATTCTAAATGTACTATTCTTTAGAGAGGTTTTTGTAAATGAAATTGCCAAGTCATTTCTATTACTCTGATAAAAGAGCAGAAAAGTATATTATTTCAGTAGAAAATGGAAGAATTTTTTTTAAAGTAGTTTAGATCTACATTGGATGCTATAAGACATAATGAAATTCTATCTGTATTTTAAGTCCTAGCCCAAGCTCAGCATCTTTGAGTTACACTTTGACTACATTAAATAGTAGTATAAGTAAAAAAAAAAAAAAGGTAATTTCTATTTAAAACCTTACCAAAATTGTATTAAAATAAATTCTATGATACAAACTTTAATATTATGATAAAATTAACACTAAATACATGTATTTTTACCATCATTCATCTGTCAATTTGTCATACTGTGGTGGCTTGTGAGTTGCTGTGATTCTGAAAGCTATGCCACTGGTATTTTAAATACCAGCAGAGTCACCTATGGTGGACAGGTTTCAGATGAGCTTCCAGAAGACAACAGACTAGGAAGGAGTGACGAACTACTCCCAAATATTTAATCACTGAAAACCTTATGAATAGCAGAGAAACACTGTCAGATATAGTGCTGGAAAATGAGCCCCTCAGGTTGAAAGGCACTGAAAATGCGACTGGAGAAGAGCTGCCTCCTCAAATTAGAGTTAACCGTGATGACGCGAATGCAGTAAAGGTGTGAGACAGGGTTGTATTATTTAACTATACTTATTCAACCTGTATGCTGAGCAAATAATTCAAGAAGCTGGGCTATATGAAGAAAAATGTGGCATCAGGATTGTAGGAAGACTCATTAACAACCTGTTATATGTAGATGATGCAACCTTGCTTGCTGAAAGTGAAGAGGACTTCAAATATTTACTGATGAAGATCAAATAGCGCATTCTTCGGTATGGATTACATCTCAATGTAAAGAAAACAAAAATCCTCACGACTAAACCAATAAACAACATTCTTATCAACAGAGAAAAGACTGGGGTTGTCAAGACTTCATTTTTCTTGGATCAACTATCAACACTCATGGAAGCAGCAGTCAAGAAATCAAACAATATATTGCATTAGGCAACTATGCTGCACAAAACCTTTTTAAAGTGTTGAAGAGCAAAGATGTCAGCTTGAGGACTAAGGTGTGCCTGGCCCAAGCCATGGTATTTTCAATAACCTCATATGCATGTGAAAGCTGGACAGTAAATAAGGAAGACCGCAGAAGAATAAATGCATTTGAGTTATGGTGTTGGAGGAGAATATTGAAAGTGCCATGGGCTGCCTAAAGAACCAACATATTCATGTTGGAAGAAGTGCAGCCAGAATGCTCCTTGGAGGCCAGGAAGGCCAAACTTTGTTTCTCATACTTTGGACATTATTGTCAGAAGGGACCAGTCACTGGAGACGGATATCGTGTTTGGTACGATGGAGGGTCAGAGAAAAAGAGGAAGACCCCCAATGAGATGGACTGGCCAAGTAGCAGCATCAATGGACTCATGCGTGGCAACAACAGTGAGGTTGGCCCAGGATCCGGCAGTGTTTCATTCTGCTATGCATACGGTCGCTATGAGTCGGCACTGACTCGATGGCACCTGACAACAGCAACATGTATTTTATAATTTATAAAACTAACAATTTGTATTAATTATAAGCAATCAACTTTTAAGTTATTTGTATCTTAATTGTTTAATTTTAAAAAAATGTTTTATTGTGAACTGACTGAAGATTTACAGAAAGATCATTAGCTTTACATTCAGTAAAATATTCACCTTATTTCATCTCAGTGATTACATTCCTAAGAATCACATGCTTGTGATTCTAAAAAGAACACAGCACAATATGACCCTTAATCAGAGATTATCATTTGGTGGAATAGGCATCTGGAAATTAGTATTTTTAACAAGAATTCTATGACAGCTAATCTGATTTAGGCAGAACACAGGTTTTAGATGTAGAGCAATGCTAATATTTTTCAGTGATGTCACCTCTAGCATGAGGATTCTAATCACTAACACTTCAGAATTAATACATCAAGCACATGACAACTTGCTTAAATCTATAAGAAGAAAGTATTACATAAATAAGGGACATGTGTTTATCTTACTTTTCTTTGGATTCTATAGTAAATACAATATTGTAATATATGGTAATATAAATATATATATATATATATATGAAGCAATTTATGAAAGAACTTTGGTAGCTTAGTGGTTATGAGCTGGGATGTTAATCTCATGGTCAGCAGTTAGAAACTACCAGTGTTTCCACGGGAGAAAGATGAGGCTTTCTGCTCCCATAATGATTTATAGCTGCAGATACTCTATACAGGATCATTATGAGTCAGAACAAATACAGACATACTGATATGTCTTCTTCTTTAAGAGATCAGCTTAGAGTTCACTCCTTCAGTCTTCCAGAGACTTTTTCATTGCTCTGCCTGTATGCCTTTGTTGTGCCTTATGGCTCTATTCTTCACCCTTATTATAATTTCTATTGTCTCCCTAATGAAAATATAAAGGCAGTAATTGTCTGAACCACTGCTGTATCCCTTTTGCCTCATAGATGCTTAATCACTATTTTATGAATGAATGACTGGGTGAGTGAATGAATATATGAACGCTTTAAGAAAATAATAATTCAACATTCAGCTCGTCTTTGTATTACGGCATTTCATAGCCTGAGTCTATCATAGTAAAATTAGATAGAGCTTCATATTTTTCATAGTGAGCAATGTGTTATGTTGTTAAATGCTGTCAAGTCTGTTCCAACTTGTATGGTTTCCTGAGGAGCAACTGATGGGTTTGTTCCGCTGAATTCATGCTTAACAGTCCAGTGCTTATCTTACAGCACCATACCAGAAATTATTTAGCAGCGATATAATAAATATGTCATAATTGCTATAGTGGTTGTGGTGGTTATGTGCCATGAAGTCGACATCAGTAGGGGTTGGAAGAGGTAAGAGGTCTAGACAAATTTTTGTCAGAATCAGCAGCACATGGAAGACACCAAAGGGTAAAATTAGAGTAAATTCTACAGGGTCATGGTAGGCAGAATGTGGGGAGATAGGTAGAAAGTGGCATTAGTTGAGGCCAGTGAAATTGGCAAGGCTAAATCAAACAGGGTTTTATGAAATCATGTTTACTGCTGATAAAAAACAGTTTATTCCTTTGATCATTTTAAGCAGGACAATACTACCACTATTACCATATTCACATAAAATGTGCTATTACTCTATCTTGAAGATATGAAGATATAAGTTATTAAGAAGAGTCCTGGTGTGGTGCTGTGGGATAATGCAATGGACCACAAGGTCAATTTGAACTACAAGGTCAGCAGTTCAAATTCACCAGTTGCTCCTTGAAAATACTATACAGAGTCACCATGAGTAGGGAGTGACTGGACTACAGACACTTAACAACAACAACAAAAACAAGAAAGAGAGTCCAACTACAAGTTTGCAGCAGTCCAGGTCGAACACAATGATATCTTATAAATAAGTAGTGACAATGGAGACTAAGAAGAGTGGAGGTGACAAGGCTCAGGTTCATAAATAGTTATTATACCTGAGAGTTCACTACTCACATTAGTATATGATACTCACAGTACTTCTTTCTTGTGACACCTGCTTTATGACTAACAGATGATATGCCTTTGACAAAGTCATCTACTTTTTTAAGGATAAGGAGAACAGTCCTTTTATGGGATGAAGGTGTTGACACTTGGGAATGAACAACAGAGCTTTCACAACACATTTAGCACAATTAATTGAAAGGACAAATAAGTGTGGCAGCAAAGAAGCAGGGAAGAAAAAAACCAATCTCTCTGAAAATAAATGAAGACTGTCTGGAGACTTGGGTGAAAATTCAGTGTAAAATAAATCTATGAAGAGGAATTCTTAATGATAAACAAAGCCATTTTATTCATTTCCCATGTTTAGACAAATTTTCAACAAAATTGTCAGATCAGCCTGAGTCCGCCGAGTGAGCATACGATAAAAGTAGATTATGAGACAACATGGTATATGTAAAGGAAAATACCCCAATTCATAGATCATGGATGGATTTCCTTGCTTTTAAAAATATTCTTTGGTTAAATCAGCTTACCTAGTACTTGATAAAATCACTTAAATTACAAAGACATTTTCAGAGACAAAGCTACCACATAATGAGGTATGCCTATATTTGTTCATAACTTCTGCAGCTTTAAAAGAAATAAAAGCTGTTAGCATAATTCTCTCTCCAGCAACAAAACAATGAGGATTGGAATATACAAGGGAAGATAGTAGTAAATGTAAAGTTTTTTCACTTGTCAAAGGTTGTTTTTTTCATCCTTTTCCAGAAATGCAGTCATAAGAATAATGAGGTCTGAGTTTCATTTAAATGTAAGATTGTGCATTATTCCTTTTTACACCAACCTAACCCATACCTGCTTCAAGTTAAATCCTTTATCTTAAAATCTCGGACGGATTTGTGTGTGTTTGTGTATCTATGTGTGTGCTTAAGGAAGGAGGCCATGACAATCTGAGTAGAATAATGATCGCAGTATCACTTGAGAGTATTTAATATTTTTCAAGAGTGAAATAAATAATATTTGTGCTAGCATAAGAATAATTGCTCCAGTATACTACATATGTAACCTATGGAACTTTAAACCTAGAGAAATACCAAGACATTTGTATGCCACAAAAATTTTTTGAAAGTAATAAAGTCACTCTTGTTTAGAAAGTATCCTCTCTTTAACCTAGTCTCCAAAGAGATGAAGAAAAAGACATTTCAAAATGCAATGCTTTGATAATAAGGATAACTTTTACTCTGCTTTAATAACTCACCAAACAAGCTGAATGTGGACATGGTAGTATATGAAATTATAATACAATAGCCAACTGTACTCGAGAGAACAAAATAATAACGCAGGTGGGAATAGGTTTTTCATAGAAAACTACACCATTATGATTCAACTTGTTATAATTCCTACCGTAGTCTACCTATGTTGTTGTTGTTGTCAGGTGCCATCGAGTCAGAACCAA
>NW_006408571.1:5384289-5385902 GCF_000296735.1 Chrysochloris asiatica
CAATAAACAACATTCTTATCAATGGAGAAAAGATTGAGTTGTCAAGGACTTCATTCTTCTTGGATCAACTATCAACACTCACGGAAGTAGCAGTCAAGTCTACCTATAGTACCCATTTAAAAAAAAAAAAAAAAAAAGATGAGAGAGGTGTCAGATGGGGTTGCTATAAGTCAGAAGCAAATTGATGGCACACAGTTACAACAAAGATCTTCTCAAAGAAGAGTTGAGATTCTTTTTATTTCTTTGTGTACCTCCCAGTGTCTTCCTATGCCTTGGTCATATTGTGCTGGCCTCCCCTTTGGTGTGTATAGCCATTCCAGTCACCAAGTTAATACATGCTAACTGTACTGGTGTGGTGCTGTGGGTTAATTCACTGGACTGCAAAGTTGGTTTGGTGCAGTGGGTTAATTCACTGGACTGCAAAGTTGGTTTGAACCACAAGGTCAGAGGTTCAAGCTCACAATTCATTCCTGGGAAACCCTATAAAGGGCCACTATGGGTTGGAAGCGACTCAATGACACTTAACAACATCAACAACAAATTCTGCTATTAGGAGCTTTGGTGATGTACTGGATTATGAGTTGGGCTGCTATCCTCAAAGCCAGCAGAGAAAGATGAGACTTTCTGCTCCTATAAAGATTTACAGCCTCTAAAACCAAATCAAGGGCTGTATTGAGTTAGAACTGACTCAATGGCACACAACCACCACCACCATCACCACTACCACCACAATAATCCTGGAATGGTGCTGTAGTATACACACTAGATTGGTGACCATGAAGCTGACAGTGCAAACCCACAAGCAGCTCCTCACATACCCTTACAGGGTCACTATGAGTCAGAACTGACTCAACAGCACTTAACAATAACCTAGTTAATCTCCCTGTCTTCTACTACAATCTCGTAACATCAAAGAATGTTTCTTTCATGTGCAAACTTTTTCTTGCCTTTTAAAATAACATTCTCATATAAAATTTGTATTTTTGACTGCCTTATTGCCTTCAGCATAAGGTCTTCCAAGTTCATTCATATTGTGAGATATTTTACAGATTCATCTTTATTCTTTAATGTTGAATGGTATTCCATTGTGTGTATGTACCACAGTGTATTTGCTCATAGATTGTTGGGCACTTAGGTTAGTTCTATCTTTCTGCTCTTGAAAATAATGCAGCCGTTAACATGGGTGTACATTTAGCTATTGCATCACAGCCATATTTCTCTAGTATATGTAACTAGTAGTTGGATAGTTGTATCATATGGCATATGTATTTTAACTTTTAAAGGAAGCAACATACTATTTTCACAAAGGCTGTCCATTACAGCCCACCAAAATTGTATTAAAGTTCCAATTTCACCAAACACTCATTTGTTCTTTTCTGTTTTACTTTTGTGGTGCTATAAGATAAGCACTGGACCCCAAGATCGGTTTGAACTACAAGGTCAGCAGTTCAAATTCACCAGCCACTCCTTGGAAATCCTATGCAGATTCTCTATGAGTTGGCGCCAGCTCATCAGCATTTAAAAACAATGGAGTCCTGGTATGGTATTGTAGGATCAACACTGGACTGCCAACCAAATGGTTGGTGGTTCAAACCCACTAGCTGCACCTTAGA
>NW_006408571.1:5387193-5388401 GCF_000296735.1 Chrysochloris asiatica
CCAAGATGGCCAGGCTTCGACTCTCATCCTTTGGACATGTTATCCGGAGGGACTAGTTCCTGATGATGAAGGTCATCATACTTGGTAACATGGACAGACAGCAAAAAAGTAGGAGAGACACCCAGTTAGATGTACTGACACAGTGGCAGCAATTGCGAGGATGGCGCAGGGCTGGTTGTGTTTCATTCTGTTATACAAAGGGTCACTATGGCTTGGAACCATCTTGCCAGCATCTAACAACGACAACAAATATAATAAAGAGAGTTTCTCCTCCCCATTGAATTGCTTTCAGTCCGTTTTCAAAGACCAGTGATTCATAGGTTACTGTTGTTGCTGTTCTTAACTGCCGTCGAGTTGGCTCTGACCCATAGCGACCCTGTGTAGGGTTTCTGAGGAGCAGCTGGTGAGCTTGAACTACTGACCTTGCTTTTGCAATCTGGAACATTAACCCATAGTCCACACCAGGACTCTATCCATAGGTAGATGGCATCATGTCAGGGCTGTCACTCCCATTGGATATGACTTTCTTGGTGCATTACCAGGATGTTTAGACTACTGTGGCTCTATAGTACGTTATTTAAGAATGGATATAAAGATCAGGAAGTTTGAGGTCTACTATGTTGTTCTTCTTCAGATGTGCTTTGCTTATGCTGGTTTTTTTCCTTTCCATGTAGTACTGCTGATTAGTTTATCTAGGAATACTTTTTAAGTGTTAGAATTACCTTAAAAATATACTTTCATCATTATCTGAACTCATATAGCATTATAGAAACCATTTAGAGCAGATGGAAAAATTCACACAAAATATGCTTGAATTAATATGGAGCTGCATATTAAACACTGAATTATAAAAGAATCATGAAATTATATATTTTTTCAGTTTTCCATATTCAATTTCTTTTTATATAGTAACATTTAACTTATTGGTGAATCATAATTTTATTTCATTTACTACTAACCTATAATGGAGTCCTGGTGTGACACTGTAGGATGAACTTCAAGACCTTGAAGTTTGTTTGAACCACAAAATCTGCAGTTCAAACTCACCAGTCACTCCTAGAAAACCCTATACAGGGTCACTATGAGTTGGAATCGACTCGATGGCATTTAACAACAGCAATAACAATTCATCTATAATAGTATGATAATATATGAACGAGAGATATCATTGCTGATGTCCGATGGATCTTGGCTGAAAGCAGAGAATA
>NW_006408571.1:5389936-5392043 GCF_000296735.1 Chrysochloris asiatica
AATCAATATCAAATATAAATAACACTGTCTTTTTTTGCAGTGTTAAAATTATTAGAGGAGCACATAGTAACTGTGGAGTAGATTCCTGACCTCAGTGAACTTGAAGTCTGCCATTTCTTATCAACATAGATAAGGGTAGGGTAGGCAACTAAGGCAGACACATAGTTCATGATTAATTTTTATATCAAATGGCCAAAACAGAAGCAAGGGACAACAATATAAAATTGCAGGAAAGGAAGATAAAAGAAAATGATGGAACAGACATTTGATACAAATCCTAGCTTTATCCGTAATAACTGTACCTCACGGACAAATCATGTAATCTGAGATTTCCTGAATTTCAACACTGCACAAGAACATCTACCCTTGCAGGGTTTATTTCAGGATTAAACAATTTTGAGTATGGTAAGTCACTTAACATATGTCATATCATTGGCAAAAAAACTGCAAAAGTTAAGAAAGAAAAGAAGAGATGAAATAATTCAACTGTAGCATTCAAAATACACATAAACCAAATGAATTCCGTTTAAAACTCTAAGTGAGGAAAATATAGTTTCTTTCTTAGTGAAAAGGGACAACAAAAAACGAAGGCTCCAAGGATTCACAATTTTTATTAAATTTTATATAGATCTGAAGGCCTGTCTTTTAACTGAAAATTATTCAATCTATGTTTTGACTGTAAAATTGTGGGATGAGTACTTAATGCTTTTGTTTGTTAGCTGCTATCATGTTGACTCCCAATTCATGGTGACCCAACACACAGCATAACAAAACAATGCCCAAGTCTGCAACATCCCCTTGATCAGCTATGGACTGGACCATTGTGGCCCCATAGGGTTCTCCGTGGCTCCTTTTTCAAGTAGATCAACAGGCCTTTCTTCCAAGTTCATCTTAGTCTAGAAACTCCACTGGAACCTGTGAGGTATCCTAGAATCAGACTGGGGACACTGTGCAGGAGGTACATTGGGCTGGAACCACGCCTGGATTTCCTGCATGTGAGTGCCTCATCTTTAAAATTTTACCTTATGCAATCTAGGATCATTTGAAGACTTGTTTTCAAATGTTAATAATTTAGTGAATCAAATTTCTATACAAACACATTGAAAGCATTTTCCCCTAAAAGATCATCTTAATTTTACGAAAGGAGCAACATGAAAAATTAGAAGCCTTGGTGGTATAAATGTGTATGTTTGGATGCTAAGCAGAGGGTTGGCTTTTCTAATCCATCTAACAGCCTCAAAGGAGAAAGACTGGGCAGTCTGCTCCCCTAAAGATTCCAGATAAGAAAACCCTATAATTCTTCTCTGTCATGTGGGATCACAATGAGTTCAAATGGTCTCAATGGCACCTATCAACACTACCTCCAAAAGGATTATAAATGTTGCTGTTGGAAGTGAGATAGAAAAGGCATAAACTACTTGTTTATCATCACCATTTCATGAAGAAATACAATTCATAATAGTTAACTTTAAGGGGTCATGTTATTAATTCATGTTTTATCTACTGTATCAAATGTAGCTAACAATTTCCTTCTGGAATTCCCTCGACAATAAAACAGAAACACTGTGAATTGTCATTTTATGAAACTAAGGACCATTATTGGCTGGTTGGATGCCACAATTTGGTTCGGGCTTTTAGGGACTCTGTATAGGGTTTCTAAGGCTATAAATCTTTACGGGAGTAAAAAGCCTCATCTTTCTCCCATGGAGCAACTGGTGGATTTGAACTATTGATTTTGTGGTTAGAAGTCCAAATCAAAATCCACTACACCTCCAGGACTCCTTAAGGAACAGTATTTTTGTTGTTGTTAAGTGCCGTCGAGTCAGTTCCGATCCATAGCGACCCTGTATACAGTTTCCAAGGAGCCGCTGGTGAGCTTGAACCGCCAACCTTGCAGTTCAAATGGCTTTGCAGTTTGGTGCATTAACCCGCAGCATCACACCAGGACTCCATAAGCACATATAATTCTTAGTAGACTAAACGTAATTGACATTGACCAGTAAACTTATAATACTTGTTGTTGTTGTTGTTGTTGTTGTTAAGTGTCATTGAATTGGTTCTAATTCAAAGTGATCCTGTATCCCACTGGTTTCTGAGGAGTGGCTGG
>NW_006408571.1:5392768-5394126 GCF_000296735.1 Chrysochloris asiatica
GAGATTTATCAGTTTAACAAACTTCTTATTAAGCAACTTATCTCCATTTTAGTCAAGGCTATGGAGTTACCCTATAATACATCTTTTCAAATAGGTCGGCTTTACCTGTTTTCCCTAAAATATATGTATATAAAAGCTATCAAAGGTTCTCAGACATATAAAGGCACAAAACGATTGTTTGTTTGTTTTTTTTCCATAAAACAATTCAAGTTTAAAAAAAAATCTTACACAGCTTGATTCTACAGCTATGACTTTCTATTTAGGACAATGTTAATTCACAAATAAAATAAGATTCTTGCAGAGACAGACAGTTATCCTAGGATGACTGCATTTTTCTTTAGTTCCTTTGGCAATATTCATTTTCCAATAGTCACTTTTTAAAAACCAGTGTTATAGAAGATCACAACCTAAATCTAAATTTTTGCAATGCTTCTCTCTACGGTGCAGAAAATGTTCTATGAGTCTTGGCATAAGTCAGATAACCTTGAGTACTTTCTGTTCCTCTCTCCCTTACACATTGCTCCCCCTAGCTTCCTGATATTATAAAATAAAATACTGAGGCTAGCCTCAAGGTCATTGATTCAAATTCACCAGCTACTCCTTGGAAACCCTATGCAGGGTCTCTATGAGTCAGAACAGACTTGATGGTACTTAACAACAAGAGCAACATGTGTGCATGGTTACATATATACAGTCATCTTGAAATGGAAAACACTCAAATAGCTGAAAGTAAATCATTGACGTGTTTGTGGATAACACATGTTGCTAGGAGTTGTTCTGACTAACAGTGGCCCTGTGTACAAGGGAACACTGTTTTGTTTTCTGCCATCTTCACAACTGTTGTTATGTTTAAGCACATTGTTTCAGTCACTGCATAAATCCATCTCACTTAAGGTCTTTCTCTTTTTAAATGACATTCTACCAAGCACATAAGCATAAAGCTCCTGAAAACTCTAAAGGCTCAGGGAAAGCGCTGAAAGCCATTGCTTTTGGAAACAAATGCTTGTTTCCAAGTCATTAGACAAGGAATTCTTACTCCAATTTCAATAGTCATTGCTATAAAAGCCACAAAGCAGCTAGCCATTTAGAAATTGCATTATTTCATTGCTTATTTGGGAGAAAACACACCTGCAAAGACGATCTTGACATAAACAAGAGATGCTTCTCAGACTGGAAGAAAATGATGAACCAAGCAATTGGTAATTGGAAGATTAGCCAACTAGAAGTAGAAACATTCTTCTTGTATGGTAAAGATAAGCATATTCCTGGATATTCAAATAAATCAATGTAATAGTTTGGTGGCAACTTGAGCAGAACTCCATATGTAATAGTTCTATGGCAACCTGAGCAGGTCTCCA
>NW_006408571.1:5397638-5398862 GCF_000296735.1 Chrysochloris asiatica
AAAAGTAGATATGATCATTTCATCACAGAAGTCAAAGAGAAAATTTACCCCAAGAACCAGGACTTTGAACTTGAATTTCTAGTCTCTGATTCTGTGAAAGAATAAATTTCTGTTTGTTAAAACCATCCACTACGGTATTTCTGGTATAGCAGCAATAGATAACTAAGACAGAATTAGACAGCCAGAGTAAGGGTAAAACATCTAGCTGTGGAATGAGAAAGAATCAGTAACTGAATCTAAAATGAGGGCTTCCAATGCTGCATCAGTTTGTTGAAATGTTTCCATTTGTATTCTATCAATTCCTGGGGCTTTGTTTTTTTACCAATTCCTTCAGTACAGCATGAATTTCTTCCTTCAATACCATCGGTTCTTGGTCATATGATAGCACATAAAATGGTAGCGCATCAACCAATTATTTTCGATACAGTGACTTTGTATATTCTTTCCATCGTTTTTTGATGCATCTTGCTTCATCAATATTTTCACATAGACTCCTATAAGATTACAACTTGAGTCTTGAATTTTTCTTCCATTCTTTTGGCTTGGGAAATGCTGAGCATGTTCTTCCCTTCTGACTTTCTAACTTCAGGTCTTGGCACATCGCATTATAACACTTCACTGTATCTTCTCAAACTGCCCTTAGTAATTTTCAGTTTAGCTCTTTTACTTTCTCATTGCTTCCAGTCACTTCAGCTTCTCTATGCTCAAGAAAAAGTGCCAGAGGTTCTTCTGACATTCGTTTTGGCCTTTTTTTTTCTATACTGTGTTTTAAATGACCTTTTTTCTTCATGTATGATGTTCTTAATGTCATCAGACAATTCTTCTGGTCTTCAGTCATTCCTGCCTAATGAGTCCAATCTGTTTTTGAAAAGATGTCTACATTCAGATGGGATATTCTCAAAGTCCTTTTTTGGTTCTTGTGGACTTACTTAATTTCCTTCAGCTTCAGCTTGAACGGACATTTGAGCTTGATTTCTTTTTATTCCATTTCTTGAGGTTTATGCAATCTCCAGCATTGCTTCGATCATTCAGACAGTAGTTTCTAACTACTTATCCTCTTTGTTTCTAGATTTTGGAATCCAATCACCAGTAATTGTTAACGTATCTTGATTGCAGCTTCATCAGTTTCAGACTAAAAGAGTTGGTAGAATTCTTCAGTTTCATCATCATTGGAATTAGTGGTTGGTTAGACAATTTGAATAATAGCGGACTTTAAATAGTCTT
>NW_006408571.1:5399182-5401789 GCF_000296735.1 Chrysochloris asiatica
TCCCAAAATCTTTGCTCCATTCATATCATTATTGTCAACTGTGGTCTTAGGAAGCAGCTCTTACCCAGTAGTATTTTGGGTCCATTCCAACCTGAGCAGTTCATCATCCAGCAGTACATCTGAAAATGTTCCATAAACTATTCATAAGTTGTTCAGTGAGTTAACATTCAGAAGCGGTCTGCCTCTTTTTCTTCCTAGTCTGTATGATTCTGGAAAGTTCTCTGGAACCTCTCCACCATGTGTGACTCTGCTGATACTCAAAATACCAACGGCATAGCTTCCAGCCTAAAAGTAACATATGCCACCACATTATAACAAACTGACAGTTGAGTGGTGGAGAAAGAAATATTTTAATAATTAAAAGCACCTTTCATTTTGAACACATTACATTACAGATTAATAGTTATGCTAATTGTGTATTGCTATGCAAATATTAAAATCAGTTCACATTCATTAATCAGATATGACCTAACAGAATGAAGTAGACTTTAAAAGGTATGGATGGAGGCAAAGGGAAATCACCCTAAGATTAATGAGCACATGGATAATAAAGAGTTGACTGCATGAGTTTGGATACAGGAAAATATTTGAATTTCTGTTAGTGCATTGAAGTGGGAACTAAGACTTCACATTGGGCTTAGCCAGAAAATGAAGCAGGTGACACAAATACATACAAACAGTCAAAATGTATGACTGCAATGTCTGCTTATAAAATAGATATTTCAGAGCCTAATTATTTTCAAAAGCTATAATGTACACATAGTCTAATTCCTTCTTTTCTATCCTTGATGTGGACAGAAATTACTTTCATAAAAAGTAGAACCCTTTTGCTTTTTCAATCTTATTTTTGATTTTAAACTACATCCAAATTTATATATTTAAATATCAGCCACTAATGTCGACTGGTTTACATATAAGCTTTTTTCACTACTTTTAGCTTATGAGTTATTTTTTAAAGACTGATGAATAAAAAGCTATTGCATAAAGTGCTTAATTTATTTCTACTTGCATAATTTCAGAATCTCAATTACATATTTCATCTGCAGAGGTACCCAAAGTATTCATTGCTTCCTTCTAATGTAGACTGTTTCCATTTTAGAAAAATCTCTTTACGATAAACCTAAGCTTTTCAATGTATTCTTCAACATTACAAAAGAAAAACTTCATTTGCAAGTTGAATACAATATTTATAATACACTATGTAAATATTTACATATTACATGAAATTTGTACTATATATTTTTTACATACTACATATATTTAATATTTTTCTAAAACATTAACCAAATTCAATTGAGTTTGATTTTTGCAACTCAAAGAGGCAGATGAATTACACACTGATGAAAGGGAAGGGTTACATAAGTGAGAAATATTCGTCATCAACAATTTACTATATGAGATATCTAAAGTTCTATGGTTTGGTTCACTCATTTGTCAGTTTATAGTACTATGGTGGCTTCTGTGTTACTGGGTCACTCATAGTGGACAGATTTCAATAGAGCTTCCACACTAAGACAGACTAGGAAGACGAAGAGGCAAACCATTTTTGAAGGGTAAGCTACTGAATAGCTGGTGAAAAGCAGCAGAATATTGACTGCTATGCCAGAAGATAAGCATGTCAGGTTGGAAGGCAATGAATATAAGACTGAGGAAGAAATGTCCTCTCAAAGTAGAGTCGAGCTTAATGCTGTCTATAGAGCAAACTTTCAGGACCTTCGTTTGCTTATGGCGCATAATGAAAAACACGAAGAAACACTTCTAAACATCCATTAATAATCAGAATATGGAATGACTGAAGTATGAATGAGAAAATTGGAAATCATTAAAAATGAAATGGAGCTCATAAAGATCAATATTCTAGGCATTAGTGAGCAGAAATGGATTGGTATTGGCCATTGACTTTGCAAAAGCATTCCACTTTGTATACATCATAACAAACTGCACAACACTGTGAAAAAATGGGAATTCCAGAACACTTAAATGTGTTCATGAAGAACCTGTCCATATCTCAAGACAGTACTTTACACAGAACAAGAAGATACTAAATGATTTAACGTTAGGAACAGTGTGAATCGTGGTCATACGTTTTCAGCATACTTGTGCAATCTGTATACTGAGCCAATAAAACAAGAATCTGAATTATATGGAGAAGATTATTATGCACTTCTTCATATGCCAGACATTACCTTTACCATTACTTATTGTTTGGATGGCTATGTGACTATAATTTTAATCGTTAATATTTGATCACAAAAAATGACTCTTATATACTAGTTCTGAAATGAATAAGTTATTAAGTAATCAATGAAATAAATGAACTTTAAAGATTTAAACATTAATTATTTCATATAATATTGTGTAGGAATAAGGGAGATTATTAATAGCTGTCCACAGCTATTTGTCTTCATTTCGAGTTATGCAATATCAGCAAATGAAGGTCCTGAAAGCTTTATTCCATTCACATCATCATGGCCAACTCTACTTTGAGGAGATAGCTCTTCCCCAGTCATATTTTGAGTGCCCTCCAACCTGACAGGCTACCTTCCAGCATGATATCTGACAATATTCTGATACTCCTCATCATGTTTTAATATTTGATATGCTGGC
>NW_006408571.1:5402714-5408405 GCF_000296735.1 Chrysochloris asiatica
GAAGAATGAAGTCCTTGACAACTTCAATCTTTTCTCCATTGATAAGAATGTTGTTTATTGGTCCAGTGGTGAGGATTTTTGTTTTCTTGAGCTTTATCTCTGGGTAAATGCTGCCCTTTGATATCCTATTGTTCTAAGGGGTGTGTGCCTCCCTAGTGTTATTGTTTACATTATACCTACCTTGTTTGGCTGGAATGTGAGCAGAGCCATGGGAGTGAGTTTAGTTCCAGGCCTGAAGTATATCAAAGGGTCATAGTCTCAGAGGTTCCATCAGTCTCAAAAACACCAATAAGCCTGGACTTTTCAGGTAAACATCCAGGTCCCACTATTGTGATTCCTTTCAGAGTGGTCTGCAGTGGTATATGGGTATCACCTAGTTCTGGTCTTAGGTTTGTGGATGCTGAGGTTTCTGTGAGGACCACAGACTCTTGGGTAGAATGAAGATAGGATTTTCTTCCCCACCCCCTCGAACCTTTCTGCGAAATAAGCTGACCAAGATCTCTGCTGAGATGATAACAATCTTACTGCTTTTGAATGGAAATGTATCGAGAGAAAGTATAGGAGTTCTTTGGGTGCTGCCGGTATACAAGATTTACAAAGGCTGATTTTCCCTGTAGATTGTTCTGTTTTCTTTCATTACAGACCAACTAAAGGATATAGCTCTGTTATCCTCTCAGCTGACGACTGGCAGTTCCCAGTTAAACGATGGCAGCAAATGATGTGAATGTAACTGGATGTTAGGATTGAAATATTTGGTGATATCATCAGGAGGCAAAAAACAACAGCTGACCAGTTAACTAAAATGCTCTGATAGCATAGTGGTTATGAATCTGGCTGCTAAACTCAGGGTCAGAAGTTCAAAACTACCAGCTGTTATGCAGGAGAAAGATGAGGCTTTCTGCTCTCGTAAATGTTTACAGCCTTGGAAACCCTGTACAACAGGGTCACCATGAGTCGGAACCGAATCCATGGCACACAACCACCACAAACAACCAGTTAACTAATAGGTATTCTGTGAGTCAAAGTCTGACAACATAGCCTGATAAGTCAAGTAAATAGGATAGAATATAAAATTTCACGATAGTTCTGAAGAATAAATATATAATTTATTTTTCTATCTATTGATCCAAATTACCTGGGAGTCCTGGTATAGTGCTGTAGGATAAGCACTGAATGGTTAACCAAAAGGTCAGCAGTTCAAACCCACCAGCTGCTCCTCAGAAACCCTATACAGGGACATTATACGTAGGAATCAACCAGACGGCACTTGTCAACATCACCACCTGTCTAACCACCTGTTCATATGTCAATATTCTAAAACCTTTAAAAGCCCAGAGATGGTAAGATAGTAAGAAATATATATGGCATTAGAAGACCACTGGAGCTACAGTTTAAATCAACAAAATAGTCTCCTTATCTCGGCTACAAAATTGATGTCCAAAGGCATGCACAAATACTACAATCTTCACTTGAAATATGAGAATTGAGTATATGCATCAAAAGACTAATAGATATTCAGATATGTGAATATAATTGAATCTCAGATAACTTCTAAGAATATAATTTACCTAGCAATTTCTTAGTGCCAGAATTTAGAAGCTTACAACCAAACTTTTGAAAATATGTTGTTGTTGTTGAGTGCCATCAAGTCGGTACCGGACTCAAAGCAACCCTGTAGAGGGTTTGCAAGGAGCGTTTGGTGAGTTTGAACCACTGACTGCTATTCAAACTGACCTTAAGTTTAAGGGTTTATACTAAGGTGCCACACCAAGAACTTCAAATAGTTGGAAATTAGATTGCTTGATTACAGGCAAAGATGGGTTGAGATGTTAGATGTATATATTGAAAAGTCCAGTAGATCAAAAGTGCATTGCACTCCAAGGGGCAACAGGAAGGATTACGATCCATAACTTATGCTAAAAAAATGACCGAAGAATTTTTATAGAAATATTTCAAGGACAATTACACACACTATAAAAAGTGCCAATATTTTAGCAATGAAATCACAAAAATCAATTAAGCAAAATTTTCAAATTCTTTTAAAGTCACATCATTATGCAAGAAAGCTTACTATAATTCAAACATTTAAACTCTGAATATATTTGAAAATGAAAAAAAAAATTGTTTGTGCCCCTTTTTCTATTTTCAAATTTATATATAATTTAAATAATTAGAAGAAAACAACAGGACATCCAAATTTCAACTGTTAAGAGTTTAAGAAAAGGTGGAGGTGGAGGGCAGGGCCACAGCCAGTCTGCTACAGTGAAAAACCACCCAGTGACTTCTGGGACAAGAGGTGTGACTTTTCCTTTTCTTTTCTTTTTTACTTCCGCTCTTGTACAATACCCTGTCACACCCTCTCTGCCCAGTATGGGTGTCTTCACACGGGTTCGGGAGGGTACGGCCAAAAGGATACAATTTTTTTAAATAAAATTTGGAGTATAGAATACTTTATTCTCTAGAAGAAGTGTAAGTCATATTGTGTTAGCTTGTGCAGTTCTCAGTTAAGAAATTCATGAGCTGACTTTGGATGCAGTTTAGATGCCAACGTTGTTGTCACGTGCTGTTGAGTAAACACTGAATCATAAGGACCCTGTGTATAACAGAATGAAATACTGTCCGGTCCTGGGCCAACCTCACAGTAGTTGCGAGGCTTGAGCCCATTGCTGCTGCCATGATACCAATCCATCTCTCAGCGGGTCTTCCATTTTCTCGATGACCCTCCACTTTACCAAGCATGATGTCCTCCTCCAGGGACTGGTCCCTCCTGATAATATGTCTGAAGTATGAGAGATGAAGTCTGGCCATCCTGGCTTCTAAGGAGCATTCTGGCTGTACTTCTTCCAAAACAGATTTGTTTGTTCTTTTGGTAGTCCATGGCACTTTTAATATTCTCCTCCAAGACAACAACTCAAATGCATCAATTCTTCCACAGTCTTCTTTATTCATTGTCCAACTTCCACATATATATGAGGTTACTGAAAATACCATGACTTGGGTCAGATGCACCTCAGTCCTCAGAGTAATATATTAGTTCTTGGATTTTTGAAAGAGGTCTTATGCAGCAGATTTACCCAATACATCATTTGATTTCTTCACTGTTACTTCCATGAGTGTTGAGGGTAGATCCAAGCAAGATGAAGTCTTTGACACCTTCAATCTTTTCTACATTAATCTTTATGTTATTTATTGATCCAGTAGTGAGGATTTAGTATTTTTTACTTTGAGGTGCAACTCATACCACAGGCTGTGGTTTTTTATCTTAGATTCCAATAAAACTTCATAATTAGATACACTGTAACTCTGATGAAATTCACTGTCTTATACTACAGAAAGCAAAATGTGTGTAAGGTGGTATCACAGTGTAATAAAATGTATAAATTTCATCAAATCTACTTTCTAAGCATTTACCAGGATGCAATCAGGTGAAGAAAAAAAGATGATAATCTTGTTATTTAGTGTACCAGAAGATCAAACAAACTCAGAGTTTAAATGTAATTCCTTCTTACTTACATGGAGAAAATTTCAAAGATGACTGTGTAGTGCAGCAAATTATTTAATGTCTCTTTTAGCCATGTTTTTACAATTCCCACCATTTTCATCCTAACAGGTCTGGGTAAAAGAAGGTGGAGGAAGATGCTGCTGGATTATATGATTCCACTGCGAGTGACTGATAACAGGAGTAAGTATGATTATAAAAAAATCATGCCTGCAACACGTATAAAATGAGCCATGTCAGTAGCAGAAACATGGGATCACACTGCCATCAGAGAAGAGGAACCAGGAGTGGCATACATCCTTTGATTCCTGAGATCCCTGTGCAGCGAACTGCCTCAACCCTGAGACGGAAAGTTGTGACACTGGAGGAGTCACAGATGAGCAGTAACAGCAGAACCAAGAGACTGAGTAATGGACTTCCCAGCCCGAAGACTAAGGAAAGCTGAGCAGCTTTGGGGAGGTGACTGGCTTGCAGAGTAAGGTGCATCCAGGCACGTAATTGGGGGAGCTACGTTTGACGACCTATCTGAGCTACAGTAGAGTACCTATAGGTTGAGGCTTGGAGTGGATAACTGAGACCTGTGGGCATTTCTTAACAGCCCTAAATGTGCTCTGTAGCATTGCCAGAGCAGGAAAGAGGCCCGAGAGGTGCCAGAGAGAGGCTTGTCGTCTGTGGGTCCAGAAGAGGAGAGGCTGTCTTGACTAGAAGAACTGTGCTCTGACCATTTCTATCCCTGGGTTTTAGTCTGCTAACTTTCCTAATAAATCCCATAACTGCGAGTATGGTGTGTAAGTTTCTGAGTTCTATGTGGCCATTGCAATGAATTATGGAATCCAGACAAGTAGATTGAGATGGGAGGGAAGGTTGGTGCCTTTTTTTTTTTTTTTTTTTTGCAGTCAGCTTAAAACAGTGTGATAGGACAGCAATAATAGGAAAATACAAGAGATGGAGAGTATTGTCATTCTTTCCTATCCCATAAGTCATGAGCAAAGGAAAGCTCAGGGTCAGCGCAATATACTTGTTCTGACTATGGTAAATCAATCAACAGGCTACCAACTCATAGTGACCCTAGGTAGGGTTTCCAAGGAGCAGCTGGTGAACTCGAATCGCCAACCATGTGGTTCAAAGCAACCTTGCAGTCCAGCGCACTAACCCACAACGCCACATGAAGACTCCATATATGACGTACCACGGTACATATATGATGCACCAGGGTACCATGATCTGAGGAAAAAACAACAATCACTTTTGACTTTGTCATTGGCCAATTTTTTGCTCACTGTGTCTGACTTCAAGGTGCAAAGCAATTACTTGAGAGCCTTTCTAAAATGAAGATTTTCATTTAGCAAGTCTTGGCTGGGAATTGAGTCTGCATATCATTCTTAAGTGAGGTACATGCTGCTTCTCCATGGACTGCACATTGATTAGCAAGGGCTGACAGCATATCCAACAGGAGAAAGCAATGTACTCTAAACTTTCATCCATCACTACAGCACACAACACAGTCTTCAACTTAGTATTATAATCAAAATTAAGCAATTGGAAGTACTTAGGTCAATCCAGAACTCATGTTGGATGCTTCTGAAGAGCTATCTATCCAAAGGGAAACAGTATAACCTTCACTTTCTTGCAATCCGAACTGCAAGGGGAATATTTACAGGCAAAGGTACACTCCAAAACTTGACACTAGTTCAGGAGTTGTAGCTGTTGTTGTCAAGTGCCATCAAGTCCGTTCTGACTCAGAGAAACCCTGTATAGGTTTTCCAAGGAGCAGTCAAATGTACTGAAAAATCAACATTTGAAAAGTTAGGGATAGTCTTTCAGTTATAAATACTAGATCAAAAAAGGCACAGAATTATAGTCTACACTAAGACCTCAAAACAATTTTTAATAAATGCTTGGTATCCCCAGTGATTTTTACATAAACAAGTGGTCTTAGATAGCAAAATGATAAACAAGGCCTTCATGTTTACAAATTCATCATTAAAGTTCTTATGTAATATATTTTAAATAATCTGAGTTAGGATACCTGAAAAATGTAAAATAAATTTATACTTTACTTAACAACCTACAATATGCAGATGATACAATCTTGCTTTGTGAAAGACAAGGGGACTTAAAATACTGATCAAGGTCAAAGACCACAGCCTTTGGTATGGAAAACCAAATAACTTCATGACAAATAAAGAAAA
>NW_006408571.1:5408990-5410790 GCF_000296735.1 Chrysochloris asiatica
CAACTTGAAAGCACCTAAGAACAACACCAATTTTGTGAAATCTTTTCAATTAATATAATAAAATCTCAATGTAATATTTTAATTTATAGCAAATATTAATGAAGTCAATTCATTTAAGATTTATAGTAGGGTTCTATTATCTTGTTTTCTATTCCAAATAGAAAACATGAATTAGATATACACTGTATTGTTGCTCCAGCTGAAACAAAGCTATACATTGTTTAAATAAAATATTTTAATACCCAATTTCCATTTCACAAAATAGACCTTATTAGCCAATTAAAATCAAATCATGATTTAATAACCAATTAAGGATTCACATAGCTTATAATGATCCATTTAGTGTCAAACTTAGATAAATTCATGGGCTCCAATTGTAATACAAATATTTATATATTGTATTTGAATGTCTCCTTAGTGTTCAACCTTATTGGTTTTGATAATTATGAGGAAAACGATGTTTAGCTATAGCAAGAACACCCTATAAATATCACATTTATTGACATTTTAACATTCTGCGAAAGTGCTTACATTTACTAGGAGAAAAGAAGAATCACTAAAGCAATTAAAGTGTGCAAGACTATAAATGAATGCAGATTAATGTAAAACTAATGAAGTATTTGTAGGACATTTAATGTCTACATCTTCATGAACATATGGTTGGTTTTAGAAATAGTAAATTAGCTTCCAATGTTTATGTTTAGATTCTCAACCCTAATTGTATATTGGGTGATTTTTATCCATATTTACTTATAAGTAATACAGCAAAATATACAAATCAATTTCATCAGTCTTTAGACAGCTATAAAACCAACAATTTGTGTGACTCAATTTTATCTTGTATAAATAGTTTAAAATGTAGTATTACTACTAGAAGCATATTCAGATTGAATGATTTGATGTGCCCCATTATTTCTACCTTTTTTTACATTTTTTGGAAATGTGGGTTTTTAGTCTGCTAGCCAATTATCTCCCAATTATATTGCTATGGTTTATTTAGAAGACATTGTTTTTGTTTGTGTTTTATGACAACAAATTATTTCTATAGGTGTTTATAAACCAACTCGAAGGCACATAACCACCACCACCACCATAGGTGTTTATATATAAAGGACTATAAAAGGTCATTAGTTGAAACCAGCAGTCGCTCCTCAAACCACCAGTATTCATCCTACAGCACCATACCAGAACTCCCAGAAATCCTAAACTGACTCAAAGTACTTAACAATAACAGACAACTTGACGCATATAATTGAGAACTGTTGTTAAGTGTCACTGAGGTGGTTCTGACTCATAGTGACTCTAAATAGGCTTTCTAAGGAATGACTTGTGAGTTTGAACTATTGACCCTACACTCAAACTTTCCATGTAGTCCAGTGCATTAATACGAAGTGCCCCAGCAGGACTCCAACTGAGGAATAGGCCACAAGATATAGTTGAGTCAGACCTCTGACTTAAATTATGGCTCTGCCACTAATCCGATATATGACCTTGAGAATGCTACTTAGCCTTTCTAAAACTCATTTCCTCATCAATAAAAGAGGGACAATAACAGTGCTTACCACAGTGGTCTATGATATAATACATGACATTATAAATAAAGTTTACATAGGAGTGCTTGACATATATAATTGATGTACATCTTTATGATAATATATTCTTAAAATTTAAAATACATTAAAAGGAAGCAGTCTTATCTCAAACGCATTTTAAGTAAGTTTAAGTACACCTACATTTCATGTGATCTGCTCTGGTAGCGTAATGGTTACGAATCGGGCTGTGAACCTCAGGGTCAGCAGT
>NW_006408571.1:5412050-5415967 GCF_000296735.1 Chrysochloris asiatica
AACAAGTCTCTCTTGAAAGAAACAATGCCAGAATGCTCCTTAGAAGTCAAGATGGCAAAATTTCATCCCTTGTTCTTTGGATATGTTATCAGGAGGAATCAGTCCCTGAAAAAGGATATCATGCTTTGTAAAGTAGGAAGACAACAAAAAAAAAGCGAAAGACCACCAACAGGATGGACTGACACAGCAGCAGCCACAATGGGTTCAAGCCTTGTGAATGTGTCGCAGGACCAGGCAGTGTTGTGTTCTATTGTGCATAAAGTTACTATGAGTTGCAACAGTCTCAATGGCACCTAACAACAACATCAGTCTTCATCTGGATTTCTGCTGCAGACTCTTCACTGGCCCTCTTATTTCTATTTTTGCCCCTTCTACAATCCATTTATACAAATTTAAGATTGATCATTTTATGCCTCAATTTCACATCTTTAAATGGAAGCTAGTTGATTTAGAATAAAATCCAAATACTCTTTAATTATTTGCATACAAGACATACATGATACGACTAAACAATATTCTCTAACATCGTCTGTGCCCTGGATGGTCCATAGTCAACAGTCAGTGTTTCACTCAGTTGGTAATGGGGTCGTTATGAGTGAGTTGGAAGACTTTACGGCATCTAACAACAATAGCAAGAATACACCATGTCAATAACTTCCTAACTAGAGTTCCCTGATTCCAACTTCCTACCACTCCCAGTCAATTAATCATGACACAGCCAGATTAATGATCTCCAGAATATTAATATATACTTAGTAAACATCTTCTATTGAAGATGGAGTCCTGGAGTAGTGCTGTACATTAATGCACTGGACTGCAAAGCTAGTTTGAACCGCAAGGTTGGTGGTTCAAGCTTACCAGCATTCCTAGGAAGCCCTATACAGGGTCACTATGGGTCAGAATTGACTCAATGACACTTAATGGTCAAGATTATGTCCTCATCAATTGTTGCTGTTTTTGTTAAGTGCCACCATGTCTGTTCTGACTTATAGAGATTCTGTGTAGGGTTTCCAAGGAATGTATGGTGGGTTTGAACTGCTGACCTTGAGGTTAGCACTCCAGTGCTTAACCTATAGCTTTAAAAATTATTTCATTTGGTTCTTAAAATAATCATTGGAAATGTGGCACCTCAGGACAAGAGGACATACGTGACTTTGCCACAGACATTAAATGTTATGGTCTTGACTAGAGATCATATTCCTGATTCCTAGCCTAGTAGCAGATTTAAAACATACAAACAGTACAAAATTTCAAAGGAACAATATCCTCCTTATGAGTCCACATAACTGACACCTTTATTTCTTGGCAACAATAGTGAAACATTTGTCAGAAATAGCTCTGCATTAATTTCTAGCTGCCAAAGAACTCTCCAAAAACTTTCTAAGCCATCACTGTCACTCTTGCTGCTGTAACATGGGTAGATTTCTTTTTCTCCAAACAAGAGACAAAATTTGCTAGGAGTCATTTTATGAACACCACATAAACTCTTATTTGGCCCTATAGACAATGAATTCTGCTGAATGAGAATAATTTGAAAGAGCTCCTTCTTTCCTTCACTTCAGGAGAAGGAAGATTGTTGTTGTTGTTGTTAAGTGCTGTCGAGTCGATTCCAACCCATAGCGACCCTGTATAGGGTTTCCGAGGAGCAGCTAGTGAGCTTGAACCATCGACCCTGCAGTTCAAATGACTTTGCAGTCTGGTGCATTAACCCACAGTGCCACACCAGGACTGCCATTCAAATGAATACAGTAAGGCTGTTCACTTAATGTCTTTAGTCTCTATAATTTAACATGCATGTCATAAAACATAAAAAAATGATAAGCCCACTGTTTTAGTTTTGATAATATGGTTTGTGTCAGTCTTGAAACATGTAATTGATAGTAACTACGACTTCCTTGTATCATTAATGTATCTAGTTTGGTACCAAATAAAGCTATGTAAATTCCTTAGTGTTTCAACTACAGATAAGCTTATGTAGAAATCAACTTCTCTGTAAACATAAAAGGTACACTCATATATGACAATAAAAAATGTCTACAAAAATCATACCCAAGACTCCTTATTATTAGCACTCTCTCATATATTGAAAATATTTTGTTTTAAGATGTTTTTAAATAAATAACTCTTCCATTCTACTTATTAAATGAATGCATTCTGAATTTGGACAATATACATAGCCCTCACAACTAGGGGATAATAGGATAATGACATTTTAGTGTTCTTTTGTAATACTATTTTCCATGCATATGTGTTGTTGCTGTTGTTATTGTTGTTGTTAAGTGCCATTGAGTTAATTCCCACTTATAGCGAAACTTGATGGGGCTTCCAAGGAGCAGCTGGTGGTTTTGAACTGCCAACCTTGTGGTTAGCAGTCTAGTGTTTATCCTACAGGAGCACACCAGGATGCCATTTATTTACAGAACTACAGATATAATGAAAGAGCTCTGGTAGCGTAGTGGTTACGAATCGGGCTGCGAACCTTAAGGTCAGCGGTTCGAAACTACCAGCTGCTCCGTGGGAGAAAGATGAGGCTTTCTACTCCCGTAAGGATTTACACCCTCGGAAACCCTGTACAGGGTCACTATGGGTCGGAACCAACTCGAAGGCACTTAACAACAACAACAACACATATAATAGAAGTTCTGGTGTGGCGCTCTGGGCTAATGTGCTTTGAACCACGAAGTCAGCTGTTCAAGCTCACCAGTTGATCCTTGGATAGCCTATACAGGGTCGCTATGAGTAGGAACCAACTAGACAGCATTTAACAACAACAACACATAGAATAGGTTTTGATCAATCAAATTGAATTGATAAATGAATGGACACAGAAGGTAAGGAACAGAGGATATCCTCCAGCCATTAGCCCACAAGAATCTGGTCAACAACATGAATGTGCCTGGCAGCAGATACTTTCACAGTCAACCCATGAGATGACGGCAACTCTGGCCTACACCATGACTGAAGTTTTATGAGAATCTTGGAGCTAAAGAAGCCAACTATATTGTTCACAGACAGACCCTTAACCCACAGAAACTGGGAGAAAATAAATGTTTCAGATCAGTAGGTTTTGGGGTGATTTTTTATGCACCATTAGCTAATACCAGTTTCAAATATTATTACAGCCTTTCTGGTTACAGGCAATGTTGATGAGATCTTCTCCCCTACCTTGTTGCATTTAAGATGTCAAAATAGAACTTACAATTGTTGTTTGTTGTTGTTAAGTGCTGTCAAGTCAGTTCCGACCCATAGCGACCCTGTACAGGGTTTCCGAGGGTATAAATCTTTACGGGAGTAGAAAGGCTCATCTTTCTCCCACGGAGCGGCTGGTAGTTTTGTAACACTGACCTTAAGGTTCACAGCCCGATTCGTAACCACTACGCTACCAGAGCTCTTACACATGCAAATTTACAGATAATTTCTCAATTGATTCAGAAATTCTTTAGACCAGTAATCCTTCGCATAGATCATCCCTTGAAAATAACAGAAGAAAATTCAATGTCAAATATAAATAACAACTTTCAAACTTCATCTGACTGGGTAATTGGTTATAAACAGAAGACAGAGTCTATCTGATTCAGAAAAATAGAATTCTGGGCAATGTGTCCAAGGCATGTAACTCAGCTCAAGGTATTGGCTAGAGGTTAGAGAATGAGCTGAACAACAAGTCAAGGCCAAGGTGGTTTGGAATACAGGAACAAGGAACTCCAGCCATCATCTTACAGCAGTCAAGGTCACTAAGAAGCCAGGCCTTAATCACCATTATAGACAATGACTCTTGACTTCCTCATGGAAGTTTACCAAACATGATATCCTTCCTCCAAGGACTGGTAGCTGCTAATAATATATCCCAAGTATGAGAGGCAAAATCTGGCCTTCCCGGCTTCCAAGGAGTATTCTGGTGGTACTTCTTCCAACCA
>NW_006408571.1:5416952-5417812 GCF_000296735.1 Chrysochloris asiatica
TTTTGACAAAAGGAGGGGAGCGGAGGTCCATGGGACCATCAAGTGAAAAAAGTAGAGAGTGTGAACCTACCCAGAGAGGCAGTGACGCCAGGGGTGGAGACAGAGAGGATGACATGGGCAGATGGTGTGCCTGGACTCCAGGAGGCAGAGGGACTGTGTGCTGATGTCCAGGGGGTGGGCCTGTGGGGGTACCCTTTAGTTATTTGATGATGCATGGAGGGGATTGTAATCATTGCAATGAAACAAAATACAATAGGATGAATGTAAAACTGATGTTCCTACATGTAAACCACATAATTCATAATAAAAACTTAAAAAGAAAAAAAGTATTTTCAAGGAATAAGCCATTGCTCTAGCAACATTCTATCATGCAAGCTCCAGCATAGTTTCTATCACCAAGGCCATATTTCCAACTACTGATCCTTTCCTCTTTGCTTTCAATATTTGCATTCCAATAGCCAGTGATTATCAATCTTGACTGCATTTTTTATCTATTTAACACTAAAGAATTTGGTAGATTTCTTCAATTTCATCATTACGAGCTTTAGAGGTTCGTACATAAATTTGAATACTAGTGGAATTAAATGGTCTTCCTTGTAGGTGTATGAATATTATCCCATCACAGTACTTTGAGACAGATCTTGATATGTTCTTTTTGATGATGAATGTGACATCATTTCTCTTCACTTTGTCATTCTCAACATAGTAAAACATGTGAACCATGTGATTTTCAGATTCAAAATGGCCAACAACAGTCCATTTCAGCTCATTAATTCCTATTAAATTGAAGTTTATACATTCCATTTCATTTTTGACTGTTTGAAAATTTACAAGATTACTACTTGGTACAGTCCATGTTC
>NW_006408571.1:5418431-5422619 GCF_000296735.1 Chrysochloris asiatica
TTGCCATCTTAAACTTTTGTAAGTTATTTCCAAGACAAGAAAACATATAGGCATTGCAGAAACATGCCAATGGTTGCAGAAATAAAGCTATGATATTTTCCTTGTTTCCCACACTCTCCCAATGGCCAGAGGTGTGTTTGGCACCCACCACGGACATCCCCAGGGAAACCCCCACTCTCCCAGTGATCAGAGTTAAAGGAAGATAAGTACTGCAGTTTTAAGCCACATTAAAGAATGGAAGAACTATCCACATTAACCCCATTTGGGCCAGTCCTGGACAGCCCTGAACTAGACGTCATGAGCAGAGACAGATGAAGCGCTACAAAGGAGTGGCAGAGAGGTGGAAAAAAAAGGAGACTTGTGATCTTTACCGGCCAGCCAGGCATGGCATGGCCATCCTGAACTTTTGTAGATGACTTTGAAGTCAAGAAGTTGGTAGGTAGTACAGAAGAATACCTATTATTGGCAAAGAAAAAGGTGGAAAATGTGTTATTATACATCACCTTACCCTCTGACCAGAGCTGTAGCCAGTCTACACCTGTGTACACTCACAAGGAAGCTCCTGGTTTAAAGGTGGTCAGAGCAGCATCAAAGAGAGTGGGGAACTAGTAGCACCAAGCCAAGTACCTGGACTTGACGAGTGGTTCTGACTAACCCTAGACTAGCAGGACCTCTCACTCTTAGCTGCCCTCCGGTAGAGACAACCCCTCACCCCAACTGCTTTGAGGTATGCACCACCAAATCCTGTATTGTGTTCCCATAACAGACAACATCTAGATCTAGAGGAACTCCTTCTGGGATTAAGAATGTTACAATGTCATCCCTTGCCAATCCATAACGTAAAGACCTTGGCTGGCCAGAGACCCCAGAATTTCCTACTGTCTGGGTCTGGCACCTGCCCTGCTTTCCTCCTTTCATTGTTTTTGTTTGTTCATTCTTTCTTCCTGTTTCTTCGCCCTTGCTTTCTATTCCTTCTAGCTCCAATTTCACTTCTTCTTTGTTGTTGTTGTTAATCTTACCCAATGGCTGCTGCCTCTTTCTTCATTTTTTTTCTCTTTGGTTTTCTTTACTACTCCCTGGTCTCTTTCCCTTTACCTCATATTCCTCTCCCTGATTATGTTCAGATCTTTTCCTTACTTTTTTTCTATCTTTTTATGTTTTAAAATTTCCTATTTCTGGTTTTTGTATTCTTTTTCTAGCTGTTGCCTGTTACTTTTTTTTTTTTTCTTTATTATTGTCTTTATTATTTTCAGTGCTGTTTGCTTGTTTGCTTGTTTTCATTCTCATCTTGCCTTACTCTATAAGAAACAGCGACCGTGTTCATACAGTCCAGCAAAAACTGTACCTTCTATAACATCACCCATTGGACAAGCGTCAATACTAGCTGCTGCACACCAGATCAATGACAACACCAACATCAGCCAAACCAATCCTAAACTAAACTGCATGAATAGCAGACAGAGAACAATGTACAAGCTCATGGCCTACTCCACCCACCAAGAGGTAGTTGGTGAGTGTATAATACAATAACATGCAGTCATCAACTTAATACAATATAATAACACCACAAAGTCTCAAAAGCAGCAGACCATTTCTGTTAACATGAAGACACAAGACAGAATGTTCTCAAACAAGCATCTAAGAGGCAACTAGAAAACATTTTTGAAGAAAAAAAGGAATTAGAACTACCTGGAAAGTAATTCAAGAGAATGATATTTGTTGTTATTGTTAAGTGCCATCAAGCTGGTTCTGACTTACAGCGACCTTGTATAGGGTTTCTAAGGAGTGACTGGTGAGCTTGAACGCCGACCTTGTTGTTCAAACTGACATTGCAGTCCAGCACATTAACCTACAGCACACACAGAAAGGTGAGGGGAAAACAAGGAAAGATTTAGGAAATCACTCAGGAACAAACAAACAAAAAAGGATAAGAATTGAATACAATACAAAAACTGCAAATAGAAATTCAGAATATTAATGTTTCAGAAATTGACAATACATTGGAAGAGCAAAGGAGTTTATTTGAATCAGTGGAAGCTTAAAGATAGGTCAGCTTGAAGATAAAGCTCTCAATACTAGTAAGCACAAGAACAAGCAGAAAAAATAATTCAAAAGTCTGAAAAAGCTTAAGATTCATGTAAGACAATGTGAAGTGGGAAAACTTAGATGTGATTGGAAATCCAGAACAGAAAGAAACAAAGAAAAGCACAGAAAATGTAGTTGAAGAGCTGTTGGAAGAAACTTTTCCTAGCATCATTAAAGACTAGATGATAAGCATTCAAGAAGCTGAACAAACCCCAAACTGCAAGAGACTTCAAATGAAAATTACCTAGCTATATCACAGTCAAACTCTCCAAAAGCAAAATAAGGAAGGAATTCTAAGAGCAGCTTAGAAAAATGAAAAGTTAACTAAAAAGGAGAAACAATAAGATTAAAGTATGATTTTTCACAAGAAACATGAAGTTAAGAAGGCAATGGAGAGAAATATATGAAATGCTGAAAGGAAAGAAAAAAAAAACCAAAAAAGTCCAAGTATCATATACCCAGAAAACTGTCCCTCAAACACAATGGTGAAATTGGAACATTTCCAGATAAACAAAAATTAAAGGAATTTGTAATAACCAGGTCAGCTTTACAACAAAAACTAAAGGGAGTGCTTTTTTACTGAAAACCAGCAACAGCAGACAACAACCTGATATTGACATTCATGGTAACACCATCCAGAATTCAATCCAGATATAGAAATAGACAAAGCAAAACAGGAATCACGCTGGGGCACTACATGAAAAGCACTAAACCACAAGGTCAGTGATTCTACCCCACTAGCCACTCCTTGGAAACCCTATTCAGGGTTCATATGAGTCAGAACCAACTCAATGGCCCTTAACAACAGCAAAAAAAGCAAAACAAACCTACAAGACTGAGAATAGGGAATCAGAGATACGAATTTATAATGAAGACAACTACAAAGCAAAAAGAAGGAAAAGTGCAGATACAGAACTTGCAAGTGGTAGGGAAGTGCAAGTAGACTTCAAGATAAAACAGACTGGTTTGCACAGGGATAGAAATTAATACATTACAGGGTAACCTTGATGAAAATTAATATACTTTCACATCAAATCAAGAAAAGAGGAAGCCATAAAGATTTAGTGAACAATGAAACAAAAACAATAGACACAATGACAAGAAAATGCACAAACAAAATGAACTCACACCAAAAATTATGTAGATAAAAAAACAATAGCAACACCCAAAAGAACACACAGCAAAATAACTGTAATCAATTCATACCTATCAATAAGTAAAATGAATGTCAATGGATTAAATGCACCAGTTGAGACAGAGGGAAGCAGAAAGCATAAGCAAACAGGATTCTTCAATACACTGTCTACAAGAGACAAAACTTACACACAAACACAAAAATTAAAAATTAGAAAATGCAAAAAAATATATCATACTAACAGCAATCAAAAATAATCAGAGGTGACAATATTAATTTCTGATGAAATAGACTTTAAGGTGAGAACCAGTCTAAGAGAAAATGAAAGATATTATCTCATTATTAAAGGGTCAATTGAACAAGACGGCATAATGCATCTGTGCTCCTAACACAAGTACCTCAAAACACATAAATCAAATTCAAATAGAATTTAAAAAATAGACAACTCTACAATAATAGTTGTTACTGTTGTTGGTGTCTTCAAGTCAATTCTGACTCATAGCAAACCTGTGTAGCTAATGGTGAACCGCCAACCTTACGGTTCAAACCAACCTTGAGGTCCAGTGCATTATCCCACAGCACCATGCCATATTCCTTAAAATAACAGTACAATATTTTAATAAGCACTTTAGATGACGGACAGAACAACTAGAAATAAACTCAAAGAAAACATAGAAGAGCTAAGCAACATAATCAACCAATTCTCCTCCAGAGCACATTCTCTAGAATAAACCATGTGTTAGGTCACAAAGCAAGGCTCAGTAAATTTTAAAACACTGAAATACTACAAAATGATCTTTTCTGATTAAAATGTTATAAAATTAGAAATCAACAATGGGAAGGTAAAGGGAAAAAACCAAATAATTGGAAATGATTAGCACTTTGCTTAAAAAGTACTGGGCAATAAAACAAACTTAAAAATGACCAAAAAAATCCTGGAATCAAATAAGAATAAAAATACAATATAC
>NW_006408571.1:5423404-5431170 GCF_000296735.1 Chrysochloris asiatica
TGTTCCGCGGGAGAAAGATGAGGCTTTCTGCTCCTGTAAAGATTTACAGCCTCAGAAACCCAGTGCAGGGTTGCTATAAGTTGGAACCGACTCCACAGCACATAACAACAACAATATAGCCAAGGAAGAAACTGGTCAATAAAAAACTCCCAAATATAAAGAGTCTGGGTCCAGATGACTTTATGGGGAAAATCTAGAAAACATTCAGAGAAGAGCTGACATCAATTCTACTCAAAATATTCTAGAACATAAAAAACAATAAACAATTCCCAAATACATTTTATGAAGTGAGTATAACCCTCACACCAAAACCAGGCAAAAACATCACTAAAAAAGAAAATTATAGACCAATATGTCTCATGAACATAAATGCAAAAATTCTCAACAAAATACTTGCCCATAGAATTCACCAACATATAAAAAAATAAAATAAAATATGATCACGTGGAATTCATAAGAGGGATGGCATGCATGGTTCAACACTGGAAATGTAATCAATGTAATCCACCATATAAATAAAACAAAGTAGAAGGAATACAATATTATATCAATTGATGCAGAAAAGCTTTGCATTTGATAATGCAACTCTCATCCATGATTAAAAAAAAAAAAAAAAACTCAATAAGTTAGTAATAGATGGAAATTTTCTGAATATAATTAAGTGCATATGTACAAATCTAATAGCCAATATTCCTCCCAATGGAAAGAAACTGAAAACATTCCCTTTGTGAACAGGAACCAGAAAAGGATGCCGTTTATCACCACTACTAGTCAATATTGTTATTGGAAGTCAGAGCTGCACGGCAAGAAAGGTAAATCAAATGCATCCAAAAGTGGCGCAATTGGCATCTATAGATGCAGATGATATAGTCCTATACATAAAAAGGGGAGCACGATGACTCCATATGATAAGCACTTGACTTCAAACTACATGGTCCATCCATGGTTCTAGCCTGCCAGCTGCTCGGTAGGTAGGAGAAAGGTGAGGCTTTCTGCTCTTGCAAAGATTTTAAAGCTGCAGACATCCTAAACTGGGTTGTTGTGAGTCAGAACAGACTCCACAGCACTTAACAACAACAGCAAAATGCATTAAAAATCCTAAATACTCAGCAACAAAATTATTGGAACTCACTGAAAGAGTCAGCAATGTGGCAGGCTACAAAATCAATATACAAAAATCAGTTAGACTCTTTTACACCAATAAAAACAGCTCTGAAGGAAGTTTGTGAAACAATACCACGTATGATACACAAAAGATATAATACTTAGAAGGAAATCTAATCAGAGAGACAAAGGCCTATACAAATTAAACTACAAAACATTATTACAAGAAACCAAACCAGACTTAAAAAGTTGAAGCATATACCGTGTTCATGGATAGAAAAACTTAACATTGTGAAAACGCCAAAAGCACAAAAAGCAATCTATAGATGGAATGAAAACCCAATCCAGATTTCAATGCTAGTCTTTAAAGAGATGAAAACACTAATCACTACCTTTTTTTATATGGAATGGAAAGAGACCTCAGATAAGCAAAGCATTGCTTAAGAAGAAGGCCAAAGTTGGAGGCCTCTCTCTCACTCCCTGATCTCAAAATCTACTACATAGCAACAATGGTCAAAAACAGCCTGGTACTGGTACAATGAAAGACACATAGATCAGAGAAGCAGAATTGAGGATCCAGAAGCAAATCCATCCACATATAGTCAGCTGAATTTTGACAAAGGACAAAAACACATTAAATGGAGAATAGATAACCCCTTTAATAAATGGTGCTGGCAAAACTGAAAATACATTTGCAGAAGAACGAAATTAGACCCATATTTCACACGATATACAAAACCAAACTGAACGTGGATTGAAGACCTAAATGTAAAAGCTAAAACTACAAGGAACGTCAATAAAAAAATAGAGACCACCATGGGGCCTCTAATACATGGTGTAAATAACACTGTCAGATGTAACTAAAAATACATAAGCAAGAGAAAATAGATGACTGGGACCTCCTAAAAATTAGACAACTATGTGCATCAAAAGATTTCACCAAAAGAGTAAAAAAAGAGCCCATTTTTTGTGTGTGTTTTCTTAAGAAAAGGGACTAATCTCTGAAATTTATAGAAAACTACAAAGCCTCTACAAGGAAAAGACAAACAACCCAATTAAAAAATTGGCAGAGGCTATGAGCAGACACTTCAACAAGGAAGGCAGGCTGCCAACAAACATATGAAGAAATGTTCATAATCATTACCCATTGTTGTTCTTTCTAAGCGCCTTTGAGATATTTCCAACTTGTAGTGACTCTGAAAAGGGTTTCCAAGGAACGACTCATGGGTTTAAACCACTAACCTTGCAATTAGTAGTCCAAAGCATATCTTAAAGCATCATACCAGGAATCCACTGGTGTTGTTAAATGCTATTGAGTGGGTTCCAATTCATAGCAATGTTATACACAGGAGCAGCTAGTGGGTTTGAACTGCTGACCTTGTGGTTCAAAGTCCAGTGCTGATCCTACAGGGCCACACCAGGAATTCAGGACACCATTGTTGTGGTTGTGAAGTGCCATTAAGTCAGTTCTGACTCACAGTAACCCTGCAAAAGGGTTACTGCACCTGGTGAGTCTGAAGCACTGAAAATCAAAATAATAATGAGATATCATCTCACCCTAGAATTAAAAACGAAAACGTCAAAAAAACAGAAAACAACCAATGCCAGTGACGGTGTGGTATGATTAAACCCCTTGGCTGATGGAACTTGAAAATGGTTTCACCACTGTGGAAAATGGTAGGATGCTTCCTCAGAAAGTTGAAAATATAAATATCACATGGCCCAGCAATCTCTCTTCTTGATATATTTCCACAACAAATAAGAGCAAGGACATGAGTAGATAAATGCATACTGATATTTGTCACAGCAGTGTACACAACACTAAAAAGATGAAGATAGCCTAAATGCCCATCAATGGAAGAACAGAAAACAAACTTCAATACACACACACAATGGAATAGTATGTAATAGTGAAGAATAGCAATGGATCTGTGAAACACTTCATAACATGTATGAACCTGGAAGACATTATGCTGAGTGAAATTACTAAATCAAATTAGTATATGAGACCATTATTTTAAAAACACAAGAGAAGATTTTCATGCTAAAAGAAACATTCTGTGATGATTACCATGGATAGGAAAGAAGAAAGAGTAATTCTCTATCGAGAGGGTAGAAACATGTTAACTCAGGTAATGGGGAGGGCAATATTCAAAAAAAAAGAGGGATGTTGGCAGAAGAAGGATGAAGACAGGTGAAGACACAGGGAGGTGTGCAAGGAATAAATTGGACAGAGGTAAATAGTGAAATATACACAACCTTCACAACAGTGTCCTGTGGATAGGTACATGAAGAGTAGGTGTATAACCACATATATACCAAGGTTTGAAAGGATATTTGTACATGGGTATTTGCCTTTGCTGCAAACACACCTATGAATATAGCAAGGTTGGCGGTTTGAACTGCAAGGTTGGCGGTTCAAGCTCACCAGCTGCTCCTCAGAAACCCTATACAGGGTCACTAAGGGTCAGAAATGACTTGATAGCACTTAACAATAACAACAACAGCAGGCAAAATAATGAAAACATTTTAGCTATGAATAAACAACCTAAGGAAATGAGTTGCTAAGGACCACAGTCACTATAATGCCATGGTCAACTGACATAACACAGTCCTCAAAGACAGTGTTCTACATCCTACACTTTGGTGAGTAGCAACTGGGATCTTTTTAAAAGTCCATGAGCATGGAATTAGAGGGACTGAGAGCTGGAGGCCAGGAGGCAGACTTGCAGAATGTGCCCTTTGGTGGTTTAAATTATTATATACGCATAGTGTTTTGTTTTGTTTTGTTTTTTAAAGACGAAAATTAATAGAGAGAAATACTGGTATAATCATTGAATGAAACAAAGTGTGTGATTTGTTGAATGAAAAACTGATGATCTGCTCTATAAACTTCTACTCAATTCACAATAAAAACTTTTTAATAAAAGTCCATTAGCAGCTCTCTAAGGTGCAACTGTTTGTCTCTTCATGTACAGAAGGAAGAAGAGTGATGACAACTGAAGATACCTGGAATCCATTAGCCCAACGGACAAATAGAATATGTGAACATCAGTCTCTACAACTCTAAGACCACAAGAACAAAACAGTGCCTAGTTACCACTACCAATTGCTCTGAAAGGGATCACATTACAAGGTCCTGGATAAAGCTGAAGAAAGTTTGGAAGAAAACACAAATTACTAAAAAAAAAAGCCAGGCTTACTGATCAAAAAGAGACTAGAGGAACCTGAGAATACAGCCCTCAGGCCCCATTCAGGTCTGGAAAGAGCTCACCCTCATAGCCTATTTTCAAGTCAAGCAATAGATAGGTATCCGAGGGGATAACATCTGTATGCTGAACAAATAATCTGAGCAGTAGGATTATATGAAGAACATGGCATCAGGATTGGAGAAAGACTTAATATAACTTAATATAAACCGATAATCTGCAGATGTCACAACCTTGCTTGTTGGAAGTGAAGAGTACTTAAAATACTTACAGATGAAGTATGGATTACAGCCCTCAGTATGGACTGCACCTCAATGTAAAGTCAATAAATTCAATTTGCTTGAATTCACAAACAATACTCATGGAAGTAACAATCACAAAATTAAATGATGCCCTACATTAGGCAAAACTACTGCAAAAGACCTCTTTAAAGTGTTCAAGAGAAAGATGTCAGTTTGAGAACTAAGGAACATGTGCAATTGGACAATGAATAAGGAAGGCCAGAGAAGAATTGATGCGTTTGAATGACTGTGTAGGAGAAGAATACCCAAAGTCTCATGAACCACAAAAAGAAAAAAAAACACAAATTTTCTTGGAAGAAGCGCAGGTAGAATACTCCTCAGAAGCCAGGATGCCGTGACTTTGTTTCTCATATTTTGGCCATGTTATCTCCCTTGGAGAAGGACATGCTGCTTGGTAAAATGGAGGGTCACTGAAAAAGAGAAAGACCACAAAGAGACTGATTGTCATAGTAGCAAAAACAACGGGCTCAAAAGTAACAACAGTTTTGAGATGGTGCAGGACCAGGCAGTGTTTAGGTGTGTTGTGCATTGGGGGTCACTTAGTTGTGTGTTGCCGTCAACTAACTTGATGGCACCACACAACAAGAACAACACATTGAAGGCTAAAAAATTATCTGAGTGCATGCTAGGTTGCTTTTGCTGATTTGTTTTAATTATAGTTACCTTGTTTTGGTTCCTAGTATATTGCTTATGATATATTTAAACCATAAAGAGGATGATAAATGTCTGATATTTCCACTGAGATTTTTTTCTTCCTGTTTTTTTTTTCCCCCAAAATGGTTCATTCATTTTTATTTCTTTAATTCCAAAGGTATTTCTAGATAATTTATATGAAGCATAGTTGAAACATCAGCAGCTGCTGCTCAGAGTTATAAATCATCCTAAAAATCTACATGTAATTATAACTTCATATTGTGCAAATGTCATCAGTCATGTATTTTGATTGTTCTAGGCACACACTGTGGTGATCCAGGTGTGGAGCTGCAAGTCCATCTGGCCAATTAGCTTTGCTGTTACCATAGATGGATTTTTTCCATCTAAATTTGAGCCAGATAAGAGAGAATACAATCGCTGTATAGCTCCTCCAATTGAGGGCACAGAATCCAATGTAGTTTATTTTCATTTTTAGACACACTATTATCATCAATGGAGTCCTGGTGTGGCAAGGTAGGATAAGCACTTGACTCCTAACCACAGGGTGGGTGGTTCAGACACACCAGCCACTTATTGGAAATCCTCTATAGGGTAACTAGGAATCAGAACCAAATTGATGACACTTAACAACAACAACAATTGTCACCAATATCATAATAAGATGGTGCAAACTTTTTTATTCAAATTATGCTTATTTTCAGCCTGTTTTTCAAGATCTATATAGCTGCTGTATTCATGATAGTTACCTAGTTCTGTGCAATGGGAACATTAAATTTTATCTTAGATCAGTCAACCAGTCAGTCAAAAGAGCTCTCTATGTAATAGGAATAATTCTCCTACTTAAATTCAATTATTTCAAATCTTGATTATTTTTCAATATGATCAGTTGTGAGTTGTGTAAACATATTCAAACATATAGAACAAGCTTTATATGATTTGTACTATACTTTTTAAATCTCAATAAATATACAGAAGTGAATACACATATATCACATATGTGTGAGAATATATATACATATGTTTTTGTGAAGTGCCATCGAGTTGGTTCAACCCATAGCAACCCTGTGTAGGATTTCCAAGGAGTAGCTGGTGAGCTTGAACCACCAATCTTGCAGTTCAAACGGCTTTGCAGTCTGGCGCATTAACCCACAGTGTCACACCTATATGCAGATATATAATATATATAAGCACATATACATATATATATGAGAATCTAAATTTTTTTTTTTTTTGAGGAGTCAGATCCTTATAATGGACTGAGACATAAGTAAGTCAATGGTGAGCCAATGACAGTGGTTGTAGAAAATTGAACTGCCCAAAAACAAGATGTTGTTGTTAAATGTTGTCGAGTCAGTTCTGACTCATGTTGTTGTTATTGTTGTTCTGTGCCATGGAGTTGGTTCCAACTCATAGTGACCCAAGTACTGGGTTTCTGAGGTTATAAATCTTTACAGGAGCAGAAAGCCTCATCTTTCTCCCGTGGAACAGCTGGTAGTTTCGAACTGCTGACCATGAGATTAACAGCCCAATTCAAAACCACTACACTACCAGAGTGACCCTGTATGGGGTTTCAGAGGAGGGGCTGGTTATGTTTGAACTGCTGACCTTGCAGTTCAAACGAACGTTGTGATTGGTTCATTGCATTATCATGCAGTACCACACCAGGACCAAAAATAAGATAAGTCTCCAAATATAAGCATTTTTTTTAAATGGAGACATATTAGAAAAAGGATTAGTCTTTTTTAAATTGTGCCTGTAAGTTTATGAACAATGAACTTCACTTACAAGATTGAACCTTTTTAACTTCTTTAAAATTTAACCTACAATGCTTAAATTAAATATATATATATCAGAATACCATGTCAGGTTTACCATCACTTGTTTGAATATGTCTTATTGTTATGATTCAACAACAAAAACAATAATGTAAATGAGTAAACTGATAAGAACTATAAAGCATGTGTATATCTTTTAATGGAGTCTTGGTATGTTGCTGTGGGTTAATGCTCTGGACTGCAAAGTCAGCTTGAACCGCAAGGCTATGGGTCAGAAATGACTCAAAAGTACTTAACAACAACACTTTTTAATATATATGGATATACATTTTATTATAGTTTCTAAATTTAATGAATATTTGGGATGGAGTATTTACTTAACAAACATAGAACATTTAAAAAATAAAATCAACAAGATAGTCTATGCTTTAAAGTAGCAAAAAAATCTATACTACACAATATCAAACAATCTGTGAAAGCTGTCAAATTTGAGGAATATTTGAGATTTGAAATATGCATCACACACATGGACCTCGCCAGATGGAACACACAGAAATCAAATTGACTACATCTGTGGAAAGAGAAGATGGAAAAGCTCCATGTAATCAGTGAAAACAAGGCCAGGAGCAGACTGTGAAACAGACCATCAATTACTGATATGCAAATTCAAACTGAACCTGAAGAAAATGAAAACAAGTCGACAAGAACCAAAATATGACCTT
>NW_006408571.1:5433104-5442703 GCF_000296735.1 Chrysochloris asiatica
ATCACTGATGGCATCGAGTGTGGCAGCGGTAGTGAGGTTGGCCCAGGATCGGATATTGTTTCATTCTGCTGTGCATGGGGTCGCTCTGAGTCGGTTCCGACTTGATGGCACCTGACAACAACAACAAGTGCAAGAGTTATCTTGTAGTTTGTATTTTTTTAGTGTTAATTTGAAATGTCTACACTAGAGAGGAGGAGCTCTGGTAGTGTAGTGGTTACTAGTAGGGCTGCTGAACTCAAGGTCAGTAGTTCAAAATTACCAGCTGTTTCGTGGAAGAAAGATGAGGCTTTCTGCTCCTCTAGAGATCTGCGGCCTAGAAAACCCTATGCAGGGTCACTATGAGTGAGAACCGACTCCACAGCACATCATCACCACCACCACAACCACACCAGAGAGTCCAGGTGTGGCCCTGTAAGATGAATACTAGACTGTGAACGATAAGGGTGGTGGGTCAAACATACTAGCCATTCCTTGGAAACACTATAGGGTTGCTATGAATCAGTACCTACTTGATGGCACACAAAAACTACTAGAGAACTGCCTTACTTTTGAATTTCTGTGAAGCTCAGTAAGTAAACAAACATACACAACTAGCAAAAGTGAGCACAGCCCCTTACTTGATTCACATTCAATAAGATTTCAGAATAATTTGAGTTGAATGACAAACCACAGTGAGTTTTGGTAATTTCAGACTTATTTATCCTCCTAGTCTCCAGAATCACTGCCTATGCTTTTATTTTAAGATCCAAGCTTTTGAGACTCAAACACAACCGATAGGAATCAGCAAACATCCCCTAAATATACACAAGGTATCATAAACACATCCTATATATTAGGCAATTAGGCTGATATATGATATTTAGAATATTGACACTTCAGGATCATATTCACTCCTAAGAAACATCCATAAATTTCTTACAAATATATTGTGTTGTGTTTGCCACTTAATTACCTTGTATAATTAGATATCTGAGTTCTTGTTTTTAAACCATATACTAAAGCGATATGCAAACTAAGTGAACAGATAGCAGATTTCAGAAAACAAAATGAGGCATTTAATAAAGCTGATTATCTCCCTATTTCTTCAGAGATTCATTGGAAAATCTCCAAGAAACATTTTCTGTTACGCCATATATTTATTATAGCAGCATTGTATTTCTTTCTTTTCTTTTTTAACATTTCATTGTGACTTAGGTAAGAGAGCTTACATAGAAAACTATTTTCCCATTCAACAACTTCTACACACAGATCATTTTGTGACACAGGTTACAATCCCCTCATTATGCAGACACTGTGCCCACCACTACTGTGATTTTTGTTTCCATTAGCCCAGATCCTTGTCCCTTCCAACCTTCTGAGTTTTACCTTTGGGCAAAAGTTGCTCTACATGACACCATCATTTTACATAACCAGTTGGCCCTTGGCAATATAATATTAGTCATTTCACTCATAAAAAAGAGTGTTCTTTGAGTATCTACTGTTTGTCAAACAAATCTACTGTTTATTCATCCAAAGGGCTAAAACATGTAACAGTTTCAGTTCTGCATTGATAATAAATACAATAGCTGGAATCCAATCTTTGGTCCCTCTGATTACAGAAAGTCACTAAAATCTGGCTTTTTTATAGTATCACCTCCTAACATAACAAGCATTTTCTATCTTCCATATTGTGTGTGTCTTCAGCAATCATTTCACATTTTAAAAAAAAATCCTCATTAACACCTAATTTGAACCGTTCCTTATACTTTGATTCTAAAACAATGTTAAATGTAATGAAAGAACAACCAGAGCTCCATATTTAAGAAAACAAAACCAAATAAATCAATTGCGTGCACTCTTCCCTCCGATTAGCTACTGAATAAAAAGAACTGATTCATTTATGTGGAAATCGTTACATTCAGGAAAGAGGAGTTCAACTGGAGATGACCATCAGAGTATTTTGGTCTACATGAACAGCAAAGAAAGCACTGGTATTCCCTGCTATCTGAAAGTAAATTGTTCCATGCGATTTTCATAAGTCAAAATGGTGTAAAGCAAAGAACTAATCACAATTAATTTATATGAAAAGCATGTTTGAGTGTTCCCGGGCCCAAAATAAAACCTATAAAAAAAAAATCTTATCAAATAACTCATAAAACACAAAATAAGAGTAGCATACAGTGTTCACAGACACAGTTCAAAACACTGAGGACTTGATACTGAGATGCTGAGTATAGAACCTCCAGGAGCTTGTAAACTCTACAGTCTCCACTTGAAGCTGCCTCCTTATTGGCTCCAATCAAAACAAACTTTAGTCGAACTATAGTTTCACTTTTTACCTTTCTTAGTAAGAGTTAAGGTCTTTTTATATTTATTTCATTTAGTGAAACACCTATTAATATAGCTCTTCCATATAAGGGAAGTGGCACTAGACAAAACTTAAAAATTGGAGACTATGTATATCTATGTATCAAGTAAAATTAATAAATAAATCAAAACAAGAAGCGATATGGCCAGTTGGTTTTTAATTGTTTAAAACCATGTATATGGTACCTGAAAGACGTCCTGGTGTGGTGCTGTGGGTTAATGTGCTGGACTGCAAGCTCAGTTGGAACCACAAAGTTGGTAGTTCAAGCTTAGCAGCCACTCCTCAGAAACCCTATACAAGGTCGCTATGAATCGGAATTGACTCAATGGCATTTAACAACATAGAATACCTAAATAGGACTGGTAACCACAAGACTGGCTGTCCAAACCACCAGCCACTCCTGGGAAATCCTATACAGAGTTGCTATTAGTCAGAACCAACTTGAAGGTTCTTAACAACAAGAGCTCCTGGGAGGTGTAACAGTAACACTGTTGTTAAGTGCTGTCAAATTAGTTCTGACTCATAACAACCCTGTAGAGGGTTTCTAACGAGCAGCTGGTGGGTTCGGAGTTCAAGTCCACCCAGAAGTCCCTTTACTTTGGAAAAAGCAATCACTGAAAACCCTATGGAACACAGTAGTTGACTCGCTTTTGTTCTATTTAGATTAATATATATATATATACATGGCATCAAAATCAATGAAAGGAATTCCATTTTTTCCTTTAGATAATTTGTTATAGGTGGCCTCTCCCTTTATGTTAAGTGCTGTTGAGTCGGTTCCAACACATAGCAACCCTGTATAGGGTTGCCGAGGAGCAGCCAGTAGGTTTGAACTGTTGGCCTTGTGGTTTGCAGTCCAGTGTTGATCCTACAGCACCACACCAGGAGTTAAATGATGATAGGAGGTCAAATCCATATAGAGTATATTGTTGTATTAGTGAACTATACAATCCATATAAAATAATACATGAGCAGCTTTAACTTATACAGCTTAAATCAGAAACACCCATTTGCATCTCCTGCATACCTTATTATTCAATCCCTTCTGAGTTGTTGTTGTTGTGGTTAAGTGTTGTTCAGTCAGTTCCAACCGATAGCAACTCAGCATAGAGTTTCCGAGGAGCAGGTGGCGAGCTTGAAAAACCAACCATGTGATTTAAACCAACTTTGTAGTCCTGTGTATTAACCCACAGAGCAACATATGCCTTCTGAGTAACAGTGGAAAATTCTGGGCTATTTACTTCTTTTCTCCAGATTCTAATACACAGTCAATCTGGGAACACCCAAGAATCCCTTCTCTAACTTGCCACAGTCAATTCTTCTTTCTTCATTGCTGGTCCTAGTGTGTTCCTCTAGCGGAGTTGTATTCTCTCTCTACTTGCTAACCTTCAGAAGGCCTTTAAGGGTGACCAAAAGACTTGGATATTTTCTAACAAACTCCACTGAAGACTCATAAAATACAGGAGATTTGTAGAAGCACTTGGTATTAAGGTCACTGTCTCTTTTTTATTACAGACACTATTATTTTTCCTTTCTAGTAATCACTAATTTCGTTCTTCAGCTAGCTACATTCCATCATTAACGGATTTCCTGCAGTCATCCTCCTCATTTTATATCCCAGTGGCACAACCTTTAAACACTAGACTGGCTACAAAAAGTTGGGCAGTTCAAAACATTCAGTGGTTCTGAAAGATAGAGATCTGATTATTACCTTCAACATACATTGTTGTTAGGTACCAACTCATAGAAACCCTTCTCACAACAGAATGAAACAGTGCCCAGTCCTGCACCAACCTCACAATCATTGCTACATTTGAGCCCATCGCTGCTGCCACTGTGACAATCCATCTTGTTGGGGTCATCCTCTTTTTCTCTGACCCTCCATTTTACCAAAAATGATATCCTTCTCCAGGGACTTCCCTCCTGACAACATGTCATCAAATGTCTGAGAGACCAAGTCTGGCCATCCTGGCTTCCAGAAAGCATTCTGGCTGTACTTCTTCCAACACAAATTGGTTTGTTCTTGTGGCAGTCCAGGATACCTTAAATATTCTTCTCCAACACCATATCTCAAATAGATCAATTCTTCTACAGTCTTCCTTATTCACTGTCCAACTTTTGCAAGCTTATGAGGTTAGTGAAAATATTATGGTTTCCATCTGGAGCACATTAGTCCTCAAACTGACATCTTTGCTCAGTACATCAACATGTCAAAGAGGTCTGGTGCAGCAGATTTGCCTAATGCAATATGTCATTTTATTTCCTGAGTGCTGATTCCATGAGTGTTGAGGGTTGATCGAAGCAAATGAAATCTTTGACAACTTCAATATTTTCTCCATTTATCTGAATGCGATTTATTGAACCAATCGTAGGGACTTTTTGTTTCCTTTTTATTGGGGTGCAACCCATACCAAAGGCTGTGGTCTTTGATCTTCATCGGTAATATTTTAAGTCCTCTTCCCTTTCAGCAAACAACATATCACATGTTGTTAATAAGTCTTCCTCCAATCATGATGTCACATTTTTCTTCATTGCTGCTTCTCAGATTATATGCTCAGCATACAGATTGAATAAGTATGGTGAAAAGATACAACTCTGACAGACACCTTTCCTAATTTTCAACCATTCAGTGTTCCGTTATTCTACATGAACAATTGCCTCTTGGCCTATGTACAGGTTCCTCATGAGCACAATGAAGTGTTCTGGAATACTCATTCTGCACAATGGTGTCAGTAGCTTGTCATGATCCACACAACTGAAGCGTTTGCATTGTCAAGTAAACACTAGGTAAACATCTTTTTGGTATTCTTTGCTTTCAGTCAAGATCCATGTGATGTCATAAAATATATCCCTCATTCCATGTCCTCTTCTGAATTTGGCTTGAACCTCTGGAAGTCCTCTGTCAATGCATGGTTACAGCTGTTCTTATCTTTAGCAAAAATTTGCTTTCATGGTATATTAATGATATTGTCAGATGATTGCTACATTCCGTTGGGTCACATCTCTTTGGAACGGGCACAAATCTGGGTCTTTTCTAGTCAGTTGGCCAGGTAGCTGTCTTCCAAATTTCCTAGCATAGTCGAGTGAGTGCCTCCAGTGCTGCATCAGACTTTCGAATTATCTCAATTTCTATTCCATCAATTCCTGGGGCCCTGTCTTTGCCAATGCCCTTGCTTGTTTTTTCAGTATCACTGGCTCGTGATCATATGCTACCTTTTCAAAATGTTTGGAAATTGTCCATCTCTATCTGGTACAGTGACCCTGTGCATTCTTTCCATCTTCTTTTGATGCTTTCTGCATTATTGAGTATTTTGCCAACAAAATCCAATATTGCAAGTCAAGGCTTGAATTTTTTCTTTTTAGTTCCTTCAACTTGAGGAATGCTAAACCTGTTCTTCTTCCCTTTTGTTTTTCCAAATCCAAGTCTTTGCACATTTCTGTATGATATTTGATTTTGCCACTAAAGACGGTCATGATGAAGACAAACTCTTCAGTCTGAAATTCATCAAACATTCTCTCAAGATGTACTGATGATTACAGTTGACTGGAATGCAAAGGCTGGAAACAAAGATCAATCTTTGGAAAATATGGCCTTGGTGACGGAAACGAGGCTGGAGGTCGCATGATAGAATTTTGCAAAACCAGTGACTTCTTCATTACAAAAACCTTTTTTAAACAACCTAAAAGACAACTATACACATGGACCTCACCTGATGGAATACAAAGAAATCAAACTGACCACATCTTTGGCAACAAACACTGGAAAAGCTCCATAGCATCAGCCAAAACAAGGCTGGGGCAGACTGTGGTACAGACCATCAATGGCCTATATGCAAGTTCAGATTGAAGCTAAAGAAAATTAAAACAAGTCCACAAGAGATAAAATATGACCTTGAACATATCACTACTAAATTTAGAAATCATCTCAAGAACAGATTTGATGAATTAGACATTTAAGACTGAAGACCAGAGGAGTTATAGGATGACATCAAGAACAACATACAGGAAGAAAGCAAAAGGCCATAAAAAAGACAAGAAAGAGGTTGGAGGTGACATTCAGCTGGCCATTGTGGGAAACAGGCTTTCACCCTAGAATCACGGCCCAGTTTATCTGTAACCTGGTAGAGACGGCTCCGACGATGGTAAATGCTGCTGTGACTTACCCAAAGCCTCAATTGGCCACATTTTGGCACTATGCTAAGGTGGAGCTGGTTCCTCCAACCCCTACTGAGATCCCTACAGCTATTCAGAACCTGAAAAAAATAGTCAATAGTGCTAAAACTGGTCCCTTCAAACAGCTCACAGTTAAGGATGCTCAGCTAAATGGTTTGGTGGCCACTGCTATCTGAATAAAATAGTTATGGGAAAAAAAAAAAAAACAAGAAAGAAGAAAAAAACAAACAAACAAACACAAGTTTCAGAAAAGAGACTCTGAAACTTGCTCTCCAGCGTAAAGATGCTAAAGCAAATGGAAGTTCCATTAACATTAAACCACAGAACCACATCTACTCCCGTTGAGTCAAATCTACCTCAGACTAACCCTATATAAGGTTTCTGAATGTGTACATACTTATGAGAGCAGACAGCTTCATCTTTCTCCTATGGAGTAGCTGGTAGGTGTGAATCAACACCCTTGTGATTGCAGCCCAATGCCTAACCCACTGTACCACTAGTATATATAGGGCAGTTCTACTCTCTTACAGTTATATCTCAATGTTTGTCCAAACCAATACCCAACCTGAGATCACAACGCAAAAAACATTCACAAAGCTTAAACTCTAAGCTATCAATGAACACAAAAACTAGGTTATTAAGTTTATATTTCATGTTTTTGTTACTCTTTCAACAATTAGTACAAAGTCACTTAAAAATATATCACAAAATCTGAAATGCTATGTCAAAAATAATGATCAATATCCACAATGAACAACACTTTCTAACTATCAGATTGAGCCAAATATAAGTTAAGTACTTATTGGCTTAGAATTATTATTATTTAATTTCTGCTATGTATTTCATCTTTGAGTCTCTATTTTATAATACATAAAAATAATGCCTATGTCACATAGAAAGATCAAAGATAAAATGAGACATTATATAAAATTAAAAACAAAAAACTAAACCTGTTGCAATTGAGTCAAATTTGGACTCAACAGCAGAAAGTAACAGATTTTATTTTTCCCTTGAAAAGCAAAAACCTCTCTTTATCCTTCCATGCCTGGTAACAACAGAATGCTTGGCACTAGTACTTACTTAATAATATACACTTAAATAACACACAGTAAGCCATGCTTAAAAAAAACACAACCAAAAATATTAATTTTAGTTGTATAAGTTCTTGCTAATTTTATTTATTTCATTATTTTTTGTTCATTTAATTTTACTTGCCATACATCTTATTCAGCACAAAAAATTGCTTGTCCATATAACATGGCATTTTAAATTAGTAAGCAGAATTTATCCTTTACCCCTCTTTCATTAAAGCTAACATAATTCATTCCAATAGATTTCCTCATTTTTTATTTCTAATGTTAATGATCCAATTCACATTTTCTGCTAGGATCATAATTTTGACAGTAGACACTGGATAGATAAGCAGCCTACCACAGGATTAAATACCAATGGAAAAAATTTAAATGTTTATTTTTAGCAATCTGTATCCTTTGAAATGGACAGAAAATTTTAAACTAATATTTTATCTATTTTGTCCATATATTGTTTCAAATAAAAGTTTAATAATACCATCTAAGAACACAACTAAATCTTTGCAAATTCTGCCAAATAAAATCAAGGAACTTTCCTTTTGCTGTGTAAGCCAAACAGTTTTCTAACATTGAAAATCAGGAAATAAATTTCTGAATTCAAATAGCTAGCTTCAAAATCATCCTTTTTTCCAGGTATCGTAAATATCTATATTCATGCAAATGATCATGAAATAGTTCAAGAAGATCCGTGGGAAAAATTCATATATGCCAATTCCTACACAAATAATGGAGTTCAGAATCTTAGACAAATAAACAGGAATCACGGTACAAAATATAGGTCTCACCCTTGACTTTCCTGCATGAGAACTATGTCAAAATTCCCTCTGCAAAAATGAAGATAAACACCTCTGTATCTGACTGATACTAATGGGGTTACCCAGAGCCAGCCCATGAAAAGCAACTGAGGAACTCTGATCTGAAACAAATCACCTGAGACTGTTATAGGGCATGTGGATTAGAATTGTTTTGGCTACCAGAATTTTAAGAAATAACACAAATCACCTCAAGGGGACAATCTGCAAACTCTTACATAGGCTTCAAGCATTGAGAAGGATCTGCAAGGGCAAAAGCACGCCTCTATACAAGAAAACGGCTCTACTGAAAACAGGATGCCATGAACTACATTCAGAACAGTATAGCCAATGGAGAATTACTTTAAAACTTCATTTTTAAAAGCACAAATTGCACAAATATCCCTCATGAACATAGAAGCAAAACTTCTCACAAATTCTAGCCAACAGATTTCAACAACACATCAAAAATATAATACATCATGATCAAGTGGGATTTACATCAGGGATGCAAGGATAGTTCAACATTAGAAAAATAACCAATGGAATCCACCACATAAATAAGAAAAAAATAAAAGATCCATTTTATCAAATGCCAGAAAAAGTATTTGATAAAATCCAACCTCCACTCCTGATAAAAACACCCAACAAAGTAGGACTTGAAGGCAAATTCCTCTACATAATTAGGAGCATATATACAAAACCAACATCCAGCATCACTCTCAATGGAAATAAACTAAAGGCCTTCCCTTTGCAAACAGGAACCAGACAAGGATGCTCTTTCTCACCACTCCTGTTCAAAATTGTGTTAGAAGTCTTACCTAGAGCTATAAGGCAAGATAGGGAAATTAAAGGCATCCAACTTGGCAAAGAGGAAGTAAAACTCTCTATTTGTAGATGATATGATCGTATACATAGAAAATCCCAAAGACTCAGCAAAAAACTACTGGAATTCATTGGAAGATTCAGCAAAGTGGCAGAGTACAAGATCAACATACAAAAATCGGTTGGATTCCTTTATACGAATAATGACAGCACTGAAAAGGAAATTAGGAAGGCAATACCTATTTACAATAGCCACCCAAAGGATGAAATATTTAGGAATAAATGTTAACTAGAGAAACAAAGGACAAATACAAAGAAAACTACAGAACATTACTACAAGAAACCAAAAGAGATTTACAAAAATGGAAGAAT
>NW_006408571.1:5443354-5453136 GCF_000296735.1 Chrysochloris asiatica
AATGAGATATCATTTCACACCAGCAATAACAGCAAAGATACAAAAAGTAGAGGACAATAAATGCTGGCACAGATATGGAGAGACTGGTACCATCCTACATTGTTGGTGGGAATGCAAAATGGTCCAACCACTCTGGAAAATAGTATGGCACTTCCTCAGAAAGTTGGAAACAGAAATATCTTATGATCCAGCAATTCCTAAACTTGGTATGTATCCACAAGAAATATGCACACCTATGTTCATAGCAGTCTAAGTCACAATAGCAAAGAGATGGAGACAGCCTAAGTGCCCATAGATGGGAGAATGTATAAACAAACTTTGATACATACACACAATAGAATACTATGCCACCTTGATGAATAATAGGGAAGCTGCCAGCTACCACATAACATGGATGAGCCTTGAGGATATTATGCTGAGTGAAATTAGACAGTCACGAAAGGGCAAATATTACATAAGATCATTATTGTAAAAGGCTAAGAAAATATATCCATACTAAAAGGGAAAATAACCCTCTTTTTTGGTTTGGGGAGTATAGAGTGAGGGGATTGTAGAGCACATGATAGGGGACAGACACATCATAGTTCAGATGTTGGGGAGGACAATACTAAAGAATGGGGTGGGTGGAAGAACAAGGTAAATGGTAAACACTCAGGCAGGTTTAGTTTGCATTGCCTACATGGGACAAGAGGTAAATAGTGATGTATGCTCAACCTTGGAACAACAGGGCTCTGTGATACAGAGATTGAGGCATAGTCTGAAAAGGGAAAATGATGTTAAGATGCTTGTCTTATGAATATTGGTTTCCCTTGCCTGTTATTGTAAAATAGACACTTAAGTGGGAAAGAAAGGAATAATTTTAAAAAGCACAAATTGATAAGTAATTTAATATAATGTAATACAAAATAGGTTATAAGAAAAATGTACATAGATTTTTGCTGTGCAGTCCATGTATATATACCATATTTTTATCAGCTGCCAACTTTCAGATTAAAAGATATGAGGCTACAACATCACTCAGAGAAAATGTATATGTAGGGAAAAAGAAAAGAAAGGAAATCAGAAGTTTTGAGGAAGAAAAGTAAAAAAGCAATGTCAAAAGTATTGTCCCTTAATATAAAAATCCAAATATTCAGAGTTAACACCTCACACTCTGGAGTCTTGTGCCCATTCCATCCATTAGCCCAGTAACATTAATCCCTCGAAACCCAACTTCTCAGCAGCAAAAAAGCTAAAATAATAATGACTTTGCTGTTGTTAAGTTCCATGGAGTTACTTCTGACTCATAGCGACCCTGCAGAGGGTTCCCAAGGAGTGAGTGGAGGGTGTGAACTGCCAACCTTGTAGTCGGCATTCCAGTGCTTATCCTACAGAGCCACACCAACCTTTGGGGGTAAAAATTACATGATACAATATATAAAGTACTTATTACAGGACTTCCTATACAGTGTATCTGGAGTTCTGATGTAGCGCTTTAGGATAAGTACTTGTTGTTATTGTTATGTGCCATGGAGTCGAGCGACCCTGTACAGGGTATCCGAGGCTGTAAATCTTTACGGGTGCAGACTGCCTCATCTTTCTCCTGTGGAACCGCTGGTAGTTTCGAACTGCTGACCTTGAGGCTCGCAGCGCAATTCGTAACCACTATGTTACAAGAGCTCCTTAGGATAAGTACTAGACTGATAATTACAAGGTCAAACCCACCAGGTACTCCTTGGAAACAGCAACAGGATCACTGTAAATCCTAACTGACTTAATTACATTTAACAACAACAACATACAATGTTTTGGAGTTCTGGTGTGATGCTGTATAAACACTGGACTGCCAACTGAATAGTCAGCAGTTCAAACCCACCAGCTGCTCCTCAGAAACCCTATACAGGGTCACTATGAGTGGGAACCAACTTGATGGCACTTAATAACAAACATACAATGTTTTATAATTCATTATTATAATTTCTTTATGAAGACCAATAACGATTTGCCAGGTTTGTATTTCCCACCTAAAGCAGTAAGAATTTCCTTAAGCTTCTCACATTATTCTTTCTACAATTCTGGCACAAATTACTGTGCTCTTTTTCTTTGTTGCTAGTAACATGCGCAGAGCCTTTGTGTAGTTAAGCACTCCGCAGGTTAAACAAAAGTTTGAGAGTTCACACCCACTAGTCATTCTGCAGTAGAAAGATGTAGCAGTCTGCTTCCTTCAATATTATAGCTTTGGAAACCCTATGGGTAGATCTACTTTATCATATAGGGTAGCTGTAAGTTGAATAGACAAGAAAGAAGGCACTGTGATTAGTATTATGAAGAGCTTTTCCTTTTATAAATGTAAAATCCCCTTAGCATCATTTTCTTTTGAGAGAGAGAGAGAGAAAACATATGTATATATATATGTGTGTATATATATATATTTTTTTTTTTTTTTCAACGCGCATATGTGAAGAATAGGTGCTACTTTTCTAATATTTAAAACTCTGAGGCAATGCAGTCCATCAGTTGTTTTGTGTCTGAGTTAAAGTCAAATAAAGCAGTAACTGTTTTCTTTCCTTTCTTTTTCTTTTTTTGCTTAAGGCCATTTACTGTAGAGTAAATAGCTTACACTGCCATCTCAAGGAAACAAAGAGCATAGAAATATTCATCTCTGAATGTTAAAAGAAAAAGAAAACCACATTAATTGAGGAGCCATGGCAGAATGAAAGAAGCACAGGCCATCATGGTAATACACTAAAGACTGGACGCTGTCCAAGCAGACCATTCCAGAAGTGATAGCAACAAATATCACACAGGAATTCTAAAATAGCCCTTCACATTAAAACCCTTCACTTCTTCACCTAATGCTACCATGCATTGCTTTTCATGTGTGTGTGTGTGCGTTTATGTGTGTGTATAACTGAAGGAATATGGTACTAAAGAAGCAAGCACAACACAATGTCAGTGTGTACTCCTCACTATGACAAATTAATTGCAAAACTACAAAAAAGCCTTTAAGTCTAAGCTGAAAATCCAAGGAGAATTTGCAAGAAAGAGGGGAGAAAAAGTGCCCCCCATTAGACTTCAAAATTCAATGAGCAAGTAAAAAAGTATTTGGGCTTTATGTACATCACTAAGAACTGACAGGTTATGTAGTAATTTGGGATTTCAGTTTCCACTAAATTCATATTACAGCAGTCAATTCACTGTTAGCTTTAGGCAAGAAAAGAAGATAAAACAAATGATTTTCATTTAAAGCTGGAGTTTTGTATCTCTTCCTAGATAGGAAACAGTAAAGACAGGTACTTTGGTACATGATTACATCTCATTTATGCATATAGATGGAGTATCAATAAATAAAGTTAAAAATTGAGCATCGTTTGCATGTCATTAAATTTCTTCAGATAACTTCCAAGAGGAAATAAAGTACATGAAAAAGTTATTTGTGTCTTGGAAAGTAACATTTCTTTATTAATGGAACACTTCATAAAATATGGGCCTTCATAGATGAATCTTTGAATATCAATTTCACATGGTGCTTCCACTGAAACAAAATAGAAAAACACATTCAGGCATATTTTGTATACCTCATAAATTATTACATGAAAATAAACTGAACATATGCTTGCATTTAGGAGATTAAGGTGCTACTTAATGTATCTTAGCTCTAAATATTAAGTCTGAGAACCAACTCTTTATTGCTTTCTAGAACATTGTATTTATTCTGATATAGCTTTAAGACAAAATAAAGAAAAATAAATTTAAGATAGTGTACAGGCAATGCAATATCTGTAGATGTCTATTAATACCCCATAAAACCCCAGCTCAATTAAGAATTCAAGCTCATATAATCTCAGCATGTCAACCTATATAAATGTTTATAGGGAAAAAGGAGGGTTTCTCTCAAGAAATATTCAGATTTTAAAATTCAACAAGATATCACTGAGCTATAAGTTTTACCACAACATGAAGCTCAACGATTAACAAGCCCTTTCCAAGAAATGTTCTCAATGGGAGGGTGGAAATTGGAAAAGAGACTCATAAATAAATAATTACATTAAGACACAACATGCAAAATTGTAGAAGTACTATGTTTTCTGTATACCAAAACTCTGCCCTCCCTCTTCCCAATACTGCTGAACACAATGAAGTCTGATGGAATTGAAGGTGAGCAGACATCATTCTGAAAACATACGAGTAACAACATTTGTTAACTCTCCTGTGGAAGTTGTGTTAGTACAAAGGTTATTTGGAGAGTGGAATAAAAATCTGAAAACAGAAATAAATTAGAGAAAATGAATCACACACAGTGTCATTACCACTATACCTAGAAGTAGCAAAAACATGGTACAGAAAACAACAACAACTACAACGAAAACAGAACTAAGCAATATAAAATTATGCCAGACAAAAAATAACATTCATAGACCCATGCAGACAATTACTGATTTAAACCTAGCAGTAGTTTTACACGCCTTTCTTCCCTGCTCTTTTGAAGTCAAGGAAGATAGGAGAGTGTCTTGCTTTTTTGAAAAAAAAAAAAAAAAAAATCTGGACTTGTTTCATAAAATAATTAAACTCATTTTCTGAATTTAAATCTACATAGGAACTTGAATTTGAGGTTTGGGATAATCTTTGATTTTCTTTTGCTTTGCATTCCTAATTTGTATTATTGTGAAAAATGAAGTGTTGTTATAAGAGTTTTGATCATCTCTTTTAAAGTATCACATACTTGCTCCCTTCCAATAATATATATGTTAAGCTCCAAAAGACATAAAGAAACCTGTTCTAGCTAGTATATTCGGACTCAGAGCAGCCTGATAGGATAGAAAGGAACCGACCCATAGGCTTTCTATGGCTTTAAATGCTATAGAAGCAGAGTGCCTCATCTTTCTCCCACAAAGCAGCTAATGGGTTCGAACAGCTCACCTTTTGGTTAGCTGCTGAGTGCTTAACCACTATGCAAACGGGTCAATAAAAGATACTGGGCATGTAATAAAATAAGTCCTAGCCATTGTCTATATTCAGGTATACCTTGGACATCCTGCAGGTTCAGTTTCAGATTACAAAAATAAAGGGAATATAGGAATAAAGTGAGTAACAACAATTTTTGTGTTTCACAGTGCATGAAAAGTTGTTTATATTAAGCTGCAGTCTATTAAATATGCAATAATATTATGAAAAAGTTTGAAATACTGCAAAAATTACCAAAATGTCACACAGAGACACAAGAAGAGCACATTTTGTTGGAAAACTGACACTGACAGATGAGATGGATGCAAGTTTCTCACAGAACTTCAATTTGTAAAAACTGCAATATCTGCAAACTACACTAAAGCAAAGTGTGATAAAATGATGTATGATTGTAGTCTGGCTTCATATCTGATTCAGATATAACTTTCTAGGTTCTTCTGGATTCATCCAAATGAACAAATCTCTCTTAAAAAACAAGAAATTTAAAATACTTATAGAATTAAGAGATTCTTTACTTATTATATAATATCAGGCTGGCACACAGTATTAGTAACTAAATCAGAATCAACAAATGAAAGAGGGAAAGATCTGAAATGAATGCATGATAATCTGCTCTCATGCCTATGTTCTCCAAATTATTATCAACTCACCCTTTTGGGACCCTTCTCTACAGAAAAAGAGTAGAAAAAACATGCCTACCAGCGTGTTATACTTCAACTCTTAGCTACTTAAGAATGTCTGTGAGCGCACATGTGTGTGTGTTCATGTGTTTGTATGGGGGAGAAAGAGAGAGAGAATAAGAGTCTCCTCAATTTGACTTCTTAGAGCTGCATTTCATTATCTCAGTATTTTGAGGCCAATGGTTAGAACTAAAGTTTAGTAAAGAGTTATAAAGGAGAAGTATGCACAGATCAACTAAGCCTTAATGACTCACCCATGGTGCTTTAGAGTAAGCACCGGACTACAAGGTCGGTGGTTCAAACCCACCAGTCGCTCCTCAGAAACCCTACACAAGGTCACTATGAGTTGGAACTGACTAGAAGGCACTTTACAGCAACAATAACAGCAATTCTGTCAAAGAGTTAAACTTCGAAGGCCCTGTCCTACTCTGAGCTAGATTCCTCTCCTTGGACTTATTCAAATTGTTGTTGTTAAGTACCACTGAGTCACTCAATGGCACAAAACAACAAGAACAAAAAGTCTGTTACTTTTTAGTTGACATTATAAAGCTGCTTAATCCTCCTAATGTGTTTTTCTAAATTGGGCCAGTGTTCCAATGATTACAAATATTCTGTAGTACATCAGGTAAAAATTATTTGAATGTAGAAACAATTGTTGTAGACACACATTTGATTTAATGTCAAACCTATGTATGGTAAAGATAGATGCATAATTTGATACCAGAGATAATTTGACAAATGAAAAAAAAAACTGCTTTGGATCAGTGTCTATCACAGACTCTTCAAAGAAAAAGTAAACTTAGTGATTTTGGCTACACAAAATAACTTGTATAGTGTAAATGCCTCAAAATATTAATGACGTCATTCTCAAGCTTTAACTTTTACCAGAATCACTAGAAAGACAGATGCCCCTCCAGAATGCAGTAGGTCTGAGGTGAGACCTGAAAATTTGAATTTCTAACAATTTCCAGAGTAATACTGATATTGTTATCTAGCAACCACACTCTGAAAAGCATTGCTTTATGGTGAAAGATTCTAATCAGAGAAGAAAGTACTCAAGATAAAGTTTTAATATAATAAATCATCAGATTTAACAGCAAAGATTTTATATTCTTGAACCTGCATCCTATAAATGACCTTGAACCATAATACAATACTCATGACAGACCATTTGCTAAGGCTGAAAAGATGCTATTATTTCTAAGAAGTGATATTAATAGTGTGAAGAGATGACCATTAATCCACATAATATGAGGGACTAAAAGAAAAATTACAAAAGAAATCCTTTATTTTTAATATATAAGTGAAACTATTATTATATATAGTTACCAAGAAAGTAATCTTCTAAAACCATCATTAAACAGACTGGCATTTGCAATTAGCCTTTTAAATAAAAATGTGTAACATTCTGTAACAGACTGCAACCTTCAGAGAAGGGACAGGGTCTCATTTAACTTTATATATAACAGAGGCAAGCACCCTGCTGCAAAGAGTTCACTAGATGTTTGTTGAATGCTGGTCATGAAAAACACTAAATGAACAATATATGTGTTAATGAAAAATGATTAACTGTGAAAGCGACTGCTGACAGAAAACCTGAGGCATCAAATATTCTTGAAGAAGTCTGTGGCATATTGAAATCAAACAGACTAATATATAACACTAATCAAGCAAAATGCTCTGTGATTTAGTTCAAAGTACATTAGATAATAATTCTTATCAAAAATATCAATTTCTTGGTCATTTTAAATTTTAAAAAATTAAGTTAAGCACCATTAAAATGAAATGAAAAATAGAAACTATTGAAAAACTGCAAAAAAGGAGATATTCCAAACACTAGTCCCAAAACGACTATACCAATATATTTTGACTTCAGTAACACTGCCTTCCTAAGAAACTGCCTGATTTTGATGCTCTGACTGTTTACAGAGAATAATACAGATTCCGTTACAAGATGGAAAGAGGAGAAAAACCTGAGAGGAAGACTGAATATTTATACTACTTAGATTTTATTGTCCACTCAATACCAAGGAGAAGAGTTTGACTAACAAGTCCCTGCTTTGGTCCTCACTGCAGAAAATCAATGTCTTCAGCTTTGCCTAACATTTTAAAGTATCTCGAGGTAGATCATGAGTATCAAAATATGCCTTAACAATGAAGAAAGCATTCATCATGGCAGACAACACTTAGGGTTAAATGATCATTTTGGAAGCCAATACAAATCAGACTTTCAGTTATTTCCCAAGACTTTTTAGTTTGCAAAAATATTTCTAACTCTCCAGTTAGCTGAGCTTTTATACCAACACTTTAATATCAACTATTCATTGATGCATATCCTTCTGTGTAAGTATTAATTATATATAATTTTACTTTGGTTGTGCTATAAGATAAGCGCTTGACCTCAAGGTCAGTTTGAACCACAAGTTTGGCAGTTCAAACTCACTAGCCACTCGTCAGAAACCCTACTTAGGTTCGCTGTGATTCAGAACCAATTTGATGACACTTAACAACAGTAGCAACAACATACTTGGAGAAGCCCTGATGACATGGTGGTTGCAACACTCTGATGCTATAGAAAAAGTCGGCAGCTCAAACCGGCCAGCTGCTCCGCAGCATAAAGATTGAGCATTCTGCTTCTGTAGTCTTGTATACCCTATAGGTCGACGGCACTTAACAACAACAACAATACCCTATAGGGAGCCTATGGGTTTGCTTTGGATTTTTTTTTTTTGGTTTATATGACCTTCAAATTCAGATTCGAAAAGTTTCTAACATTGATTCTAGTTTTCTTAGGATGCTTGCTCTCAGGATTCAGCAGAAAACCTAGGTACTCAATCAAGGGACCAACCTAGGAAAAAAACCAACAAGGCCCTGACTCTTGGCAAGGAATGAATTTCCAGCTGACCTTCCTTCTCCAAAATCCTGTTCATGTGAATAAATGATCTTGAATATGGAATAACTACCCTCAACCTAAGCCTCACTGGCTGCACAAAGTTATTTCCAATGTTGTTGTTGTTGTTGTTGTTATGTGCCACTGGAGTCGGTTCCGACTCATAGCAACCCTGTACAGGGTTTCCGAGGCTGTGGATCTTTATGGGAGCAGAAAACCTCATCTTTCTCCCGCGGAACAGCTGGTAGTTTCGAACTGCTGACCTTGCGTTTCGCAGGCCGATTCGTAACCACTATGCTACCAGAACTCATAAGTCAACCCAAATCTCAGATTTGTGAGTAACACAAATAATTGCTATTTTAAGCCACTAAGTGTTAATGTATTCAGAAACAGCAATAGATAACTGAAGCAAAGCATCAATCCACATTCTGTAGTTTCAGGAAATAAAATAATGAGCTGACAGCAGTTTAAATTTGCATTGATATTTGTTTTGAAATATGCACTTCAGTAAATTTTTGTAAGTCAAAATGATTCAATCAATAAATTTTTTTAAAAAAAAGTTAGTTGCAATACATTAATTATAAAGTAGAATTAGAATTTGACAGACCTACTGGTGTGGACTGTAGGCTAAGCAATGTACTGCTAACCACAGTGTCAGTGGTTCAAGTCCAAGTCCACCAGTGGCTCCTCAGAAACCCTGTAAAGGGTAACTGTGAGACAGAATTGACTCCACAGCACTCAACAACAACAACAGTACAGTGGAAGGTTAACAATAACAATACACATAATAAACAAGGAATTTTGGAGACAACACATTTAAAAAACAAACTTTCTACAAATACTAAATGTAGATAACCTTTCTCAAGCAATAGCTTTCTAATATATTAAAAACTAACTGCAAAGCACATTTAGAAAGAAAATTAATTCAGAGAATTCCATAATTATCATAATGCAGACATCAAAAAATAATTATGGCTACAATGAATAATTCAGCAATATATTGGTAGAATAACTATAGCATAGTTACAGTGTAGATATTTTTAATATATATTATCTGTATAAACCTGATTTAGTAGTACACCTGAGGTAAATACTTAATTTTTCCTCATAGCTTTTCCTTGGAAATTGGAAGAAAAGGAAAATCTCTTTTCACCTTCTAAGCTTCCTCTGGTGATTGTTACTAAAACAATGAAAGCGAAATGCTTCTCCTACACTGTAAAAACACATGTAAAGCTTCACAATGAACAAAGAGAGGGCATGAAATGACA
>NW_006408571.1:5462176-5464479 GCF_000296735.1 Chrysochloris asiatica
TGTTTCCCAGGAGAGGCTGGTGAGCTTGAACCACTGACCTTGCTGTTCAAACCAACCTTGCAGTCCAGCGCATTAATCCGCAGTGCCACACCAGGATTTCTCATGTATATGTATGTGTATATTTATGGATTCCTGTGGCACTACAGGATCAGCACTGGACTGTGAACCACAAGGTCAGCAGTTCAAATCCACCAATTGCTCCTCAGAAACCCTATACAGGGTCACTATGAGTCAGAACGTACTCAATGGTATTTTTAAGAACAACAACATGTATATGTTTGTGTGTTTGTTTTTTCAAGTGGGAAGCAGTCTTTGTTGTTCTCTTAGTTTACAAGTTACAACCTGGTATCCTGTTGGGTAAATCCAGCTCCCAAAGATGTTTTATCTGAGCTCACATGTTTAGGGGAAAAAAGAGCAGAACTCTCCTTGGACCATATACTCTCCAGCTATCAAGTGTACCTGCCATTCCCTAGTCACTCTGCTCCCTCCTCCACAATATGAATATTTGAGTATAACACTGTTAGTCCAATCCCATTATTTTACACATGAAAATACAGGTTTAGTGAGGTAGTTAGCTGCCAAAAGCACACACAGTGTTTTAAATACTGTATATACAGTTTGAAAATAAGTAGTATTTAATAAAACAATAAAATGCATAAATGGATGCTTTAATAGTATTGGACAATTATATTACAATATATGATGTCTTATCCAATGTATGTCTAACTGAAATGGTTCAACATCTTAGGGTAATAACCTTAGCAGGTTTCACCAATTGGTTAGAGGCTTTTGTTATTTTTTTTCAACTCCACCCAAATATGCTGTTGTTGTTATGTGCCGTGGAATCGGTTCCGACTCTTAGAGACCCTATAGAGGGTTTCCGAGGCTGTAAAACTCTTCGGGAGCAGAAACCCTCATCTTTCTCCCGCGGAACAGCTGGTAGTTTCGAACTGCTGACCTTGCGGTTTGCAGCCTGATTCGTAACCACTACACTACCAGAGTTCCAAATATAGCATTTCTAAATTTGTAACAGGTACCTCAAAATACATTATTTTCCTGGTATAACTATATTCCCTTTCATATCATTATAAAATGAATAAAGTACTAACAATAAATGCAGGCAGACAGAATTATCAAAAGATGGGCATTTAAAGGCTTTTGGTCCACATTTTATTCTGCTTTGCTATTCCTTAGCAAAATTTTTTAAAAGTAGTAGATTCATTTATATTTATTTTGTATCATGTAAACAAGTAATGAGAAAAAGGATTTTCCTGTTCATCATTTTTCAGATATTCCATGGACAGCTCCTAAAACCTCAACGGAATCATAAATGAGCATCTCTAAACACCATGCATTTCTACTGAACAAGAGTGTTTTAAATAAAACAACTTTAACATAATAAGGATCAGTGCAGATTATCTTTCATTACCTTAGGTATACAGGATATTCATACTGCAGCAAATGCACTGCCTGTATTTTCACACTTAAATATAGTTGATCTGCACACCAGCATGTCAGATTGGCTGGCAGCAGAAAAGCCTCAGACATGAATGTTCTCAGTGCTATATATCATCACTTGAAACAAAGAGAGCTAAAGTTTCAAGAGATTATATGTGACATGTAAAGATTGCTTTGGAATGAATTCTTACAACAATGAAACACCTGAATGATATTTCCTAAAAGGCCTGAGTATTTGGAGGACAGACTATTAAACAAAGCAGTGTGTCTATTCTGTAAGTTCCCACTTTTTAGAAAAGAAAAAAAGAAGAGTGATATCTTAAGGCCTCTATAATAATAAAATTCTTCATACATATATTTTTTTTAACTAAGTGATAATACATACAAGGTATTTGTGACTCATACCTTAGTCTTGCAGAAATAGAAACCATTCATGAAACCACTAATTTATGTTTTCGACTTGATCTGAACACATATGTAGATAATGGTTTATTCCACCTATGTTTATGTTGCAAGTTTTCTAACCACTGTATTGTGGTTAGTTCCTCCCAAGACAATTTTAGAACCAAAGTAAAAAGGAAATGGGAATTTTGGTGATGGTATTTTGCCCAAGTGTTGAAACTACTCCTACATCTCTCTTATTATTTTAGAGGCTTATTTGTTTGCTTGTTTATTTAAATGATAGCCAGTATGCTTTAGGAGCAAGCGTGCTAACTGGGAATCAGAGGATGCCTCATCAATTTTGTGATATTACAGAAACCATATACTATTTTATATCTATATTTCCTCATCTTTAAAACTGGAAAAAAAATATGTATTCACATCAGTGCAATAAGCCTTTAAGT
>NW_006408571.1:5466663-5468473 GCF_000296735.1 Chrysochloris asiatica
CATCTTTCTCCCGCGGAACAGCTGGTAGTTTCAAACTGCTGACCTTGCAGCTTGCAGCCCAATTCGGAAACACTACGCTACCAGAGCTCCTTTAGTATTGTTAGAGTGCCTTAAATAAAAAAGTCTCAGTCAAAACAGTAGCTTCCATGGATATCTACCAGGCCAGTGTAATTCATGGCAGAGAGGCCCCATCAGCTCAGAGGACTATGGTAACTATTGTGGGGACTACCAAGGGATAATCTTGATAGATTTTCTCAAAGGACATAGTGTGATTTTGAAAAAAAATTATTATGAAAAGTTTTAAGAAAATTGAAAACTGCATTGATGAGAACAAAGGCTACTTTGCAATGAAAACTTTTTTTCCCTATTATGATAATGCACTTGCACAGTATTAAATGCCAGCAAGGGTTGCCCTCTGAGAATTTTTCTGGAAAACCTTACCCAATCTACAGCCCAGATCTTGCCACTTCAGTCTTTTTTTGTTCCCCAAACTGAAAGAACATCTCAAAGCAACACTATTTGAATCCTTGAAGGATTCCCAAATTGCCATTTTGACATGGTGTAAATTGAAGAGGGCAGAAATTTTTTGGCAGAAGGGTTAGAGAAATGGAAAGTCTGCCTTCAAAAGTGTATAGACTTATAGGATATCTCAAGAATCAATAACTACACTTTTGAAATTTTTATTTAACAAGGGTTTTTAGAATTTTATAGCAATACTTTTTGACTTACCCGGTACAACAAAAGGAAACACTGTCCAATCCTGTGTTGTCCTCACAACTACTGCTGGGTTTGAGCCCAATGTTGCAGCCACTGTATCAACCCATCTCGTTGAGGGTCTTCTGTTTTATGCAGACCCTCTACTTTACCAAGCATAATGTCCTTCTCCAAGGGCATGTCCTTCCTTATAAAATGTCCACAGTACGTGAGATGAAGGCTCATCATCCTTGCTTCTCAGAAGCATTCTGACTATAGATCTTTTGAGACTGATTTGTTCATTCTTCTGGTTGTTGTTGTTAAGTGTGTCAAGTCGATTCTGACACATAGCGACTCTGTATAGGGTTTCCAAGGAGCAGCTGGTAAGCTTGAACTGCCAACCTTGTAGTTCAAATGGCTTTGCCATCTGGCGCATTGACCCACAGCACCACACCAGGACTCCATTCTTCTGGAAGTACATTGTATAGTCCATATTCTCTACCAATATCATAATTCAAATGTATCAATTCTTCAGTTTCCCTTGGTCAATGACCAGCTTCCATAGGCATACGAACTGTCAATCAAAGTACTGAACTTCAAGTATTAGGGAGTTCCCATACTCCATTTCAATTTGAATATTTCAAGGCAGGTAAACAACAAAAGCTGGTGAAGTCTCATTGAAAAAATTTTATATGATTTGTGAAAGAGAGAGAATCTCTCCTTTAGGTTGATGTAAGGACCATATAAGCCTAAATCAATTGGTGACCATCTTTTCTGACACATGGATAGATGCTTTGAGAAATAAATGTCATCATATAGAGAAGAGCAGATCAAAAGTTTGGAGACAGGTGTGCTGATGACCGGGGGCAGGCTTGTAGTGTACACCCTTTGGTTGGTTGATGATGCATGGAGGGGATTGTAATCATGGCAATTAAATGATATATGATAGAATTAATGTAAAACTAATGTTCTCCCATGTAAACTATCACATAATTCACAATAAAACATGAAAAAAAAAAAAAAAAAAAAAAACAAAAAACGGTATATCATAGAGTACAGCCATTAAAGCAAGAACCTATGTAAGACAAAAACATATGAGAAGGAAAACTAAAGTAAT
>NW_006408571.1:5468908-5473959 GCF_000296735.1 Chrysochloris asiatica
AAAAAAAAACAAAAAACGGTATATCATAGAGTACAGCCATTAAAGCAAGAACCTATGTAAGACAAAAACATATGAGAAGGAAAACTAAAGTAATTTATGTTAAACTGAGTAATCAAAGTTATAAGCCTTCAGTGTGTCAAATGTGGTAAACTTGCTAGACTTGGAAAGCAAGACAGTCCCAGATATCACCAGTTTCACTGTATTACTAATATAACATTGCTCCAAACAATTCCATTTGGAACAATGCACCCTTACAGGTATATCCTTCTATTTGAAAACTATATTATATATGTATGTGTATGTACAAACTATATTATATATGTATGTGTATGTACTGCTGTTAGGTACGGTCAAGTTCATTTTCAACTCTCAACAACATGATGTGACAAAAAGGAACTACCCTATATGATTTCCTAAGCTGTGAAATAGGTCAATGTATCTTGCAAGGAAACTTTTCCACATGTATTACTGATACACAGGAAAAGCAGAATTGCAATATATTATGTGCTGTATAATAACATTTAATTTATTTAAATGTACATAACTGATAAAAAGTACTAAATGTATAAGCAATTTACAGTTTTACATCTGAATAGTAGAAATCCATGTAATTTATTTTATACTAAATACTTTTTGAAAGTTTCATAATATATATTAATATATTGCTTGTGTAATAAATATAAAAAAGCTTAGACAAGTTTACCTTCCCTTCATAGGGCAAATTGTTTGAATGAGAAAAAAATGTTCACTTCTTTATAATTAATTATTACATACTTCCCCAATGACAGGTGAGAAAGTCTCTAATACGGACTTGATCAAAACTTTTAAAATGTAAATCAGTTGCAAAATGTAAATCATATTTTTAAATCTTGACAGCATTTAATATAAATAGAAAACGGTGTCTAGACCATTTCTACAGATTTTTCTTATAGAAGCTATAATGAAGGATGACAGCCAGCTTTAATCATAACCTAGCCATCACAGATAATCTCAATCTATCCATTTATTTTAATATGAATCTACCCAGGTAATGTTGTCTCATTATTTTTTAAGAATTCAAAGATGACTCTCCTTAGTTTATTTAAAAGTCAGAACTCAAAGTCAGCCCCAGTAATTTTTACACTCATTTAAATTGATGTATCCTTTGAATAGAATTATCTAGTCAGATGAAGTCATTAAAAACAGAACTCTGGATTAACAAAGCACTGTCTCAACAAGATGTAAATATGCAATTAAATGATCACGTTTTGATTTATTCAGATATTTTGGTCACTAATCATAAAACATTTAATAATCACTGTAATCAAATATAAATATAATTTAAGCAATAGAATGGCAATACAAAACTGCAGGAGAAACAATCTCCTTAGAGCTGCTGATCCTAAATCAATTCAGTGACAGAAAACATACCTTTGATATCAATGCATGTCAACCATTACTCCGTACAACCATAATTGAACTCTTCCTTTACAAATTTTTATTGAAAGCGAGCCATCAAACAAAAGACACACACACATACATACAAAACAGAAGAACACATGGATATAAAGATTGTTGTGTTTGTTAACTGCTATCAAGCCAGTTCCAACTCATAGGACCCTGTATAATGTTTCTGAGGAGCTGCTGGTGAGTTTGAACTGCCAATCCTATCCTACAATGCGACACCAAGACTTCGGATATAAGGACTAGCCATGATTTAACTAAATGGCCTAATTAAGTTCTATCTTTTTTTCTCTCTCCTGACTTGTCCAGTGTTACTCTGTAATTTATGAGCTTCACTCTATAAATCCTTTCACATGCACACACAATATCAAACCAACTCCCATTCTAAGGTTTACGTCTGAAACCTGATGAGGCAAGCCACTATTCTGCCTCTGGGGATGTTATCCCTACTTTTATTTCAAGATTTCACTTCATCACTATTCCATTTTATAGACAGATAAATAAGGTGATAAAAAGTTACGCAAGTATCTTACTTCATCCAACAGATAGGAGTATGGATTATTTTGTTAGAGGCTGGGGGTTGAGCCCAGATTGGAACATAGTCTCTTGAAAGCTAACTTAACATTAATTTTGGTTGAGTAGCTTGGAAATTCTTGACAAGAATGTATCACCTTTAAGGCATCCGTGATAAAATCAGAGATTCTCCAAGGTTATGTGTCTAACTTCAGCTGTCAATTGATAGAATACACGTGCTTCCTTTGATACACATGACATATTGAACACTACAGTTATTGAAAAGTATAAGCTAGAAGGATTTCCCGATTTTTTTCACAATTTTAAAAGTGAGTCATTTCTACACAGAAGCAAGTCCTTTCTATTTATTTGTTTAACTTTCTGTGAGTTTTGGGTTGATGATACAGCAGAAGGGAAAGGAAAGGTAATTAAGAAAGAAAAATATTTCCAGGTCCCTCAAATTTGGCACTTTAACGTAACTCTTCCAATCAACCTTAAGTATCAGCCATATGAAATCCACTGCTGTTGCTGCTGTTAAATGTCATCAAGTAGGTTCCGACTCATAGTGACCCTTTATAGGGTTTCCGAGGAGCAGCTGGTGGGTTTGAACCGCTGACCTTGTGGCTCTAAGTCCAGTGCTTATCCTACAAAGCCACACCAGGAGCCTAGCGTGAAAACTGTAGGTGAGATTAATTTTCCTAAGCTACCATGGTCATTTGAAATTCATCTTGTCATGGTAATAGAATGAAGTCTATTTAAAAAGCTCAAAAGAAACTACAAGTTTCACTGCCAGAAAGAAACTAAACATATGTGTGAAAAAATTATTAAAATTGAACACAATCATGAGAATATCTGTCTAGTGCAATAAAAATTAACATCTCAAAAAATAAGACCATGTATTTTACCCTATTTTACAATATTGAGCAAGGATCAATATTATTTATAGTGTTCTGCATGGTTCAAAAAAATCGCTTTTTTTCCCCTTCCATGTATATGTATCATACTATGCCAAGAAGTTGGCATTGAAAGCAAATATATAAAAGATTTACCATGAAGTTTATGAAAAACCATTAGTCAGACATAGAATAGATTACCAATTTGGCATGTCTGAGTTAATGAACAATTTAGAGAAAAATACATAAAATGAAACAATACTTTGTCCAAAAAAAAAGTGTTAATGCAGAAAAGTACCCATGACTAACTTTTTGAGAAGACACTTAAAATTAAAGAAGATGATTTTAAATGTCTATAGTATGCACTGCTTTTGTGAAGTTTCTTGTTTCAAACTAAATGGGATGCAATGTATTTTCCATTGAAATTAAATGGGATTTAATGTAAACATCCATTGAAAATCAGAACACAGAATGTACGAAGTATGAATCTGGGAAAACTGGAAGTTGTCAAAAACGAAATGGAATGCATCAACATGGATATCTTAGGTATTAGTGAGCTGAAATGGACTGGTATTGGCCATTCTGAATCTGACAACAACATGGTTTACTATGTTGGGAATGACAAATTGAAGAGGAATGGTGTTCCATTCATTGTTAAAAAGAACGTATCCAGATCAGTCATGAGGTACAACACTCTCTGTGATAGGCTAATACCCATGCACCTACAGGGAAACCCAGTTAATACCACTATTATTCAAATTTATGCACCAACCACTGAAGACAGTGAGGATGAAATAGAAGAATTCTAAGAAATTCTTCAATCTGAAATCAATCAAACGCAATCAAGATGTTTTGATCATTACTGGTCATTGGAATGTAAAGGTTGGAGCAAAGAGAAAGGATCAGTAGTTGGAAAATATGGCCTTGGTGATAGAAATGATGCTGTAGAAAGCATGATAGAATTCTGCAAAACCAATGATTTGTTCATGTCAAATACCTTCTTTAGACAGCATAAGGGACGACTATACATATGGACCTCAACAGATGGAATACATAGAAATCAAATTGACTACATCTGCGGAAAGAGACGATGGAAAAGCTCCATATCATCAGTGAATACAAGGCAGGAGGCAGACTATGGAACAGACCATCAATTACTCATATGCAAATTCAAACTGAAGCTGAAGAAAATGAAAACAAGTCCACGAGAGCCAAAACATGACCTTGAATATATCCCACCTGAATGTAGAGATCATCTGAAGAACAGATTTGATACATTAAACACTAAAGACTGACAAACAGAAGAGTTGTGGGATGACACCAAGAACATCACACATGAAAAAAGCTAAAAGTCATTGAGGAGACAAGAAAGAAGGAAAAGGTCAAAATGGATGTCAGAAAAGACACTGAAACTTGCTCTCCAGCATAGAAATGCTAAAGCAAATGGAAAAATTGAGGAAGTACAAAAGCTGAACAGAAAATTTCAAAGATCAGCTTGAGAAGATAAAGCCAAATATTATATAACAAAATGTGCAAAGATCTGGAATCAGAAAACCAAAAAGGAAGAACACGCTCAGCATTTCTCAAGCTGGGAGAACTAAAGAAAAAATTCAAGCCTTGACTTTTCATTATTCAAAGATTCTCTGCGCAAATTATTGAATGATGCAGAAATCATCGAGAGAAGACAGAAGGAATACACAGTCACTGCACTAAAAGCACATGGTTAATGTTCAACCATTTCAACTGGTAGCATATAATCAAGAGCCAATGATACTGAAGGAGGAAGTCCTAGGTGCATTGAAGGAATTGGCAAAGGACAAGGCACCAGACATAGGTGGAATAAAAACTGAAATCTCTCAAGAAAGTGAGGTGGCATAGGAGGCACTCACTCATCTCTGCCAAGAAATTTGGAAGACAACTAAGCTGGCCAACTGATTTGAAGAGATCTGTATTTGTGACCATTCCAAAGACAGGTAACCCAACGGAGTGCGGAAATCATCGGACAATCTCTTTTGATATCCCATGCAAGTTAAGTTTTACTAAAGGTAATACAGAAATGGCTATCATCATACATTCACAGAGAACTTTCAGAGGTTCAAGCTGGATTTAGAAGAGGCCGTGAAACAAGGAATATCATTGCTGATGTCTGATGGATCTTGGCTGAAAACAGAGAATATCAGAAAGATGTTTACCTGTGCTTTA
>NW_006408571.1:5474981-5483866 GCF_000296735.1 Chrysochloris asiatica
AACCACAGCAACAATGTATTTTCATTTTCTCCCTGGGAGTTTATCCTCTTTAAGGTATTGATGACAAATAAGAAGTTTCACCAGCTGGCATCCTTCATATGTACCATAGTGTGAAAAAGAGAAATAAGATTTCCTTGAACTGAAGAACAGAGTAAAATACACTTGTTCTGATTGTTCCCAAGCCTTCAAGTCATGTTTTTGTGAAAATATATACTTCTAAGTATGGCATTTCAAGCTGTTTCATAGGTTTAGACTGACTTTGGGAAAACTGTGTAGCTGAAGATTCAGAGTTTTTCAACTTAATTTTGAAAAACATGTAACATTAAGTGTAGTTACATAGATTATTCCTTCTATGTTTTATGGCAACCAGACCTATGAATTATTTATTAATGGAAGATACAAGTCTACTGAAATGTCCTAGTTGCTATCTATAATAACTATGGAGTTCTGGTGTGGTGCTGTGGGTTAATGCATCAGACTGCAAAGTCGTTTGAACTACAAGGTCAGTGTTTCAAACTCACCAGCTGCTCCTCAGAAACCCTATACAGGGTCACTATGGGTCGCAACCGACTTGACAGCACTTAACAACAACAACCCATAACTGTGTGGAATCAAAGCAATTTAGGAAAAGGATATTCATCCACAGCTGATTCAGGACCAGGATAGACCAGATTATAAATACATCGCATGTTGTAGTTCAAGATACCTACAATCTATTCTATGTACATAGAACCTACCATATTTAGTAGCCGATGAGACTGGACAAAGGGCAAACAAATCTTTTTGGATGACTTTAAGAAGTTTATTATAAGAAAAGAAAAGTGCATGGGATAAAAGATAAACACATGTTAATATGAGTTACTTGACAGGTAATATACAACAATAAAAAGGTGTCAGAGGAAAGATGAAGGAAGCAGGAGACACAGGGAGAAGGGCAAGAGTTAAAGGAAATAAAGTTAAATACAGTTAACAGTGGTTCAAGCTCACCAGCTGCTCCTTAGAAACCCTATACAGGGTTGCTATGGGTTGGAATCGACTCGATGGCACTTAACAACTGTTAGCTGATGGTACATGGAGGGGAATGAAATTATTGTAATGAAACAAAGTAATGATTGCAGAATGTAAAACTGATGAGCTGCTCTGCATGCCTTCACTCAATTATCAATAAAACGTTTAAGGAACAAAAGAAAGCAATTTGGTGCAGTGGCTTTAAAATGAGTTAATACAATGTAGAATCTGAATTCTGTAATTTACTAGCTGGGTAAACTTGGACAAGTTCCTTTCATTTTCTGAACTTTTCATTAATGGTGGCAACACCATCATACTGAATCTATCAGTATTCATGGTTCACTAAAGTAAAAGCACTATTATTTCATTGGCTTTTATTGAAGTAAACAGAACCCTGGTGGTGTGCTGCTTTAAGTGCTTGTCTGCTAAACAAAACGATGACAGTTTGAACTCACCATGTGCTCAGAGGGAGAAAGATGTGGCAATGTTTTCCTAAAGGTTCACAGTCTTGAACACCCTATGAGCAGCTATGCTCTGTACCAGAGGGTTGCTAGGAGCTGGAATTGACTTGCTGACAGTGGTTTTTGTTATAGTCCTGATTCTGTTCCTTGAGAAAAGCTCTTTCACTGCTTCTAGGAGACTAAGGACTTAACAGAGGATTTTGAGCTCTGGCATGACAATGCCAGAGGTGGCATCTTTCTGAGTAGTCAGAGACTATTGATAAACAAATTTTTGATAACCACAAATCCTAAAATAATCTGTAAAAGAGCATTACCTAAGTATTTCAAAGGACAGAATCATAAAGGGAAAAATTAAATAAAAAGTAAACTTAATTTTCTTCCATCTGTGTTCTAACATTTCTTTCCCTCCTCTCCGTCCTTTTCCACCCTCTTCTCCATGGAGATATGTCCTTAAGCCCCCAGGAGCAGCCCCTGAATTTAGCATTTCCTTCATACAGGAGTACTGTTGGGCTTAGCACCAAGCTCTTGATATACCACATACCACCCACAATGTGTGTATGTGAAGGACACATATTTACTGAGCACCTAAGATGTTTCCAATATACGATCTCATTTAATCCTCATAACTGTCCTAATGAATAATCAGGATTATTCCCATTTTAAACATAAGAACAATCAGGCTCTGGGAGATAGGAGACTTGCCAATGCACTGTCATTTCTGTAATCCTCTCTCTCTGTTTCCCCCTCAGTCCATTACCACAATTATCATGTGGTCTAAGAGACAGACTTCCCTTGCTGGCCAGGAAGTGAGCTTTTATAACAGAAGAATATCTAGCTAAATAAGTGGGAAAATAATCAAACCCTAAGCGGGTGCTTCTCCTCCCCTTTGTCTTTGGCATGGCTACTATCTCCCCAGATGTTGTACCATATACACACCCAGACAGTTGTGCTTCCATGAGAACTAGGAGTAGTTTGCTCCCTCTCAATGCCCAAAATGAATATGAAGGGTGTTTTATGTAGCCTGTGCTTAATCTCGTGTATCTGTTTTTAAATGTATATACCCATGAGAAAGAGCTCATGTAATTACACTCGGTGCAGTAAATTCAGCATTCGCATCTAAGAAATAAGTGGAAATATAATAATGTGCTTCGAAGAATTGCAGCCCCAAGGGAATGCTATCATGAAGTACAGAAATACAAGACAACTATCAAGTTAAAGGGACAGAGTTATAGGATGACATATTAAAATTTCTGAAGACTTCAATGCAACTTTTCACTTTTATTATGAAAAATATGTTTTCTTTTACTGTTTGACAGACTGACAAGAACCAGCAGCAGTAAGGAAAAAGGAGTTATCAAATAATTCTATTCCCTGAAAACAAAAAATTAAAATTTGATTGACAACCAGGAATTAGACTCAAGAAGAAGAAAAAAATTTAACTGAGAGAAGCTGAAAACTGATAAGTACTTTTACCCCTAGCCAGTCAGCTGGTGTCGGTCCATCTCTGACTCAGCATCGTCTTAATAAATGGTCAATGCTTAATGAGCATGATCATCATTAATTAATGAGGGTCAGTGAAGAGAACACTACACTATTGGTCAGCAAGTCTCAGTTCTTTGGGAGAAATGCAACAAAGGTACGTTGTTTCTTCCACTTAAAAAAAAAGTGATATAAGTGTGATTATAAAGATAAAATTAATCAATTGATAAACATAATAACATCAACTAATTCTATAGCACTTCCAGTCTACAAAGAAATTTTCCTATAAAATAATATATACATTAAAAATCATGTCAACCTGTTTTAGGAATTATGGTTTATCATGTTTTATAGAAGAGCAAACTAATGTTTAAAGTTATGTGTAGTCCCATAACTACTGTCAGTAAATAATCTGACTAATTTAACTTCAGGTCCTATTATTTTCATCTGTCCTTCCCAAAGCCCTATACCCACTTTTCTATGAGTGTTCTTACAGAGAGCTTCTAAAATTGTATAACCTTTGTTGTTGTTGTTATTGTTGTTGTGTGCTTTATAGTCAGTTCTGATTCATAATGACCTTGCATACAGAATCTGAGAGTGGCCCGTGAGTTTGAACTGTCTACCTTACGATTACCAGTCCAGTGATTATCCTACAGTGTGAAAATCTAGACTTGCCACCAGACATAAAACTATTACTGACATGGTCTTGTCTGAAATCCAAGGATTTCTGTTGACCTTGTTTTGCTATTATACTAGTCATCTCTCAGGTTTGTTGTTCCATGAACAACGATGTAGAATCTATCTTCTCTCCCATTACAATAGTATTTCAGGTATTTTTAGTTCCTTGGATTTTATAGTTGGAATAGAAGAGGAATTTACCCTCTGCACCTCTATAAAGAAGGCTAATGAGAACAGTACCAGTCACATCATTTTAGAAATCGCTACCAATTCTCTCATATGCCAAGAAAAGAGCACATGGATAAAGCTAAGTTACAAAAGCAAAAGACATCCCCCACTCCTCATCTATTTCTCACTAAAGCTCCACAGCTCCATATTCATCCCTTTTTCTAAATATTGACCACCTTCTTCCACCATTACCTCCCATCTCTCTGACTTTTGGTATTTCTCTTTTATTTCTTCCTATCTTTTCCTATTCTATTGCTCCTATTCTGCACCTTTTCCCTCTTTATATGATCTTGAATACATCTACACATTAATGAATTTATTTATTCATTATTTCATTCAATTACTCAACAAATGTGTACCAACCACCAACTACAATCCATTGGTACACTACGTGGGGAGTGAATCAAGAAAAAAATGATCACTGCCCTCATTCGATCAAGGACAGTAAACAACTTAACACATATTTTTAACTTCCATTGTGGTATTGTTGTTAAAGTGCCATCAAGTCGGCTCCAACTCATAGCGACCCTGTGTAGGGTTTCTAAGGAGTTACTGGTGAGCTTGAACCACCAACTTTGCAGTTTAAGTCGACCTTGCATTTCAGCACATTAACCCATTTGTAGCCATTGTTGTTGTTGTCATGTGCCATGGAGTCAGTTTCAACTCATAACGACCCTGTACAGGGTTTCCATGGCTGTCAATCTTTACAGGAGCAGATAGCCTGAAGACCTATAAAATTAATTTATAGTAGCTATGAATATAGAAATGGAATTATGTTCTAGAAGAAGTGAAAAGTAAACATCTTCAAAACTATAACTTTGGTTCATATAAAACCAAAATGAAAAATATATTCCCATTCCTTTAAATAAAGTACTTGATACAATATGTTTTTACAAGGAATGCAAAAAAAAAAAAACAAAAACTATAACTTTGGGGCTGAATTCTGAGGATGTGTAGGAGTTAACTAGAAAACAGGCAAAATCCTGAAGACATAATCCTTCAGAAAAAGGGAAAGGAATCAACAAATCCCTGAAGACATAAAGGAAGATTCAGATGGCTACTAATTAAGAGAAGCTGTTGACAAATGCAAACCCTAAATCATTTAAGACCAGTGGTCCTTGTTAAGAATGCTTGTCTTTACCTCCTAAGAAAATAGCATGGCAAAATGTTCCTTTCTTACTCTAACCAAAAATTCTTCCAAAGATAAGATTTATCTCTTCATTTCTAAGATGTTTTATATACCATAGCCACTCTTTGGTCTATGATTCTACTGATCATAGCTTCTTGGAAAAATAATGTTTTAAGTCTGTATAAATACCTGGTGTCTCACTGTAGAATAAGCACTGGACTGCAACAGCAAGGTCAGTAGTTCAAACTAACCAACTGCTTCTCTGAAACCCTATACAGGGACATTATGAGTCAAAATCAATTTAAGGGCACTTAACAAAACTGACCATTGTTTACAGTCCCAAAGCACAGTTACATTTTCAACTTAGAAATCTTTCTAGGATACCCATGGCTATGTAAATTTTCAATTTTTGACCATTGTCAGTATTTATTTTGGAGTGCTTCTATGTATTATCCCCTTTCAGAGAAAAAAAAAAAAAGAGAGAGAGAGAGAAAGAGGAAGACGCCCAACAAGATGGATTGGCCAAGTGGCAGCATCGATGGACTCAGTGTGGCAACAGTAGTGAGTTTGGCCCAGGATTGGGAAGTGTTTCATTCTGCTGTTCATAAGGTCGCTATGAGTCAGTACCGACTCGATGGCACCTAACAACAACAAATGTGTTATCCCTCTATAACATGTACTCCAAAAGATATGCCTAGATGAATGCACAGCTTTTTAGTATGTTGGCATGGTGAGTTAAAGCAATAAAAATCTGAAGACATAGAATAAAATGGGACATCAGGCAAAATTCCAAGTTGTATTTCCAAATTATTATTGCTGTAATCCAATTCATCTTGGAAGCTCTACAATGTTGTAGTTTCAAAATCAAAACTTAAAATTCAATCAGAAAATTGTTAAATGACCTTACTGAAAAACACATTTATTCCATGAACTTTATATAAGAAAAGATACAAAAAGGACCGGTATCTAGGTAGATAGAAGGAAGGCAGTGATAAAGTATAGGAGGATATCCTGTTGAGTAAAAGATAGTCTTATAATTGATTTTCCATTGAAGTAAAGAATCTCAGCACTAGAGAAGCATTTGTATGCAGATAAACATGCAAACACTTTTAAACATGAGGATGTCCAGAAAACAACATTACCAAATCAAAACTGTCTGCCATGGAGTCAATGCCAACGCACTTTGACCCTGAATAGATACGGTTTCCAAGACTGAAAATCTTTACAGCAGACAGCAACATCTTTCTCTCACACAGTGGCTAGTGGATTTGAACAGATGACTTTGTAGCTAGCAGTCCAGTATTTATCCTATAGCGCCACCAGGGCTCCTTTAAACAAGAATTGTTGTTGTTCAGTGCCGTCCAGTCAGTTTCAACTCATAGTGACCTTGTACTGGGTTTCTGAGGAGCAGCTGGTAAATTTCAAACCAACCTTACAGTCCAGTGCTTATCCTACTGAACCACACTAAGGCTCCATAAGCAATACTGTTATTGTTGTTATTAAGTACCGTCAAGTCAGTTCTGACCCATAGCAACCCAGTATAAAGTTTCATAGGAGAGGTTGGTGAGCTTGAACTGCTGACCTTGTTGTTCACACTGACTTTGCAGTCCAGAGCATTAACACACAGCGCCACACCAGGAATCCTACACAAGAAGAGCTGGTATATTTTTTTACATTCTTGTTCTTGCCCCTTACAGTAAACCACTATTCCGACAAACTCTACAGAATGAAATCATTGCGAATAAGAATACAAATATTTACCTACTAGAAAATAGGCCCTTTAATAAAAGCAAGTTTTTTCAGCTTTCTGTATTTCCACGTGTATACTTCCAAGTTTCCTTTCCTACAGATATGTTTTTGGTTTCAGCAACTGAACACTGAGCTCAGAAATCAGTAACTCTAAAATCCAGACCACTGTAGTGTTAAAGTTATGATTGAAATATAAGCTGCTCCTCCAGGCTGCTTCCGCTAAATGCACACACTTTTCCAAAGCCTCTACACATTTTTATATTTCCCCCATCCACAACTTACCCCCCCCCATGAAACAATATTTCCTTAATTATAAAGAATTTGGGTTCCCTGAGGGTACTTAAATATATCTGGTCTATTTCTATCAAATAATAGCTATAAGGCAAAAAGAGCAGAGCCATTGGTACAAGTATTAAAAGATGTTATGATTGCATTATCTATGGCTGCAAAATCACAGCAGTGGAAGAAACAGAAGAAGTAAAGAACAAATACAAGCAAAGACAGTATAGGACTGTTTCTATGAAAGTGAACAAGTAGTTATACAGCTCTTGTAAAATTGGCTGGTCCTTTATCCATAATATCACTTTCTCAGCATAGTGGTTCTGGGAAGACTTTATACACAGCCAACATCCACTCAGGTAATGCATTAGATTCACAGTGGCAAAGTAACAGCTATGTGTATATATAATAACCTTGTTTATGTTTTATTTTTATTATACTATAATCAAAAGAATGAGTTTTAGAATTGGGTTGTTGGATGAAAATACCAGCTTTATCATTAATTAGTGATGTGACTTTAAACAAATTTTAAAACATCCAAGTCTTAATTTCCACATCATGAACTAGGATAAAAAATGCTGACTTCATGGAGTTACTGTAAAAATCAGAAATAATTTGTATGTAGCACAGAATGGAAACTCTGTAACCACCCACTCAGTTAATTCCAACTCACAATGGCCCCATAAGAGAGAGGAGAACTGCTCCATAGGGCTTGTGAGACTGTAAACCTTTACAGGAACAGACAGCCTCATCCTCTCCAAGGATTGTCTAGTGGGTTCGAACTGCCAACCTTGCAGTTAGCAATCCAACACTTAACCCACTCTACCACCATGGCTCCTTTGAAATTCAATACAAGTGGTAATTATTATTTAAAAGTATATCTTATTTGAGGGAGAGGAGCTCCAGTAGAATGTGGGACCATATCCAGAGAAGCAGTGACAGCAGAGATGGAGGCAAAGATGAAGGCATGGAGAGAGAGAGCAGCTGAGGGCTCTAGATTCATGGAAAGAGAAAGGCTGTGTGCTGGCAGCCAGGTGTTAGTGGCTAAGGGGCAGGCTTGCAGAATGGATCCTTTGATTGTTTAAATGACTACATATTCCTGAGTGTTTTTGTGTACATCCCACTCCCCTCCTAAAAACAAAACAAAACAAAAACAACAACAGAGGAAATAGAAGCAAATACTGTTGAATGATGATGCTGAATGGAGGAGATTGTAATCATTGAAATGAAAAGATAAGTGTAAAACTGATGTTCCCCTATGTAATCTATCACTCAATTCACAGTTGGGTTTGATAATCCACTGCAATGGGCAAACAGAACTCAGACACCATACTCAGAGTTATGGGATTTAATAGTGAAGTTAACAGATTACAATTCGGGGTAATAAATGCTCAGGGCACAGTTGTTCCAGTCAGCTGCTGATAAATGCTAGCCAAAAGGTCCATGACTCAAACCCACCACCACTCCTCAGAAACTACGAGTTGAAATCGACTTGATGGCACTTACAGCAACATGTAACACCAATTTATATTAAAAAACAAAAAATTGCAATGAGCCTCTCCATTACTGTAATAGCAAAAGAAAACAGATAAATTAACAAGTATTTTGTTTTTTAAAGAGGCAAATTGAAAAAGAGATACAAAATTTCAGACCATTTCAAGAGGTAGCATATGATCAAGAACCAATGATACTGGGAGGCAGGGCTTGATGGCAGTTAGGGTGGAGGTGCAGTGAAGTTTGCTGTCAGCAATACCACAGAATACCAGGCAAAGCAGATCCAAGGCAGAGCTCCAAAACTCAGAACCACATAGCTAGGAATATTTTAAAAGTTTGAAGGCTTAAAGCTAGTGGAACTTGAATCTGAAGTAAGAAAT
>NW_006408571.1:5506593-5513483 GCF_000296735.1 Chrysochloris asiatica
AAAAATTGATGCTTTTGAGTTATGGTGTTGGAGGAGAATATTGAAAGTGCCATGGACTGCCAAAAGAACCAATAGATCCGTTTTGGAAGAAGAGCAGCCAGAGTGCTCCTTGGAGGCCAAGATGACCAAACTTCGTCTCTCATACTTCGGACATATTGTCATTGAAGAAGAACATCATTTTTGGTAAGGTGGAGAGTCAGAGAAAAAGAGGAAGACCCCCAATGAAATGGATTGGCCAAGTGGCAGCATCGGTGGACTCGAGCATGGCAACAATAGTGAGGTTGACCAAGGATCTGGCGGTGTTTCGTTCTGCTGTGCATAGGGTTGCTATGAGTCGGTACTGACTCCGATGGCTCTTAACAACAACAACAACAACAACAACTACTTTGGGCACGTAATCTAAAAATCCCATGAGCCAAATCTTTGCATATGTCAACAAAAGAAAATGGAAAATGAAACTAGGAAACAACAAATAATAAACTAATGGACTAAATATGCTCATATTCTTAGGAGAAATATTTAATGAAATAAAATGAGAATTTGTAAAGATCAAACCAGAACACCAGGGACAATCAATGCTTCCATTTCCAATGGCGGAGAAAAAAGGAAAGAGTTACTAAGAGGTGAATTGCCAAGAGCAGAGACAAGATATGCTTTTTGAGCAAGTAAAGAAATTATCCTAATAAATACCTCAATGAATAAAAAAATGTAACCAGAAAGCCTTCATTGTTGATATGAAGAACTATGTTTGACTATCTCTCTGGTCACCCTTCTCATGATCTGAAGAACATGTCCTCTGTATTGTGTTTTGTAAGCCTGGAGCCCAAAAGGACCAGCATTATCTGTCAAAGCATAGTGCATCAAATCCCTAAAAAATCACTCAGTTTACCAGACTGAAAGAGATTAGAGGGACTCAGGACACTATTGCCCAAGTAACTTTTGAACTTAGAACTGAAATCACTTTTGAAGCCAGTCACCTTTCATCTAAATAGATGTTGTTGTTGTTGTTAAGTGCCATTGAGTTGATTCCAACCCATAGGACCCTGTATAGTGTTTCCGAGGAGCAGCTAGTGAGCTTGAACTGTCGACCTTGCAGTTCAAATGACTTTGCAGTCTGGCGCATTAACCCACAGCACCAGCACTAAACCAGGATAGGCTTACATCCCCTGTGAGTGTTGTGTTCTCATAAACTATTCAACGATATGGCACTCAACAGTCAACATTAAGCCTCAAGCAAAGATTAAAAAGTCAAAAGTGGCAGGAAAGCTAGATTAATGAAAACAGAGCAAACAGAACAGAAATACTAAGAATTATGATACCTTATAGGTGTCCTTAGGTGTCCTGGTGTGGTGCTGTGCATTAACAGGTTAATGCGCTGAACTGTAAAGTCGTTTTGAACCACAAGGTCGGTGGTTCAAGCTCACCAGCTGCTTCTCAGAAACTCTAGACAGGGTTTCTATGGATCAAACTGACTCAAAGGCACTTAACAACAACAAATGATACAGGATTAAAATGTAATCAATATCATGGAGCAACGTGTATAAAAAATACTAAATGGGAACCCAATATGATGTAAAAACTTTCACCTCAAACAATGAAATATTATTAAATATATTTTAAAAATAAACATTCTGTAGTGTCCGTAATTTCACCACCTTCATTTTATAATTACATAACTAAGAGAACAATCAGAAGTATACCTGGAATTAGCATGTATGACTTACAAGTTTTGAAAATATTCTCTGAACTAGAAGGACTATGTCCAGGAATTAGTGCAAGGTTTTTCCTTCCTTTATCTCCAGCATTTAACAGGGCCTAACATGCAGAGGCCTGGTGTAGCAATGTAGAATAAACCCTAGAGTGTGAACTGCAAAGTCTGAGGTCCAAACCCATCAACCACTCCTCAGAAACCCTTTGTAGGATGGCACTAAACAACTTAACAACCATACACAATAGATTTTCCATAAAGATTTACGTCGTCTTGAATGAATGGATGATTTTTTCATGGGCCATTTTTGTTGTTATTAAAGCCATTCTCTCATATTTTGTTTTTGATAAAGTCCCTGATGACAGCAGATAACAGCTGATTGAGATGCTACACAAAGAAGCCCTCCAAAAATTTTAGACTGATTAATTTGTCTTCCGTGTACACCCCCTACCTGTTTCTTTTCTTACTTTCTTTCTTATTACCTACCACTGTAACATTTGAGGAGCACTTCATATAATATTTAAATTATATTTAACATCCGGAGTGCTTTTCATCTTTAAAGCTTCTTGAAAATAAAGTTAAGTTAATAAGAAGATTGCAGTGAAAGAACATGCTCTTATCTAAAGCACTACAACTTGAATTACAAGGAGAGAGAAAGTAATTGGACAAGTATATACCTTCACATGTAAATATCCCTGCTTAAGGATACTTTGCAGTGAAAAACACTATCTAAATGTCAAATTTTAACAGGGCGGACTGAACGCACCACATCTCTTCCGTGCTGAAGCAACTGAAGGATTTCCACAACATGAGATAAAAAAAACCAACTGCATTTGCAATTGAGCAAACGTTCATAAAACTGAAAGGAGATAATATCCAAGTTCTGACACTGAAAAATGATTTTATAATGACTCTCAGGGAGTGTCACTTAATATGTCCTCCAGGTCATTCTATAAGTTTTAGTTGAGGTCTTTATTAGGGCTGCCAAGTAAATGCATTATTATAGAGCACATTAAAGTCATGCTTTACTGGGGGCAGGAAAAGAGGGAGTAGAGGGGAGAGTGATTCTACTTCCAAGCATCATTATTCATTATTGGGTGAGACAATCCTAGAATATATATGTCACTCTGGGAAGGGACCATCTCCCAGTTTGTGTAGTTGAATTGATTACCTATTACTTTAAAAACACATTCATTTAGTTTTAAATACTTTTACAGAATAAGTATACCTCTAGTTATTTCTTCCTCCATTTTTGTTTTAGGTATAAGGTTATTGATTAGCTTTTAAAAAATATCTTATATGCAAATCAACACAAATATTTCCAAATGTTGTATAACCACTACATATTGCAATGCTGATGCCAATAACAATGCCTACAATGTTTCTGCATGTGTTTTCAGTTAGCTACTGCTGTGTCATAAAACATATTGGCTTAGAATAACAACTTAGAGCCTAAATAGACATTTTCGATTGCCTCATGTGCATGCAAAATCTGAACAAGAAAACAGAAGATCAAAGAAGAATTTAAACACTGCAATTTTGGTGTGAGTGAAGAATACTGAATATACTATTGAACTGCCAGAATACTGAATGATTCTATCTTAAAGGAGTACAACCAGAGTGCTCCTTTGCTATTGTTGTTTTTGTTAAGTACCATCGAGTCAATTCTGACTCATAGTAACCCTGTATAGGGTTTCCAAAGAGCAACTGGTGAGTTTGAACAGTCAACTTTGTGGTTCAAACTGACCTTGTGGTCCAGTGCTTTATCCCACATTGCCACACCATGATTCCCAGAATGTTCCTTAGTAGCAAGGTAAACAAGATTTTATTTCACTCACTTTAGATCGATTACCAGTCCGTAAAGGAGGACATCATACTGGGTACAGTAGAGGATCAGACAAAAAAAGGAAGCTTCAGTGAGATGAATTGACATGGTAACTGCAAAATGGCAACATGGGAGTGAACGAAGAAAAACGGTGAGAATTACCAGGATCAGGTACCATTTTGTCCTGTTACCTAGCTAGTCCCAGTGATCCAGACCTGCTCAGGTAATCTCAGCTGGTTTCACTCATACATCTGGTGACTAGGCCAGCTGCTGGCTGCTTTATGACTATGCGCTATTTCATGGAGTATCTCATTCTCCTCTAGGAGAGCTCCACTGCGATCTGGTGGTGGAGAGAAAAGAAACATGGTAGGCACTTCAGGGCTTAGGTCAGAAAGGTCACCCTTCCAAATAGCACCCTATCAAACAAAGGAAATCACAAGGAATGAGAACTAGGCTCTCTCTCTTGATGGCAAGACCTCCAAAATCATATGGCAAGGGCACGTATATAGTGAATTTTGAAAAAACTGGGCAATGTCTACATTCACTCTTGTATATATGTTTGTTATGTGTCAGACACTATTGTTTGTACATTGTATAAACATGTTATTTCAATTGTATATAAAATAACCCCATAAGATAGGGAAAAATAAATTATGGCTCAAAAAAGAGAAATATTCTGTCACAATCATACAGTCAAATTGTATACAAATCTATAAAACAAATCAATTTACATACTGCACAAGGCTTTTATGCACTCTCTTTTTCATATGGACAATGGATACGGGTAAAGCCCAGTGCCCCCATTTAAATACGGGGTATGTGTATAGCAAGGCAGGGTGATTTGTCATATGATGCAATTCTGTCCTCTCACTCCAAGACCAAGGCTCACTCCTCTGCATCTTTCTGTCCCATGACCCCAAAGTAAATGATGATTTGGAGCATTTCCAAGCAAAACTCCACGCTGAAAGGGCTATACATATGCTGCATTTTAAAAGCACCTTTTGTTGCGAACCATCAGTGGATTCCAGCTCACAGAGCCTATGCACTAGAAACACTGCCCAGTACTGCATCATCCTCACAACTGTCTTGTCTGAATCCACTGTTGCTGCCACTTCTCAGTCCAGCTCATTGGTGTATTCCTTTCTTACACTAACTCTCCACTTTAAAAAGCACGCTGTCCTTCTCCAGGGACTGGCCCTTCCTGACAACAAAAACAACTTGTTTTGCTGAAATTGATGCAAGGAAAAAGGCCACTAGATGATGTGGAAGAGATACATCAAACAAAAAGCAGGCATCTGCAACCTACTTAAAACACAAACAAAGAGTATATTCATGTTCTTTGGTTCACATGAAACTGTCCGGGTCATTTTTTTTTTCTCTCTTTCTTTTTCCTCAGATTATACACAACAAAATCTGCCAATAAGTTCTCACTTCAACCCCAATTTTTCCAAGGAGCAGCTGATGGGTTAAACTGATGACCTAGTGGTTAGTAGTTCAGTGCTTATCCTACAACACCACACAAAGACTCCTGTCACTTTCTAAACAATGCCAAATTTCTCATTACAAGGAGCTGTTAAGAATGTTTCATTAATATGGCCGTTTGAGAATTAAATGAGATAATGCATACAAAAGAAAAATAAAGTTGTATATTATTATGGATGACCATGATAATAAGTTATACTTGACACCTTTAAAGGGTTTTCACATAGAGTCCTAGTGTGGTGCTGTGGCTGTTTTGAGAATTAAGTGAGATAATACACAAATAAGAAAATGCTCAGTAGAAAAATAAATGTGTATATTATAATTTATGACAATGATAATAAAGTTGTGCTTTACAATTTTAAAGGGTTTTCACACAGACTATTTCATTTCATTTTTATATACAGATACAAATACCAATGATAAATGCAGAAGAATCATTATAGCTCCCCCAGATTCTCAATGCAGTTACATTTCTTTCACAAATTCGTGGAACAAGGAAAGAAGCACAGATGGAATCTGAATCAAGCCGTTCCTAGTCCAGGTCTGTGCTATAGCCTCCACAGAACTCTTTTTTTCATAAGCAATATCTTTGTATAGACTATTACATATAGGACAATTTAATTTTTAATTATATCTTTAAAAGTTAATATGTAGGCATGCTAGAGGATTGAGTAAAAACAAATATAAATAAAATTCCTATAAATCAAGTCCTGTTTTCCTAATTCATCTTATTATAAGTAGCAAACAAGAGTATAATTTAACCCAAAATCTTTTGCTCATAAAATCAAAATCTAGAATGCTATAATCTTGGAGTGTTGTACTCTCTAAATATACTCTCTACCTACATCCAAGTCTCTGAATAGTTTATTATTAATCCTTTCAATTCAAATTGCCTGGTTTACAAAAGGATCTAAAACACTTCAAAGTAAAATAACAATGAAACTTTGTTATTTCATTTTAACCTTTGCTAACACTGTTGCAGTGAAAACATTATCATTGGGTGCTGCAATTGGAAAATACCTGCTATCAAATCAATGTTCTATAGAAATGAACTGTCTGAGTTTTTAATAAAACATCCCCATCTCATTAGCTGTATGACTGTCATATTCTGTGTATTTAATATATGCTAAAAATGTAAATTAAAAGTACACATTTCAGCTTTTTAAGATCGGCAGTAAACTTAATTAGTTTGATTATGAATTTTGCAACTTTAGGATAAACAAAATGAGTCTTTAAAAATCATGTTTCTTTTTTTTAAAGAGCAGTCATTGTTGAATCATAATCTAGTGATTGTTACCACAAGCAACATATTAAAAAGTCATCAGACAGATGGTCAATCTACCTAAAATAAAGTATACAAAATATACAACTGTAATTAGACGTATTCAATTTATTAGTATCACTTAAACTTCTTGAAAAACAACTGTCATAAATTTTCTAAAAACTGACTTTTTTAAGCCATTTTTCCTTGATAGCTTTGCAATAAAATGGATCCCCATTATTTATTTTCATAGTTCAGAGCTAAAATATGTTTTAAAAATACTACAAGTGTCAATACTGCCCAAAGCAATTTACACATATAATGTGATCCCAATCCAAATCCCAACGACATTCTTCAAAGAGATGGAAAAAGCAATCACAAACTTTTTATGGAAAGGAAAGAGATCCCGGATAAGCAAAGCGCTGCTTAAGAACAAGAGTAAGGTTGGAGGCCTATCACTCCCTGACCTCAAAATATACTGCCCGGCTATAGTGGTCAAAACAGCGTGGTACTGGTACAATGAAAGGTACATAGATTAATGGAACAGAATCGAGAATCCAGAAATTAACTCATCTACATACAGCCAGTTGATCTTCGACAAAACACCAAAATAT
>NW_006408571.1:5516162-5519822 GCF_000296735.1 Chrysochloris asiatica
CGAAAACTGGGGGTGGGGGCGGTGGAATTGTAGGGGGCGGGTTTCTAGGATATACCCTTTGGTTGGTTGATGATGCATGTAGGGGATTGGAACCATGGCAATGAGATGATATACGATGGAATGAATGTAAAACTAAAGTTCTCTCATGTAAACTACCATATAATTCACAATAAAACATTAAAAAAAAAATACTACAAGTAGTCTTAAATGTATTATCTTTTACTTATTTGCCCCTGAAAACTTTCTGGAACTAATTTCTTTTTTAGAACATCATGAATGAAATAAATAGAAAGTACAAGATAAATTAACATTTCAAAAATGCCAACCTAGTAACTAAGCAGGTTTATCCTAAACTCATAGGATCCAAACACAAAATAAAGTCACGATTGGTGGAGGGCGAGCTTAAATTTGGGCAAGGACACAGTAACCTGAACAGGTAGGTTTAAAAAAAAACAAAACAGCATACTTACCTTTTCAAAATTTAAACATTAAGAGAAAATTTGAATGATTTAGCAATTATTGCTGTTGTCAAGCACCATCAAGTCAGTTCCAACCCATACAAACCCTTTAGCTTTTTAATTATTCAAAAACATATACTAATAATTGGCATATGATTATCTCTCATGTTTATATTTTCATTTTCTAAATACATATAGGAACTAGCTATATATCCAGCGCTAGTCATCGCAGTTTGTTGCTCTTCAATGGAAAAAGAAGGGCAGAGCAACATGAAAGAGGAGACAGGATTATATATGGTCGATACAACAGAGGACAAACCAAACAGCCATGAAGTCCATTCTGACTCATAGCAACCTATAGAAAAAAGGGTTCTGAAAATGTAACTTGTTACGAGAGCAAACAAACTCATCTTTCTCCCACAACTGGTTACTATTCATAAATTTGGAACAATTTGAGAATCAAAAACAATAACTAAAAATGTTTGTAAAACACAGAATATATCAAATCAATTCGTTCATGGCAACAATAAGAAAGACAGTACAATGTGCCATCACTGCAATTCGTGTACACTTAACCCTTAGATTGAAAATCTAAGTATTCCACTTATAGGAGCATTATGTTCATTTGGAAATCTCCAAAAAATGGGTATTTAAACTGTTATTTATTCTAGTCTCTTAGTAATACAACAAACATTGCTGAGATTGAATAACCTTGCACATGCATCTTTGTACATACACAATAAAAATCTGGTAAGTACGATAAACAAGAAATATGTTCAAATTAATATTTAAACAGATAAAATGAAACAGCAATGCAAGGATTTGCCTATTTTCTTACCATTAGTGTACAAAAAACGCCTTATTCCCTTACTCTCAATAGGACAGTAAGAGATCGTCTGCAGATTAACACATTATTCAATGACATATTGCTATAGTTTCCATTTGAATTATTCTTATGTGGGAAGTTAAATCTCTTTTCATATTTTTATAAGTTCCTTGCAACTGTGTTTCTAGGACCACAGTCCTTTATGGAGTCCTGGTGTGGTACTGTAGGATAAGTATGGAACTACTAACAGAAAGGACTACAGTTCAAAGCCACCAGCTGCTCCTTGGACTCCCCATACAGGTTCACTATGAGTTGGAATTGATTCAATGGCACTTAAAAACAACATAGCCTCTATATACTTTTCCATTTGTGTTGATGGTAATAGATCTCTTTCTGAAAGAGGTAGTTTTATCTCCATGTACAGACATAAGAAATTAAACCGCAGAAAGGTATGATGACTCAACTGGTGAGTGTTGTTAGGTAACGCTAAGCTGGAGGCTTACGTTGGATTCTGAAACCTATGTAGACGTTTGGCACCTAATGTACTACTGATGCATCTTTCAGAACTATCATCTCTTAGAACTACAGGTATTCAGGTTTATAGAACAGAGGTGCAACAGTGGATAATCAAACTTTACCACCACTCTATAAGGCTGAATACTTGGGTTTCTAGCTTCAGGTTACAAGTGAAAGAACGTTTAAGTTGTGGAACCCACTGAAAAGGTGATATGAAACAGCCTTTCCACAGAATAGCTCTGAAGGAGTTCAGCTTTAGCTCTTGTACAATCAATGCCATATGACAATACTTGTGCTCTCTCAAACATGCTTCTAAATCATACAATGATGTCTATTTCCATTCACTCCCCAGGACCTCAAAATACTGCCAGTACAAGCTATAAAAACAGTTTGAGGGTTTTGGCAAAAGAGATGGTTCAGACCTTGAAGTGTTCACAGAGCCTCTTTGGGGTTAATAGCACTTTTCTTAACATTAAGAAAGTGAACTTCTTACCTGTCGTACATCAAATATATAAAAACAAAAGTATGATTATTTTTGAAATTCTAGATTTCAGAAGTTATCTGAATTTTTATCAGGAAACAAAACCTAGAGAAGCAGAGGAGGCAGAATGGAATAGAGTATAATAAACTGTGGAGTTGTACCACCTAGGCTGACATTCTAGCTTTCCACTCACATGTATGTACTTTCCAGGAAGTTATTTCACCTCACTGTATCTCTAGTACCATCATCTACAAAACAGGAACACTAGTAGTGATAATCTCTTACGGTGTTGTGAGCAAAAATCTATATCTTGGGCTGGGTATTCTAGAGAATCAAAGCCAGTGAAATTCACAGATGTATATACAAAGAGAAGTTTATATCAAGGAAATGGCTCACACCGTTGTAGAGGTGGAGGAGTCCCAAGTCCAGGACAGATGAATCAAGACTGACAGGACAGATAGCAAACAGGCAGGTACGTAGGCAGTTCTAGCAGGTATGAAGGCAGGCAGCTGTGGACACCAAGGATAGGCAAATAATAGAGCAGGCCACTGGCTCAAGTCCAAACCTGGAGGTTGGAGGATGAGCCGGATGCAAGATTTTGCCTGAGTGCAAATTATATTGCAAGCAGGCCAAACCCCCAAGGACACTTCCTTTGAATTGATTGGCTGATCACAGCAGACCTCTTGATAGAAATGATTAAATTACATTAAATCTTATCACAAGAAAATCTCCATCTCAACTGTCAAACCACAGAGAGTCCTGGTCCAGTCAAATTGACACGAAGCCTTAACTAGCACAATCTAAGATAATACACGTAAACCACTGGCACACAATTTGGCTCAATAAGTGATAGCTATAAACAGTAAGAAGTCCTAGTATGGATCTGTAGGATAAACACTGCACTGTTAACCAAAAGATCTGATGTTCAACCCACTAGCCTCACCTCAGAAATCACATTCTAGGTCGCTATGAGCTGGAACTGATTGGACGGCACTTAACAACAAAATAAATGGTGAAAGAGAATTTCAGAATCACTTTGATGAACAGAACTTAGGCAACACATTCAAGAGACTAAAAACATCAAACAGAATATTTATGTGCCAATGTAATTTCCCATCCTCTTCTACCACTCAACACACTGAAATATGTCTATTCTGGTTTACATCTGAGCAAAGCACTGAAATTTATCTGCCATTCTAATTAACACTTCCAACATATCCATTGGAAATTTTCCAAAATTAATTGAAAACAAAGAAAGCTATGATTTGTTGTTGTTGTTGTTGTCAGGTGCCATCGAGTCAGAACCAACTCATAGCGACCCCATGCACAGCAGAACGAAACAATGTCCGATTCTGGGCCAACCTCACTACTGCTGCCAC
>NW_006408571.1:5519922-5520405 GCF_000296735.1 Chrysochloris asiatica
ATGGATGAACCTTGAGGACATTATGCTGAGTGAAATTAGTCAGTCACAAAAAGAGAAATACTGCATAGGACCACTACTGTAAAAGATAAGAAAAAGAAATTATACTAAAGGGGGTAGGGGGAAGTCTTTGTTGGTTGTTGGGAAGTTGGTGATGGGTGGGGGGAAGGAGGGAGGGTGGAGTGCAGGGCGGGGATTGGACACAGGAGAGCTTGGGTGCTGGGGAGTGGGGGGCAATATACAGGGAGGGAGAGGGAAGTAGAGACACCGGGCTGATGGGAGAATAATTGGGCATGTTTGAAGGGGCCAAATGGGACAGAGATAAAGGACGATATATGCACAGCCTTGGAACTGCAGGGCTCTGAGATACAGGGATTGAGTCATGGCAGGAATGGGGGGGTAGGGATCATGTTAAGATGCTTGACTGGCTTTTTTTTTGTTTGTTGGTTTGTTTTTTTTAATCTTGGTTTCCCTTGCATTATAATA
>NW_006408571.1:5524401-5567154 GCF_000296735.1 Chrysochloris asiatica
GGAGGAAAATATTGAACGTGCCATGGGCTGCCAAAAGAACAAACAGACTTGTGTTAGAAGAAGTGCAGCCAGAGTGCGCCTTGGAGGTCAGGATGGCCAAACTTCATCTCTCATACTTCAGACAAGACATATTGTCAGGAGGGACCAGTCACTGTAGAAGGATATCATGTTTGTAAGTTGAAGGGTGATAGAAAAAGAGGAAGATCCCCAGCGAGATGGATTGGTCAAGTGGCAGCATCAATGGGCTCAAGTGTGGCAACAATTGTGAAGTTGGCCCAGGACCAGGCAGTGTTTCAGTCTGTTGTGCATAGTGTCGACTTGCATTGGTACCAACTCAATGGCACCTAACAACAACAGTTTCAGAACAATAAGAAATTATTCAAAACACTTGATCTAATTTAAACAAATGCATCAACAAATAAGTAAAAACAATACAGATAAAATGAATGTTTTTGTTTTTGTTAAGTGCTGTAAGCCAGTTCCAACTGATAGTGACCCTGTATAGGGTTTCCAAGGAGCAACTGGTAGGCTTGAACTGCTGACCTTGTATTTAGCAGTCCAGTGCTTATCCTACACCACCACATTGCTGTTCCTAAATGCTGTGGAGTCGATTCTGACCCATAGCACCCTATATAAGATTTCCGAGGAGCAGCTGGTGAGATTGAACTGCCAACCTTGCAGTTAAAACGGCTTTGCAATCTGGCGCATTAACCCACAGTGCCACACCAGGATTCCAAAATGAATGTAGTTCTTTAGAATAAGTGTATTCAGTTATGTTAGATGCATTTGGATGCATCATTGTTATGACTTTGGAATATATGACAAAAACTTGAAAACATGCAGTGTAGTTTAAGACTTTCAACTGTTATTTATGGAGTCCTGGTGTGGCACTGTAGGTTAATGCATTGGATGCAAAGTCGGTTTGAACCACAAGTTTGAAGGTTAAAGTTCCCTAGTAGCTTGTCAGATGCCCTATACAGAGTCGCTATGGGCTGGAACTAACTTGACAGCACTTGACAACAACAATGTCATTCATAAGATTGTTGTGCATGGTATTCCAAATAGATTATTAATAGGAACTTGAACTATATTTTCAAATTTTCTTATTGAATCTAGGTCATAATATGCATGTAGGTATTTTTTATTATTACCAAGTTAAGGGAGGGGGCAATGATTTCAGCTAACCATTCTTGCTCACCTTTACCTTAGTTTTGTTGGCCTTAGCACTAATTATCATTATCACATTCATTGTTTTCCATCTAACAGATCATCTTCTGTGTCTTAAAACTGCTTGAACTGCTATGAGCACAGATAACACATTCTCTGGATGTGTTTCTGCCTAAGTCCTGTACGTTGTTAATACCATGTCAAGATAGCAGAACCCAGAATCATCAAGATAATACAATTATAATACACGGTCCACTAATGACTACTTAACATTTTCTATGCACTTATTAAGGAGCTCTGGTAGCATAGTGATTATGAGCTGGGCTACTAACCTCTAGGTCAGCAGTTTAAAACTACCAGCTTTTCCGCGGGAGAAAGAGGAGGTTTTCTGTTCACATAAAGATTTACAACCTCAGAAACCCTGTATAGGATCACTATGAGTTGGAACTGACTCCACAGCGCACAACCACCACCACCATTACTAGGAGTACTGGTGTTGCACTTTAACATCACCACTAGACTGTGAACCACAAAGTCGTCAGTTCAAATCTACCAGCTGTTCCTCAGAAAGTTTATACAGGATCGCTATGAGTCACTAATGACTCAACAGCACTTAACAACAACATGCAGCTACTAGGGGTGACCACCAGCTGTCTGTCAATTGTCATACTAGAGTGGCTTGCATGTGGAAACGAAACTGAAAACAATGTCACTGAAAATTCACCGTTATCCAGGTCACCAGTGGAACACAGGTTCCAATGGTGACTCAAGACAAAGACAGACTAGGAAGAAAAGCTAGTGATCTACTTCCAAAAATTGTTGTTGTTGTCGCTGTTGTTGTTAATGTCACTGAGGTAGTATAGGGTTTCTGAGGAACAGTCGGTGACCCTGAACTGCCAACACTTCAGTTCAAACCGACTTTACTTTCCAGAGCATTAATTCACAACGCCATACCAAGACTCCAAAAATCAGCCAATGAAAACTCTATGAATCACAAGGTAATATTGCCTAATCCAGTGCTGGAAGATGAGTCCCCTGGTTGGAAGGCACTCAGAACACACAGTGGCTACAACAATGGTCTTGAGCATATCAAACAGTGTGAAGATGGTCCAGGACTGGGCAACATTTCATTCTGTTGGACATGGGATCACCAGGAGTCAGAACCAACTACTAGACAGCAATGAACAACAACAACAACTAGGTATTTGGCACTATGATTTATTCCAGGTATATAGAGATGAACAAAATTATCAAATAATGTAGAGCTGACTTTAGATTGGAAAAAAAAAAAAATCTTGCATTTTTCTGTATTTTCTTGCATATTTCTGTAGACTTTTCCAAATTTTCTTACTATATTCATATTTAATTCAGCTAATTTGATTCCCCTACTAAAGGAGTCCTAGTGTGGCACTGCAGGATAATGCACCCGACTATCAGGTCATGTTATTCTGCAAGGTTGGTGATTCAAATCCACCAGGCACTCCTCGAAAACCCTAGAAAGGGTGACTACAAGTTGGAACTGACTTGATGGTACTTAACAACAACACAACAAACCAATGCAGTATCAAAACCAACATGAAATCCTTCCTGGTATCCATCGCTTTTATTATTAAGTGCTGTGAAGTAGATCTGGACTCATATAGCGAGCCAGTATAAGGTTTCAGAGGCTTTACATCATAATTGCATCCAGCTATTTTATACCTCATCTTAAAACTCATAAGCATCGTAAAATAATATGCTAACTGCTATGAAAAAATTTTTGAAGGTACCTTGTAGGGACAAATTTATATTTTTCTAAACGTATGTTTATGCTGCAAAAAGAAGCATTTCTAAATAGCTAAAAACAGCATTGATATTCTTTCCACTACCTTTTTCAATGTCTTCCATTAAAATGCAGATTCACTCCTACAGAAATAATACAGAAAAACAACTGCTCTTGTTATTCATAGAGAAAAATACTTCTCTAATGAAATATTATTAACATATTTTCTCAAATCACTGGGTAAAAACAGCTTTTTGGTGATATAACATTTCATAAATGTCTCTTAACTCTGAACTTTATAGAGATTACATATTATTGCTTTGTCCCAATTCAGGCAAAGACAGACAAAACGTATGTATTTGATAATCCTTTGTTTTACATTCCACACCTTACATGCTTTGTCCTATACACACCCAGAAACCACATCTATATTGCTGTAGTCTGGGCTTCTCCTCTGATTTTGTGGCCTGTTCAACTGACAAAGGAGCTGGCTAAGGGGACAAGTGGAGACCAAAGCCTGGCCCATGCTCTCCTTGCCAAACTCTAGTCATGGTGCAAGACTGCCAGGTTCTAGAGGATGGTGACTCTTTTTTAATTTTCTGTCTAGGAAGGGTCACATTTTCATTTTTTGTCATTTATCTTCCCAAAGCAAGTATGTTTTTATGCTTCTCACTAGGGCTTTACATCTGTTTATATAAACCAGTCTTACTGTTCTGTTTACCCTTTTAATATAAAACTAGAATCACCTGACCTTTCCTTACCCTCATTCTTTGCATACAACTGAGTCAATATTCTTCTATTCAGTTAACAATATAAAAACATTTCAAGATGTATCCTGAAGTAGAATGCTGCCTGTGATAGGCAAGTCACTTCTGATTCATTATGACCCTGTACAGGGTTTCTGAGGAGCACCTGATGGATTTGCATTGCCAAACTTGCATTTAGCAGTCCAGTGCTTGTCCTACAGCACCACAACCAGAAACTTTAGATAAGAAAATGAAAACACACGTATTGTACCAGATGTAAAGTGATAATTCCAAGTCATTGGCACTAATGATCAAAATGGTCTCAGTATCATTTTAAAATAACATGTTCATATTATAAAAGTAAAATTTTTCAATGTAGAAAAGCTAGAAAATGTACAAAAGTAAACACAAAATAGCTGAAATTTCCATCCATCACTCAGACATAACTATCAGTACTATTTTATTAGTGATCTTATAGTATTTTTAATACCAACACAAGCAAAATGTGCATATATACATATGCATTTATTTGACAAATTTATTGAATGGGCTAGATGTAGTAGAGCAGGAAACAACTTTATTTTTTATAGTCATTGCTTTTCTATTCTAATTCTTTCTTCTTCAGAAATGTCTTAGGTCAATTACAAATCCATTGGCCCTTTAAATATTAATAAACAATCTCATTTTCGAAATTACGAAATTTCAATTTGTAATTTAATGTAAAGTTAGTTGCTTCTCCTCCTCCAGCTCATGCTTGTCTCAAACTGGGAAACCTACAAAGAATGTAGGGCATGAAGGAGAGTGGAGGGGTATTAAGTGGCTTCTTGATTATTTGTTCAGTTTCTTGCTTGCAGTCATCCTCTACCATTTCCCTGTGTTGCCTCTGGCATCTACCAAATTGGAGCGATGGACAGGTTAGCGTAAAAGAAATGATTGCAAAGTTCACACTCAAGAATGCAGTTAGTGCTCATTGGGCATGACAGATGTTAGCTGTTTGTTTCAAGAATTTCTTTGGGAAACATGAAGTCTTATCTTCTCCATAACCACTCCTAGATTGCTGAGAATCCCTGCAACAGTTTCTGGTCTGTGTAATGACCCTCGCCTACACTGGTTACTTATGCATCCCACACCCTACTGACATTTTAAGCTCTATTTAAGCTTATTCTGGGGTCTTCTCATCACACCTACCTCTTAAGTATACAGTGTTCTTCCTAGCACCAAAAACAGAACCTTCTTTCATATTATCAATGAAAAAGTGCAACCTGCTTCCAATGTAGCTCTCTCTCTTTTCTCTACCATTAATAAAAGATTCAGCAAGAATTTGTTCTTTGAGTTTTTTTCATGGGAATATCAAGCAACACCCCTTACTCTACACTCTCCACATTCCATAGGCCAAAGGTCACATTTTCCAACAACCACCTGCCACACACTAACTCTTCTCTGATCACAAAGTAACAAGTGTTACCTGAGTGATTTTTCAAATTAAAATACTAAGATGTGGGTGTGCCTCCCAATATCCACTCTAAATCTCTCCTGATTGTATAGTTAAACAACAATTAAAAAAAAAAAAACCTAAATAAACTCTCCTTAGCAATTCTCTTGAAGCCACCCTCACCGACTTTAACAATTCATATGATAGAAATCTTCACCCTCTCCTATCTTAACCTCAGTTCCCTAGTCTCTCTTTAGACATCTTGACTGGACACTAACATATACAAGTACTATAGGTGGAAGTCTAGTATCTCACTTTAGAAATTGGGTGTACCCCTCTTTATGTATTGTTTTTAGCTTTGGGACATCAGTCAGAATTTAAGTTAGGAAAATTATGTACTTAATGCACTGGACTTCAAAGTTGTTTGAACATCAAGGTTGGTAGTTCAAGCTCACCAGCTTCTCCTCAGAAACCCTATACAGGGTTGGAATTAACTTGACAGCACTTAACAACAACTATATACAATGGTAGTGCAGTGGTTACGAATCGGGCTGCTAAGGTCAAGGTCAACAGATCGAAACTATCAGCTGTTCCGCAGGAGAAAGATAAGGTGTTCTGCACCCGTAAAGATTTACAGCCTCGGAAGCCCTGTATAGGGTCACTATGTGTCGGAACCAACTCCACGGCACATAACAACAACAACAACAAATATATAGTGGTGATGGTGGTGGAGGTAGGAAAGCCTCATTGATCTGCTGACCGTGAGATTGGCAGCCCAATTCGTCACCACTACTGAAATTTATGTAATTGTAGATTCACATACATTTGTAGGACACTGGTATGGCACTGTTGGAAAAGCACTAGATACTAACCAAGAAGTCAGTGGTTCAAACCCACCAACCACTCCTTGGAAACGCTGTACAGGGTCACTGTGAATTAGAACCGACTGGACAGCACATAATGATAACATACATTTGTGAGAAATAATACAGAGGTCCCTTAATGATAACACCTTGCAAAACAACAGTACCGGGATACTGGCATTGAGAAGATCTGCTGATGAAATTTGGATTTTCCTAGTATTGCTTGTAGTCATTTGTGGGCGCATCAGTGTTTACTTCTATACAATTTGATAACATGAGTAGGTTCATGTATCCACCATTACAGCAAAGATACAGAACTCCAACAACACGAGGTATGTTTTGTTGCCCTTTTATAAATACACTCATCCATAATCCCTAGCAACACTACCCTATACAATCTTTAGGTATTAGATTTTTATATTTAATATAACATAAACAGTTGCAAGTAGTAATAGTTGGTTCCTTTTTATTATTGAGTTGCTTCTAATTTATGGATGCACTACTTTTATTTAAGGAGCTCTGGTAGCGTAGTAGTTACGAATTGGGCTACGAACCTCAATGTCAGCCGTTTGAAACAACCAGATGTTCTGAGGGAGAAAGATGAGGCTTTCTGCTCCCATAAAGATTTACAGCCTTGGAAACCCTGTACAGGGTAGCTGAGTCGGAACCGACTCCAAAGTACATAATCACCACCTGCATTTATTTAATCAAGCACCTACTGAAGAACATCTGGGTTGTTTCTATTATTGGTTACTATGGATAAAGCTACAATGAACATGAGTGTACATGTTTCTGTGTAAACACAAATTTTAATTTCTGAGTGATAAATACCCAAGATGTCTTTTGTCCATTTTCTAATTAGGTTGTTTTGTTTTGGTTCTGCTTTTAACTATTGCATTTGAGTGCTATTTATATATTACAGAAACTAGTGTTTGTCAGATACGTGTTTTGCAATTATTTTCTCTGAAGATAGAACTTGCTTTTTTATTCTCTACACATGGGATTTTTATCCTTTTTTTTTTTTTTTTTAAACTGGAGCATGCTTTTGCTATCAAGTCAAATAAATCTCTGTTAACACATAATTCTAAATATTTACCCATTTTTTTTACCCATTTTTATTAATAAAAGTTCTACAATTTTGGGTTTTCCATTTAAGTCTGCTATACATTTTCGGTTAATTTTTACATTTATTGCGAGGTTTAGGTTGAGGTACTTTTTCTGTTTGTTTGTATCACCTGTAGTTGTTCAATTACTCCAGCACTGATGTAATATTTTAATTTGTTGGTCTGTGTTTTTATTTATTGGCTGCTAACATTAGGCCTTAGTCAAAGAAAAGTGAATCTATCTGAATGCCTATGGCCTTTTAAGGTGACTGCTTTAACTGTGGTCATCATTCCAATCTCATAAATAATTCCCTAATAGGTCAAAACAACTTAGAAAGATATTGACAAAAAGTTTTAACTAAACAGTATTATCCCTTTAACTTCTGTTGTGAATTGCATGAGGTTTATATAGAGGATGTTATCAGTTTTACATTCGACATTTCATACACATTTTATTTCACTTCACTGACTGCTAAATATAGCAACAGTTACCTGATTTCTTCCCTGTGTTTCCTGTTTCCACCTTCTTTCCTGGCTTTTCTGAACTTTCTCCTTGGCTAAATGCTGTCCTTTTGATCCTAAATGGATGACTATCTAAGGTGTGTATACCTCACTTATGTTACTGTTTTATTTTGTTCTTGTTATTAAGCACTGATCAGTAGATTCCAACTCATAGTGACCCAGCATAGGATTTCTGAGGACGGCTGGTAGGTCTGAACTGCCGACTTTTTTATGGTTACCAATCCAGTGTTTATCCTATAGCGCCACACCAGGATTCCTTCAGATTCCCTTTAAAAATCTAGGTATTATTTGACTGAAAATTGAGCCACGTGATAAGTTCAGTTCCAGAAATGAAGGGTGGCTAAGGGGCGTAGTCGCAGGGTTCCAGCAGCTTTAAGTTTTTATGATTCTGAATTTTGTTCCATTGTTTTCTCCCACTGTAACTTGGACCTTCTAATAGGATCTCTTTCAGTGCAACTGGGAGTGGTAGCTGGGCACCATCTTTTTCTCTGACGTCAGTTTAGTGGATTACTGATGTCCATGTGGTCCATTATTCCACTAAAGTAATTGTTTCCAAGTGTCTGTCTTTAATTTTCATCAGTCTTCTTTCCTCCAACAAGAAGAGACTCATAGTTGCACCTTAGATGGCTGCTCATGAGCCTTTAAAATCCGACTCAACTCTTCAAAGTAGGATGTAGAACATTAACTGGCTGTAGAATACCCTGAGACTATGATCCTCAGCCCCCAGACCAAGCAATTCGTTCCCTTAAGGTATTTTGGATATGCTTAAGACATTTTAATAAATGTGCTCTCTGTATGCTCCATCACATTCTTGGATATATGCAGCAAAGGTAAAAAAAACAAAAACAAAACCAAAAAACTACTCATGTACAAATGTCTCCGGTCAGAACTATACGTATATTTGTGGGTCTATACCCATCTCCCTTCCACATCATTCAGCCTGAGTGTCAATCCATGCATCTACCTGGAGATTACTGTTCTTGGAGTACTGTATATGTAACAGTATTTATCTTTGTTACCTTCAACCTTTGCACTCCTCCCTGTGTTTTCTCCTGCCTCCATCTTTGTGTGTGTGTGCCAAATTCTCTCTTATTGTACACTGCCTTCCTCTCTACCCAAGTTAATATGTGTCTACCTACTGGCTAGAGGACAAATAGTACTTATTAGTCTTTGATTACTAACTAAATAAAACAAAGACAATTTAAATCCAGGGCACTAGCTATCAGCTGACTTTGGAGAAACTTAGAAATTAAAATTACACAAATCATTTCTGCAATCTCTGGCTCAGAGTAGAAACCGGTTAAGAAAGATAAGATGAAATGATTTGATATGTCATCCTGGTGTGGTGCTGTGGGTTAATGCGCCAGACTACAAAGCTATTTGAATCACAAAGTCGGCAGTTCGAGCTCACCAGCTGCTCCTCGGAAACCCTATACAAGGTCACTATGGGTGGGAACCGACTCTACGGCACTTAATAACAACAACAACTTTTTGTCTACATTGTGATTTAACGTTTTGAAATATATATACACCATGTCTGTGGTGGTGGGCTGTTTAATGGACTTAAGAAAAAAAAAAAAGAAAAGGCAGGGGTTGTTGGGAATATCACGAGTCAGCACTGCTTCACAATTACCAACAAGGGCAACCTGTTAATGGTGGTGGTGGAGTCTGCTCTGACTCAGCAACCCTGTAGTACAGGACTTCCAAGGCTGTAAATCTTTACAGGAGCAGAAAGCCTCCTCTTTTTCCCAAGGAAAGTTTCCCACGGTAGTGTCGAACTGCTGACCTTGAGTTTAGCAGCCCAATTCATAACCACTACGCTCCCAGAGATCCTTCCAATCATGCAAATGTTGTGTGGCTTTTCCTCGCTAGTGATACAATTTCCAAATTTCATAAAAGACTTTATTTTCCAATGTTCTTCTCTCGTACCAAGAATATATGTCCTTTGCCTGAGCAGCATCCAACTCCTTCCATTTATACTTCTTATACATAAGAGGACTCCTAGTGTGGGACTGTAGGATCAGCTCTGGATTGTGAGTCACAAGGTTGTAGATTCAAACAAACCCTATACTAGGTAGCTACAAATTGGAACTGACTCGACGGCAACATACAGGGAAGTGCATCCAGAATCATGAAACATTTTAAATTATTATATATCAAAGAATATATTATTAATAAATATATTATTTCTTCATAGTTTAAACATCTTATTCAGACATTATGCTTAGCTTAGCTAACTTTTGGCTTTCAGACAGTAAAAGAAGAAGCTAAAATGAACAAATAAACATCATGGTTTCTCCATCAATTTGCAAAACTGTTGCTGAGATGGAAAGGTCTCCTAAATGTCACCATTATTTAATAGAGAATCATTCACAGGTGTTAGAAGAGGATCACACTTTGATTGTGCTAATGCTCCACATGACACACAACATATAAAATCTAGACTGTCTTTGCCCTAAATAAATCCATGGTCTAATTTAAGAAAAAGATTAACCTAAATTAACCAATCACAAAGCAATGGAAAGACTGAAAGGGGATGCAAGTAACTGAGAGCTAGTGCATAGCACACGGAGAATTTTCTAGGTGGCCTCAAACATATGACTGAGACTATAAGCTGGAATCGTGAAAAGTTTGGAAAGAATATGTAAAACAGGGTTTCAAAGAGTTGGTGGAATAACAGAATTTTTTAAATACTGGAAATTTTCCATGAACTTTTTGGAGCCCTCTTATATCAGAAGTAACCAACTATATTTCAAGACCAATCATTTTGCATCCATTGTTCTGACTTCCTTATTATTATCCCAGGTCAGCTACTTTACTCTTCTGACCTTTTTACTCAACTTCAAGTGGCAATACAAATGCCCATTTATACTAAGTCTATTTAATTTCACTCAGATTATTTTGAGAGATGTTCCTAAAGTTTAGTGTGTTGATTGAAATTCTAGAATTTCAGAAGGTTACAAATCGGGCTGCGAACCTTAAGGCCAGCAGTTCGAAACTATCAGCCGCTACGCGGGAAAAAGATAAGGCATTCTGCTCCCATAAAGATTTACAGCCTCGGAAACCCTGTACAGGGTCGCTATGGGTTGGAACCGACTCGACGACAACAACAACAACCAGATGGCAACAGTTTCCAGTTCAGACATTAAAGCAACTGTACATAACAATATGCCACACTCAACAATCACTGCAAAGAAATATCTGGTGTTCAGAATTCTAACAATTAAATATTTAACCTTCTTTGTGAAACAGTTACTTCCAACTGTATACAACTGTCAGCCTTGCCACAACCCAAACTGACTTGTTGCTATTGTTACTATTAGGCACAGTTGACACAGTTCTGACTCACAGCCACCCTATGTACAACAGAACAATGCCCAGTCCTGTACTACCCTTAACATTGTTGCTATGTTTGAGCTCATACTGCAAACTCAGTGTCAGTTCATTTCACTGAGATCTTCTCTTTTTCACTTACCTTGACCAAGTATGGCGTCCTTCTCCAGGGACTGGTCCCTCCTTATAACATGTCCAAAAAACATGTGACAAAGTCTTGCCATCCTCGCTCCCAAGGAGCATTTCAACTGTACTCCAGGAAGATTTGTTCATTTTTCTATCAGTTCATCTTATATTCAATATTCTCCACCAGCACAATAATTCAAATGCATCAATTCTTCTTCAATCTTCTTAATTCATTGTTGAACTTTGCTATACATATGAGGTGACTGAAAACACCATGGCTTGGGTCAAGGTCATTTTAGTCCTCAACATGACCTATTTGACTGTTACCACCATAAAGAAATCTTTTGCAGCAGATCTTCCGATGCAATATGTCATTTAATTTCTCTACTGATGCTTCCAGAAGCATAGATTGTGGATCAAAATTAAAAATTTATAACTTCAATATTTTCTATATTTATCATGATGTTGTTTATTAGTCCAGTTGTAGGTATTTGTAGGTGTTTTCTTCATCTTCAACTGTACTCCATATTGAAAGCTGTACACATTATACTTTTTTAGCACTTCACTGCATTTTTCCTACCCAAGTAACAAAGTATCTCCTATTATAATGTAAGAAAATGGTTGGAAAGATTGATTCACTAACTAAGCTAGAGCCATATCTTGAAATTATATGTAGCATCAGTTTTAGTACGGGCCCTCCTAAAGCAGCAGTTAAAATATGATGTTTAAATCTCTTCAGTAAATTCAACTTAGCAACAACACTTAAGAAATTCTAGATAGCTTTGATAAGCAGTGAGTGAAAGCACATCTTTTGCGCATAGGAGTATATTGATTTTAATTTTAAAAAATACCAAAATTGGCCAAAGTATCCCAGAAATTATACTGAGATTATTTCAAGTAGGACATGATTATGTAATTGAAGGCAAATGCATTTTAATCCTTTCATGATCCAATTCTTTTCTGCTCTGAATTGTTTTTTTTTTTTATATATACCATGTGTTTTCATTAATGGAAGGCATGCTAAATCAAGGAGCATTTCTGAATTGTTATAAAACATAGATTTCTGTAAGTATTAAGTCGGACACATACATCCCTAAAGACTCAGAGAACAGAATCACTGGTCCACATCTATCCCTATGGCATTAACATCACTTTCTAAATCCCTTCGTCAGTGCATACAATACATGCACCAAAAATGAGGTAATCACACACACCTGATATCACTGTATGACCTGCAGCTTCCAATTAGCACCAAAAAAAAAAAAAGCCCCAAGAAATAAAATTACCAGCTTCACCTTCCAATAAGAAGGCAAAAGAGGCAAAACGTTTGCACAGTCACACCCCAGAAAGCACCACCTCAAACACAGGCTGTAAAATTAGTAATTTTGGGTGAGCAACCATTTCTTGTTTCAAATACTAATACAGGTCCCTGCCTGCCGGCAGTATATACTATCAATAAGAAAGTAGCTTCCCAACAAACCCCAGAGATAGAAAATGTAGGTGAATACTATATATATCCCATGGAGCATGAAGGAGTCTGATTTGTGAAGGTCTTAGAAAAAAATGAAGGAAAGAAACTGTGCTGTAATAACCCTCAGAAAGATACTTAATTTCAACAACGGTTTTAGAAAAGGCTATTAAAATGGGACCTTTTTGTTTTTGTTTGAGACCCCAAAGGCAAACAATAGGTGAAAAGCACTCCCTTATTATAAACAAAAGCACTAGGATTCTCTGTGAAGAACCAGGGAAGGATGTGCTCAAAATCCAGTTTTGTGAGTCTTAGTCTTTTGAAGTTTAATTGGTCATATTGCTTTACTTTGTTTTCGGGAGATTTGTTGGTATATTTCTAAATCTCACCACCATCTCTTCACCTTTACGGAAGTTACTCCAAAAAGCTTAATATTCAAATACTGATAGTGGGGGTAAGGGGGCACAGTATTTAGTAGCTAACAGGCACCTGAGGAGTTTCAAATTAGAGGTTGTAACCTGGGTGCTGAATTAGAAGAGCAGCGGGGGCACTGACTACATTTTACCTTCAGGAGCCAAGACGATGTAAATGTTTCATAAAAATCAGATATACGGAATTTCAGAGAACAAGCTGGAATCCTGTCCAAGAAGAATGCACAGAAGGATAGAGTAACCCCAACAGAAAGGATAAATGTCCTGATATCCAAGAACCAAGGAAGAGACATTGCACATTCAACCAAAAGAAAATATATTTCTTTGTCATAGAAAAAAATAGCCTAACATTCCAATGGGGCACCAAAGAGGTTCTCATTTCTTCCTGTTTTTACACTATGCTGTGGTAACATAAACCCCTAAATTTTAGTGCCTTAAAACCATGAAGATTGATTTCATTCTCATATGAAATGCTCACTCTGGGTCATTTAGCAGAGAGAGAGTACAAATTTTCATGGATGTGTCAGAGATTCAGGCTGATAGAAGAGCCAACATGCACTGTTGAAGTTGCTGGCTGTAGTATAAGGCGGAAAGGTAAGAAGATCTCTGAAGAACTTCACATCAGTTACACGTGTCAAAATGGATCACATATTCTCAGTAAACCACAGGAAACCCATGTGCCCAAGAGGCACAAAGCAAGATATATCTGTTACATAACACACAGGACTACCACACTGCCCTAAAGTTAAAAAAAAGAGAGAGGAAGAGAGAGTCTAAAAGCAGAGGGAGCTTATCTCATGTGGCATTCATGTTCAACAAGTTACTCCTCACTTTTGCCTCTTTTAACCCACGAATCGGGCTGCGAACTTTAAGGTCTGCAGTTCCAAACTACCAGTTGTTCCGTGGGAGATAGATGAGGTTTTCTGCTCCCATAAAGATTTATAGACTCGGAAACCCTGTACAGGGTCACTATGGGTCGGAACTGACTCCACGGCACATAACCATCACCACCACTGCCCCCGTGAGTGGAGCCAGAGACAACCTAATTGAACAGTGCAAATAGTACTGAAGTCAAGGTGAGAGGGGGGAAAAACAACACACATACACAGAAAAGATTACTCAACTGTCTGTTCCCACAGCAGGTGGCCAACACAAACCTGACCAGAACTAAAGTAGAAAACAGTCAAACCTTAAATGAATTTTTAAATTTTATTACAATGAGAGAGACATAATAAAAGGAGATGTAATGCAAATGAGGTTATTTATGCTATTAAAAAGTGAAAAGGGAACATTTAATTTTCTAAAATTAAGTGCATAAGCTATGAAGCTTACCAGACATTTTATTCATGAACAAGAAAAGAATCAGTCCAGTAGAGCAGGTCTGCATGGAGAGTGGGAGAAGTAAAAGGGGGAATTACCTGTTTGTTTAAATGAAAAATGCACATATGACAAAAATTTGTGCTAGGCAAACACAGCTTCAGTGAAACAAATCAAAAAGAAAGTAACTGGGAGGAGAATTCCAAAAGAACCCACATAAAAACAAAACTACTGTAAACCTTTAGAAAAATACTATGTACCCAAAGGAACTTCAGAAGCATTAAGATGAAAAGCTGTTACAGAAATGGGGGGAAAAAGTTTAGAAATCAGACTAGACTACCTGGAGTTTATCTCAGATACATGAAACCAAAATTACAAATAAACATGCAATGAGAATCTAATTTAAGTAAAAAACATTTAGGAAAATGCTCCATCACAGCAAAATGAATGGCATAAAATCTGATTAGATGCTATCTCCCTGGTCAAATGGGAATCCTGGGCAGAGATGACAAATATAATTTATTTCCAATAAACTAGATTTTAGGCACAGAAAGATAGCCCCTTATACTATTAGCAGACATTAATAGCGGGCCTCTCAGAAGCAAGCTACCATTAAATCTGTAACTCTTCCTTCTTTGAGTCTTTCTTTGTCAATGATGTAAAAAATATTAGAAGAAAACACGGTACACATGTCTGAAAGTATTAAATCTTTAACACACAAAATAATTAGATATCATTTTATGTAATTTGCATATAACCTGAAAGGGGATAAAAATGTATGCTTATTCTAAGCCAAAAAAAAAAAAAAAAGTAGCATACAACTCTCAATGACTCAATGATATGAAACAATCCATCTATAGAGTCCTGGTGTGGTGCTACAGGATTGATTAGCATTGGACTACAAACTGCAAGGTCAGCAGTTCAAACCCACAGCCACTCCTCAGAAACCCTACACAGGGTTACTATGAGTCAGAATTGATGAAACAGTACTTAACAAAAACAAATCCATCTTTAATCAAGCTCTTAAACTGTAATTGTTCGGAATTATTAACCATTTTTGACAAGCTATAAAATAAAATCTTATTATATGAACATCTGAAAAAATTGTTACAAAAAGGCAATGGAAATCCAATATTAACAAATGTATTGTGAGTCGATCAGTTTTGTTCTTACTTTTATGTACAAAACAACAGAACAATTTTTGAAGGTAAAAAGCTTTACTACCCTTGATATTACTTTATCAGTGGCTTTGAATTGTATTTATTATAAGGATGGTTTTCATTGGTGTAGCTAGCGAGTATACAAGTTTATTTTACAGTCACTATCTATTCTGGTAGCGTAGTGGTTACGAATCGGGCTATGAACCGCAAGGTCAGCAGTTCGAAACTACCAGCTGCTCTGCGGGAGAAAGATGAGGCGTTCTGCTCCCGTAAAGATTAACAGCCTCGGAAACCCTGTGTAGGGTCGCTATGAGTCGGAACCGATTCCACGGCACATAACAACAACAACAACAATCTACTGTATGGAATCTCGGCGTGGCGATGTGGGTTAATGCAGCAGACTGCAAAGCCGTCTGAACTGCAAGGTCGGTGGTTCAAGCTCACCAGCTGCTCCTGGGAAACCCTAAACAGGGTAGCTATGAGTCGGAACCAACTCAACGGCACTTAAAAATAACAACAACATCTACTGTATCATTATAAACTCCTTGTAAAGTTGGCAGAGCAAGAAGGCATTAAAAAGTCTATTTTACATATTAAAACTAAGGTTTTGAGAAGTTAAGAGATTTGTTCAAGATCTAATAACTGAAAGAAATAGTAGAGTCAGGATTTGAAACCAAATAAATAAGTTTTTATTCTTTTGCATGCTATCTCTCTTGCCAGTTGAAAATAGCATTGCCATTGTTTTGGATTCAATTTAAAATTTTCTAAGTGATCTAATAATCTAAAAATTTATTTAATAATACTTTATTAAAATTACAACTGAGATAATAAAAAAAGAGAAAAACTGACAAGGCAGACATGATTCTTTTCCCTTAAGGATCCCAATCTTGAAAGATACACAGGCCCATGAACAAATGTAATAATAATAATATATTATATAATGTATATAGTAAGAGAAGCATGTAGAGAAATTGCTTTCTGTCCAGGGCTTTTGAATTGGTTCGTTGAGACTGTGATACTAAATTAAGTTTTGAAGGTTGAATAATAGTTGACCAACACACTATGGGGAAGTCTAGTTCTGTCAGGAGTCCTGGTGTGGGCCTGTAGGATAAGCACTGGACTGCTAACCAAAGGCTGGCACTTAACAAGAGCAACAAGTTCTGATAGATGAACCCAGATGTGAAAAGGCATAACAATTTAAACAGAATGCCTTATAAAGAAGTAGAAGGTTACTTTTAAATAGCATTTTTAATATCTAAAAAATTAGTGTGAATTATTAACTAATCCATTAGAGCTTTATTCTTATTAGAAATCAGTATATTTGACATCTATTTCTTTCTTTCTCCACAATGAGAGCTGAATGGAAAATGGATGATTTTTTTTTTTAATGCAAATAACTTCCCCATGGTTTTCTACCACTACCAGTTACAAAACATCAGATTATCATCCTTATTCTTCAATTGTAATTTGAAGACATTAATTTCTATTGAATATCATTGTACACCTTTCTCTGAGATTTGCTTTGACATAATCTTTGACTCTTTCTTTCTCAGCCAGGTAGTAATGAGTTTAGCTTTTTGCCCCAATCCCTCTGTAAAACCCAAATTATGCACCAACTATGGAGTCCTGGTGTGGCACTGTGGATTAATGTGCCAGACTGCAAAGTCGTTTGAACTGCAAGGTTGGTGGTTCAAGCTCACCAGTGGCTCATGGGAAACCCTGAATAAAGTCACTATGGGTCGGAACCGACTCGATGGCACTTAACAACAACAACAACTGATGGACAGGACCAGAATCTTCAGGTCCAGTATGATGGTTCTCCAATCCAACTCCTCTTAACAGTCATCCAGACCTGAGCATTTTACTAAAGTACATAAGCATCTAGCAATAACATGCAAACTTTATTTCATATCACAATCTTGTTCAAATACAGTTTGAATGATCATAAAACACTTCATTTTATAGTGATTATAGTTTCTCTGCTAAAGATTTTTTTTTAAGTTATGCACTACCCTGCAAAAATAACCTTACATATTGAACCAACCTTCTATGATCTGCTTCTATATATAGTTTCCACATGTACAAATATAAGAACACTAACTCACGAATCTGTCCTCAAATGTTCTCAATAGACTATAGCAAATGGTGCTTTAGGAAAGAAACAGCAATGGAGAGTCATCAATCTAATTTAGGTAGAATGGGTTTTTAAGATAAACAGTGCAAAATTAAAATCATGAGCAGGGAGGCAAAATGATGTGCTGATGGGTTGAGTGCTTAAGATTAGGCTAGAGAACTAATTAGTGGGCATGTCTGAGAGGGATGCATCCAAACATAGGTAAACAGATTAGATGACTGAGGTCACCTATGAAGAACAAGAGGAACATCTGTGAAACACAAATCTGCTACTTCCCTCTCATACACACATACTTCTTCGGCATTGCTGCTTCCATTTTGGTACCCAACAGAAATTCAATCACCCCAATGTTACTAAGACCTGTGTGGTATGCTGAAGAGTTCACAATCAACGAAGCAATGCCATTACACACAGTGTAACACCGAACATGAAAGATGCCCATTGGACACCTCTCTTCTCAAGTTCTTATCTGATCCGTGCACAATTAATCCCTGTGCCTTTTACCCATAGTGTGCAGTCCCACACTTCTCAAATGTCATTTGTATAATGTAATCTCATAATTTATTACAAACTTTAAGTCAAGTGTGTCCCAGGAAGTGCTTTCCCTTTGTAAATAATTTATTTCTGTCACATTACAAATTTTATGATGAGAATGCTTTGATTACATAAAAAGAAAAAGTAATAATAAATACTGCATATGAAAAATGAAATATTTGAGTAGACTAAATAAATGAATAAGGTAAGTCCAAAGAAAATCTGATTCACCAGCACTTAAATAATGCATTTGTACCTAGTAAATGTTCAACTAATGCTGCTGATGATTATGGGAAGTATCTCAAGTGTGACAAAAGAATAGCACAGGGAAAATTAGTGCTGTAAAGAAGTGTAGCATATATTTCTTGGGCAGTGAGGAGTTAACTGGATATGAAGAAAAATAAGGTGAGGTGGGAAAGAAGAATGGTTTAGGTTAGGCTATTATTAAAATAACGAGTCTGGATAGAACAAATGGCTAAGCGCTTGACTGCTAGCCATATGACTGCCAGTTCTTACCCTCCCAGGGACTCCATAGGAGAAAGACCTACCTACCTCTGTAAAGATTACAGCCAACACAACGTATTATGGGGTAGCTCTACTCAGTCACAGTGGGTCACTATCAGTCAAAATGGACTTGACAGCACACAGTAAGAACAATTATAAAAACAATTCTCTATTGAGTACGCAGGCAATTCTTAACAAAACCTTTCTAAGCACTTCCTACCCTCAAGGGTAAATCTGTGTCTCTGTATTTAGTATTTTACATGTATATAACACAAAATCTCAACATACAGTTTACCTCAGTAATTTATCAGCTCTTTCCCACACCTGCCTGTATGCCTCTGAATACCAGATCCCTTCTCCCAGGTCAATACGCATTTTATCCAAGACCTACTGTGGTGCTTAATACCAAAGATGTGAAGAGTAAAGATTTAATAAATGAATGAACCAATCTTCCATTGTTCTACAACCACATTTTTCTTGTAACAATAAGTTTTTCTAATAAGATTTTCTAACAATGGTATTTTAAAGAGCTGCCAAGATTCCATTTACCTTCTCACTAAGCCAGCAAAGTAAAATTCTATCAGCACTGCACTGTAGCATAAGCACTAGATTGCTAGCTATTAAGGTTGGTGGTTCAAACCCACCAGCCACTCCTTGGAAACGCTACAGAGGGTCACTGTGATTCAGAACCAACTCAACAGCACAGACAAAAACAACAGCAGTAGTTCAAAGTTGATTTAACAATTTTCCTATTAGCCATTAAGATTTATTTTTTCAAATCTTCACTGCTAAACAATACTGTAATAAATATAAGTTTAATTTTATTTCTTCCTTTCCAATCTGTTTGCCCTAAGTCCTTTTCTTCCCTTGCTTCACCACCTAGAATCTCCATCACAATGTTGAGTAGAAGTGATGAGAGTAGATATCCTACACTTGCTTCCAAACTTTTAAGAAAAGTATCTGGTCTTTCGCCATTATGTATATTAGCTATGGGTTTATTCCAAGTGCTCTTTATGAAGCTGAAGAATCTCCCTTCAGTTCCTTCTTTGCTAAGAATTTTTAATCAAGACTATTGCTGGTGTTGGATTTTTCTGAAAGGATTATTTTCTGCATCTAATGAGATGAGCATGCAAGGTTTTGCTTTTTAATCTGTTAATAAGGTAAACTATAGATTTCCGAATGATACTCCAACTTGGATTTTGGAAAGGCACCTGATGTGGTCAGAATTTATCATCTTTCTGTATACTGTTGATTTCTATTTGCTAATAAATTTTATATCTATGTTCATTAGAATAATGGTCTACAGTTTCCTTATATTATCTTTTCATCATTTTAGTATGAAAGTTATACTGGTTTCCAAAAAATCTTTGGGAAGCATTCCCTTTCTACAGTTTCTTGTAAGAGATAGTGTAACACTGGTATTTTTTATGTCATAAATATTTGTTACAGTTTATAAGTGAATTCATCTGTGCATGGGATTGACTTTGTGTGAAGAATTTATTGTTGTTGTTTTATTAAAAAGATGTATTAAGTTATAATTTATGCACCATTAAATTTACTCATCTTAGGTCAAGAACTCAATGATTTTAGTAAGACTACAGACTTGAACAATCCTCGCCACAACCAAATTTCCTGTCAGTCCAAAAGAATCTGTGATCCCATTTTCATTCACTGTACCTACCCCCAGTATCAAGCAAACACCAATATATTTTCAATTTTATTCATAACTTTGAATCATTTAGTATCTCATGTTTACCTTCTTGGATTACTGGTGTGGCACTGTAGGAAAAGTAGTAGATTGAAAGGTGGGTTTCAACCACAAGGTCAGTGGTTCAAATCCACCAGCCACTCCTCGGAAACCCTATACAGAGTCAATGTAAGTCAAAAATGACTAGACAGCATTTAATAACAACAATTTACTTCTTACTAATTCACCTGATGAAAATAACATTACATTTCTATGGATTTGCTTCTTGAGACTTTTGATATTAATGGAAATATAAAATATGTGGTATTTCGTGTCTGGCTTCTTTGATGTAACCTAATGTCTCTGAGGTTCATTCACGCTGTAGCATGCAAAGTAATCCACTCCTTTGTATTGCAAAATAGTAATTCTATTGTATGGATATACCAGGTCTTGTTTATCTATTCACTAGTTGATGTGCATTTAGCATAGAAAGATGTTTAACTGAAAACAGAATTTCTTCAAAATAGATGAAGCTATTCAGGCAATGTATTTCTTCTTGTATATACATTACATATCTTTGCAAGGTAGCAGAATTTTTATAGGTAAGAGAAATGTGAATCCAATGTTATGAATATATGCAATTTAACAGGTATTACTAAATACCTCTCCAGATGTGTGGAGGCTCTTCACAATGCTACCAACTGCATATATGAGTGTCTCTTTCTCCATCCACTATAATGCCAATACCAAACTTTATGAATGTTTTCATCTTCAACCTACTCATCAACAGAGACTGTCGCACAAATGTGGTAATCTGCATTGTTTTGACTATTACTGAGGCTACATATTTATTGTTCATTTATATTCCATTCACCCCTTAACCCAATTTCCTCTTCAATATGAATCTGTCCTACTCTGAAATGACTGGTGACAAAATTCCAGTATTATTTAGTTTAGCCCTGGACACAATAGATACTCAACAGGCATTTCCTGAATGAGGTGATAAGTTCTTCTGGTTCCTGAGAGGTGATAAATCATTTTCAGTTATCTTACCATCCACTTTTGCCTTCTCTCCTTAACAAAATAGCAAGATTCTTAAGAACATACACCAGCAGTTCCATACATCATTTGCCCTGATTATCATTCAGAAAGTCACTTTATCATCACTACATATTTTAATACTAATTGAGAATTAAATTTAATGACTTGAGACCAAATCTATAGTTCTAAGGTTTATTTGGAGTGAAACAAAAGAAAAACAATCTGTAATCCATAATCCTATGCTTAACCAGCAGGTGGACAATCAAGGACATATCTTCATGAGAATGGTTTTTAGAAGGTTAAAATGACAATCTGTAACATATTTGTTGATGTTGTTCAAAATGACAATCTTTTAACATATTTGTTGATGTTGTTAAGTGTCATTGAGTTGGTTCTAACTAGCGACCCTGTTTAGCGTTCCAGGGTTATACTTTTGAGGGAACAGAAAGCCTCCTCTTTTCTTCCAAGAAGCAACTGGAGGACTGAATAGCAGACCTTGCAGTTGGTTCTCAGTCCAATCGTTACCCTATAAAACCACTGTACTCCCAATTAAATATCTATGTATTTATATGATTATTGTTGTTTTAAATGCTGTTGAGTCATCTGACTTTTGGGGACCCTGTATAGGGTTTCCAAGGCTTTAAATCTTTGCAGGAGTAGAAAGTCTCATCTTTATATATATTATATATATATATGTATATATATGATAATAAATGCATATATATACATATCCAGTAAAAAGATAAAGCCTCTCCCTTTTGACAAACGAAGCCAACCTTTTCAAAATCAACATTTATCACAAGGCACTGTTGTGGGACTCCCTTGGTACACCAGGACCAATACTGTTTTTATGCTAATTATTTCGCTTCATGCTGGCTACTAGATAGCTATCTTGCAGCTAACCATAGTTACATTATAATAGAATGACATTGTAAGAAGACACAAAATCCTCTTGTGCAGTCCAATTTAGAATCCATTTCAAAAACTATAGTGCTAAACCCGGAAGCTGAAATGTGCAGGGAATCTTAGATTTTTGCATATATTTCTCTTGTGCCAAAATTTTGTTTCAATTTTTGTAAAGACAATAATTCTCTCTTTATACACAGTTTGATATTATGTTCTATTATAACTGCAACAAAAAAGTAATTTGTCTTCCAGTCCAGATTTCTAAATTTGCATGTAGTCTTAGTCATTTTGTTGCTAGAGAAAATATACTCACAGTTTATACTGACAATGGCATCAAAACTCCAGGGGAAAAAAACGGTATTTGACTAACCCTTGCATAGAGTGAAGATGAGCTGTTCTTAATAGTAAGTAGAGAATACATTTACAAAAGCAACAATATTTCTTCTAGTTCTAAAATCCTAGCATGCTTCACATTTTATCAAAAGAGCACAAAATTATTTCAATAGGCCTTTAAAAAAATTTTTTCAAATCTATGAGTCATTTAATATCTACCATTTTACCTTTTGACTGGTGTGGTGCCACAGGATAAGCATTGGACAAAAGGCTGATTTAAACTGTAAGGTTAGTGGTTCAAATCTACTAGCTGCTCCTTGGAAATGCTATACAGAGACGCTATGTGTCAGAAGCAACTCGACAGCACTGACCAACAACATCTTTTTTTCTAATCCACTTAATGAAAATAACATAACTAATGTCATTAGCATTAAAATCATTAAAATAAATTAGGATAAATGGACTATACCATTCTTAAGAAAATTCCATTGCAAAATACATGATCTTGTATTAGCTTTTTGTCCAACTTCAGTAATTATGCCAATAAGCCAATATTTCACAAGCTAATTTTTTTCAAGTGTTCATAGAAATTGGATAATTGGCCTGTAAATATTAAAAGCAATGGTAGATGCTACCTGAGTCATACTAAATATACATAGTAAAAAGAAAAATGTAGAACTTCAAAAAAAGGTACTCTACTTAAACATTGTTCAGAAAAAAATGTACTCTGCATTTTGTCTTCCTTTTCTTTAATATCACAACTCTTTAAAAATAGCTCAACTGCTCAGATGGACTTTTACTTTTTTTAAGTTTTATTGTGAATTGAGTGGCGTTTACATGGGAGAACATTGGTTTTACACTCCACTGTGAATCATCATTCAACAGTATTTGCTTCTATTCCTTGATTTTTTGTGTGTTTTTTGGGGGAGAAGTGGGTAGATTACACAAAAACACTCAGGAATATATAGTAATGTAAACAACCAAAGGGTACATTCTCTAATCCTGCCTCGTGGCTGCCAACACTCAAGTTTTTCTCTTTCCTTGAGTCAAGAGTCCTCAGCTGCTCTCTCTCTCCATGTCATCACCTCTGCCTCCATCAGATGGACTTTTTTGTTTTACAAAAACAAGTATTATAAGATTTATATGCATTTTATTAAATTGTGTTATGTAAGTAATAACTTGAAGAAAACCATCACAAACACTCATCTATAACTATTAATTTTTTTAAATGTATTCATGACACTTGTTAAGTACCTTCTCCAATGAGAAAAAGTCCTCTCATCAATGCATATCAAAATATATGTTATCATTATGGAAGTTTAACATGATCGAATGAAGTTAGACTCATAGAAACCTTATAGGGCAGAACAGAACTGCCCATAGGGTTTGCAAGGAGCTCTGGTGGCATAGGGGTTATGGGTCAGGCTGCTACCTGCAAGGTCAGCAGTTCAAAACAGCCAGTGATTCTGTGGGAGAAAGACGAGGCTTTCTGATCCCGTAAAGATTTGCAGCCTCAAAAACCCTGTACAGGGTCACTACAAGTCGGAACCGACTCTACGGTACTTAGCAACAACAACAATCTGTATTGGCGTAGACTTCCAAAACTCTACTGCAGAGCTACTGGTGAATTCGAATCACAGACCTTTTGGTTAGCATCTGATACTTTAGCCACTGTGCCCCCAGGGGTCCATTCTAGTATCAAGTTTTACAGTTTACTTGGCATTTGATTATCAATTGAGAGTTTTATTTTTATTTTTCCGAAGCTTAAACTTAGGTGTGGTCAGATTTAAACTCAAGAATACAGTAGATAGATAACTAAATTTCCCCCTTTTACAGAAAGTTTAACACTGAGCCTTATATGATATGTTATTTAAGTACATGTATAATCCATACCTTCTGATATGAATCGATTGGGTTCTCTAGTTATTCTTGCTCTATTCTGGTGGTATAGAATTAAGCTTACCTTGGGAGACTTTAGGAACCCATAATGTTCTCTTGTGGCGCTGTGGGATAAGCTCTGGACTGCATGGTTGGTTTGAACTTCAAGGTTGGCAATTCAGACTTACCAGCTGCTCCTCAGAAATCCTATACAGGGTCACTATGTGTAGGAAGTGACTCAAGGACACCCAACAACCACCAAAGAACCCTTAAGCAACTGTATTCGAGCACTGGTGGTGCTGTGGGATAGGACTTCACTCCATAAGAATAACCACAAGGTCAGCAGTTCAAATCTACCAGTCACTCTGCTGGAGAAACGAAAAGGCTTTCTGCCCCCGTAAAGATTTAAACCATCAGAAACTCTATACAGGGTTGCTAGGAGTCAGAATCAACTCAATGATACCCAATAACAACAACATTTTTTTCTTGAAGTTGCATTTACTAGAGAGTTAGATCATGTTAAGGGTTTCCTAAGATGGCTTATTAATTTCTTAATGGATATATACAGGACACCACACAGAGAGAAAGAGAGAATGTATATTGACTACATGGAAAGAAGTCACTCAACACACAAATGTGCTAAGGCATCCATCTACAACCAGTCGATGTTTCTATGCATCTCAGAAATGGAAACCAGTGGAGTTACAGCCAGGCACAGAGGGATCCACAATTTAAAAGGATTAATGGAAGACATACACTAAAGTATCTTCATACATATAATTCAAATATAATGAAACCATCTTAATATTTTTAAATTATCTGTCATTAAAAGTAATGTATGGACCAACAAGGGTAAAATACCTAAAAATAAAGTTACATGAATTTGCTTCTGTAAAAACATTTTAACAATAGCAAAAAGACTGAACAGAAATACACAATGACAACAGCAAAATGGTTCCAGAAAAGAGAAAACATACAGGTAACATGACAGGTGGGTGGGAAAGCCTTTTACCTTGAAAGTAAACCGTCTCTTCTATTCTGTTTCATTTCCTGATCTAACACCTTTTTTCAAGCACAATTTATTTTCTTTCAGGAAATATAGTCTTATTTAAGGGTAACTACTTTATTCTTAATATAGTTGTAAAAGGTCCTAAACACCAAAGTAGCTCCTAAACCCCAAAAAGGGAGGGATTTAGTGACATATTTCTTCATCAAAATTATAATCGGATGGCCCAGAGGTTGAGAGCTACAATAAAGAAGGAAATAGTAATGTAAATTAAAAAAAAAAAAAAATGTTCGTTTCCTTTTGTGTTTGCTTGCTTTGAGTCCAGTACAATGCTTGATGAATATAATGCAACAAAACTGGAGAACCAGCAGAGAACAAGCTTTTTTGCCTACACTGACCTCACCTCCTCTCCTTCTACTACAGAAAAACATTTCCATCTAGAGTCCTATCACAGAACATCTAGAGACCCGCATGAAATCAACGATAATGACTTCCAGAGCTGGAGAATATTCACTTTTTAATTAAAGCATCAAGCCAATTCATTGGTGACAACTTCCTATTACTTCTTCACATGAAGTTTCCATCAGAGTGTTCAGGGTTCAGGACATCCAAGGAACATTTCAATGTTTGGCTTCCTTTAAAATCACATTTATTAGAATATATATATATATATATATATCTTTAGAGATGTAATTTAAAACTGAATTTGAAGACATAAACCAATCTCACTAGTCTGAGTCAATTAAAACCAAGTAATACAATTTTCCTCATGCACAATACATACAGATTCTTAATAAGATCATATCTCACTTTGGTTTCAGAGGTATCTTTCAGAAAAAAAATTGAGCCCTTATTATGCACTTGTCTTGGTTAATTAAATTCAACAAATTTTTATGCAAATAAATATCAAAGTGGGTAAATACCACTTTGTCACACACAAAAAAATTCTGAAACAGTATATTTTAGAGACATAAACCAACCTTGTTGAGACTTGCCTTCCACACAGAAACTCAATCCAGGGTAATACAGGAACGACAAACTTTACATCAATCTTCCCTAAAATTATGCTATGTGCTTTTCTAGTATGAATAATGTCAGTTGGTCTGCTTCAATTGTCACTAAACTGTACTTACTGCATTACATCAACTTACATATTCACTTTAATCAAAAAGAATAAATACATTAGGCATAACTGATAGCCAAACCACTTCAGTATCATCAGGACAATTTATTCCAGTTAATTTCTTATGGTAAAATATATGACAGCATCTCAAAAAAAACCCTTTACTAGTTTTGAGCAGGAAGAGCTTCAATTTTTCTACCTCACACTCAAGTAATGCACACTACTGAAGGATGGTGATAGCAGCAAGCTTAAGAACATTTTCTTCTTTTCAAATGTTAACCCCTGCTTCCTATTTCTGAAAAATGTCTTCACTCTTTCAGCATGTGGCCCAATATCTCATAAATGCTGGACCTCATAGTTTGTTGGATGTTCCTACAATATTCCATGCCCCATCTATTTTCTGCCTTCCTTAGGTATTATTTATTCTGCAGGAGGTTTAATATCACAAGTCATGTTTGTTAACTGCCTCCCTAAGAGGACCTTGAAATTGCATTGCTGAGTGTTAAATGACCACATATGGTATGTACAAACACAACACAGCATACTGAAAAATACCTATATTCCCAGCTGTCTGACAGACAAGGAGCAATCACAGCAAGTACAAGCAATAACCACTCTTTTGTGTATGTTTGTTATGTGTGTGTGTGTGAGTGTTTGCTTAGAAACAACCATCAAACATACTCAGGACTCTGTGCCCAAGGCAGTATCTAGCAGAGGTGATTTTGTGCTGCTGGCTTGAGCAAACTGAATCATGTCAGACACTGTGAAATGTGAAATGAATCAGACTTCATCAAATAATATAGCACCCCAAGGCATTTCCCAGCACCCAACCCCTACCTCAAACACATGCTTAACTTCACCTTCCTTCCTACCCTGAAGCTCCCGCCTCCACTTCCTGGTCATCCCTCTACCTCTCCCCAATTCTTTCCACAGCTTTTCTCGGTTCTCAGAGCGAATCGCTCCAGAAAAAGAATCAGTAAAATGTTGGATGGGGAGACTGCTTCACCACCAGGTGAAAAGGGATGAAGAGGAAATGAAGAGGGTGTGGTACTCACTTCTTCACCACACCCCAACCCTTGGGTCTCGCCCTCCAGACCACTGCGGCTCCTAGGGGCACAGCCAATATCCTAGCTCACTTCGCAGCAGCCCGACCCAAAGACCAGTCCCCCAGCGCTCTCTGCAGAAAACTTCTCTTAAAGCAGGCAAATATTAAGAGGAGGCGACTGAAATTAGGCATTAGTTCAAATACACACTGCACGGAGCATCAAGGAGTGAGACTGAAACACACCTTTAGAAATAGACCATGTAGACCCACCCCCTCCACCTCCTCCCACCTTGGCCAATTGAGTATCTACAGAGAGGGGGGCGAAAGGAGAGAGGAGACCGAGGGCATTACCTCCCCGGGGGCTGCTCTCAGGACGCCGGCGAGGATCGCCTACCCGAAGTGGCTCTGACACAGGACGCAGCTTTCTCGAGCTCTGTCGGGGTTCGGACCGGCGTCCCCGCGGCGCTGCGCGTAGCAAGGAGGCACGCCGGGGCTCCGGCTCAGATCCCCCACCCCAGTCGGTCTCGCCTCCCCCTACCGCGCCCGCTCCGCCACCCCGCGGGCGCGCTTGCTCCCCGCGTCGCCCCTCCGCCTCCCGGCGCCCCCACACCCACCGACTCCGCGGCGTCGACGGGGAGCCTCTAGCGGAGACAGAGGGAACGGCAGTCGACCCGAGACTCCCGGGCTCCGATGTCGGCCGCAGGAGCCCGCCCGGCGGCGACAGGGGCTTAGCTCTCTCCAGCCCCGCCGGCCCGTTGCAGCCAACCGCCATACCTGCCCACCTGCGCTAGGCTCACCTGCCATTGCATCCTAGCGCCTTTCCCCGGTGCCCACCGCCGCACACTATGGCAACAGGGAGGTGGGTCTGCGGTGCTGATGGGGGAAAAAAAAAAATTCTCGCCGGGAAAACCCCAATCCACGCTGTTTAATAGCCTGGGCGAACGACCCAACTCAGTATCTATTTCCAATCTGTTCTAAAAAGTGTCCGGATAAAACACTGCCTTCACCTTCCTCCCTCCCTACTGGGCACAGGCAACGCCCGCTACTCTCTGACCTGCCCGCCCCAAGCCATTCCCACGGAGGTATAATCAAATGGCGGTGAAGCCGGGAGAGATCAAACCAACTTGGCTTAAACCCCTCACCGCATCGCCAACATCTATTTTAAGTTCTTCTTCTCCCTGGTAATTCAGGTAGCAGTTTTGCTGTCTCTTACCTTTGAGGCGCTGTTAATTCTCCTTCATGTCCTTAAAATCCAAAACCAAAAATGCGACGCACCCAATCCAAGAGCTTTTCCTGATTCCCCAGACTCAATTCTGCCGGCTTCCTTTCAAAGGAATCAGGAGGGATTGGCGTTCCAAAGTCCTCGCAGTGTAGGTTCCTGAAAACCTTCCCGCACCGGAAGCCTTGTAGTCCCTTTTAGGCCAACTTGGCCGCCTATTTCATTTTCTTCTTTAAACCCGCAGGCACGTCTATCAATTTCCCAGCATCAGGCAGTAAAGCGGGTATTTTCATCTGTGACCGTTTCTGTATTTCTCTTCGTTCTCCCTTCCCTCTTAGTTTGGAAAAAGCTACTCTGCTCGGAATAGATGGGGACAGGGAGAGGTGCTGTAAGAAAAGCCTCTCCAATGCACAGCTTCCAAAACCCGTCTCCTAGGGTTTTCACATGGAGAAGGTGCCTGAACCCAGAAAACTTTAAGGGGATGCAACAGCGACCAAGTGGGTCTGGTAAGGCGCCGAGCACCTGGTGAGAACGCAGCGAGGAGGAGGTACCCAAGGCCGGCCGCAGGCGGCTGGGTTTTGGCCGCCGGGCTCCGTGCGGGCGGACTACGCTCACACACACTCACACCCGCGCGCGCGCGCGCGCAACCACACACGCACAGTCAGATGGGCCCCAGAGGCCGCAGGCCACCGACGAACCGGAATCTGGAGAGGTGAAGAGGGATCAGAAAGCAAGATTTGCTCAGTCCTTATTAGTTAAGAGGATTGCTGGCAAATAGTTCCTCACTGCAAGTCCTGAAATCCGTTCAGCCACCTCTTACTGGTTCCAGCCCCCATGGTCATCTTGGTTCCTTGACTTGTGTCTTATAGCAGTTACTCTCCCGGCACTCTGAGTGAGGTTTAGTGGGCGAAGAATTCACCCGGTCCCCATCTCCACCCTCCAGGGCCACCTCAGCCCCTACTACAGTGGAGAATTGAAGACGCTGCTGCAACTCGCTAGGATACTGAGGGGCTCCCCAAGGTCCTTCGAATAGACGAGCCTATACATCGTTTTCCGGACAGAATCCCCACTCACCACGCTATCTTCCTGCCCGCTCCTTGGAAGGTAGCTTCTGACGCTTATTCCCATCTTTTTTTAAAAGAGAATTTGCATAGGGATTTGTGACACCAAGCTTTTGAAACTGAGCTAATTTCGTTTTGTGCTTATATTATAAACTGTACGGTAGCAGGTGAAAGATTCTGACGGGGTGGAGGGAGGGTGTGGGGGAAGAGGCGTGATTAGGAGTCTGGAGACCCAGCCTTTAAGCAGCCATTTCCAAGATTTTGCTTCTTGAGTCACTGTATGGGTCTCAGGCTAGCTCGCTTCCCAACTTCTTTCGCTCTCCTCCAGCCTCCAGGGCAGGAGGGATCCCTGTGGATTGTACAAATGGAGAGCTCCAAATAGAAGAGGCTTCCCTCCCCGAAGCACCACAAACTACTCACCAACAGCTCCTTGGGAAAGAGCCTTCCCAGAGGGAGATTCTCACCGGGAATGTACCGCAGAAATTGCTCGCAGAAAGTAAACTTTTGCACAGTGTTGTTTAGTTTGGTTGTGGCGTTTTACCCTTGTTTTTCCCAAGTCACTAATCCAACAGCTCATTCCTCTGCCTCCCTAAAAATGATGGCCGGTCAGAAGATTGGTGCCGTTTTCCATTCAGTGACTTAAAGGATTTCTGCCACTTCAGACTTGCGGAGGGAGAACGCAAAGTTGAGCAGCGTGGTGATGGGACGACGTTCCTCTGCTCAGGGTCTGGGTTCAGAGCTCCACGCAGGTATCCTTCGGTCTTCTCCTCAGGCAGAAGCTCTCCATTGGCTCGATGGGTGTCTTTCCAGTTGAAAATGGTAAGTGAGCCCAGAACGTGGAGTCTCAGAGGCGCAAGAGTGGAAGAGAAGGACGATTTAATGCAAAAGATACAACTTAAGACTGTTGGGAGGATCCGGAGCAACTCTGCTCCGGACTCCAGCTTCCGCACCGCTCCTGAAACATTCGCAGTCCTGTGTAGTGGTGGCCAGGGGGCGGCGGAGCGCTAGTGCACAAGTCTGCATTTCAGAGTTTCGCCTGCTTTGGATTGGGGTGAGCCAACTCTGGAAGTAACAATGACTGAGAAGGACTAGCAGTGTTAGGAGTGATGATCAATCAAGGTTGGCGACACCCTCTCGCTGATTTGCTAAGGGTGCACAGGCTGTGCACAGAAGAGATCCTTCTGCGGTAAAGTTAGGGGAAAGCTGGAAGGTAAACCTTCGAGTTTAAGTGAGAAAAAAAGTGAATTCAGTGGAGATATACTAAAGGACACAGAGGCATTTTTATGTCTCTGTGTATTAGTTTGCCCAGAGCTACACTGTTGGTATAATATCCCAGGATGTGTCTAGGACACTTGCCTTTTTGCAGCTTTTCCGGTGGGATTTGTTCACGTGTTTTCAAAGCTGGTATGAATCTTTAAATTGCCCACGTGCCACACGTTTTATAATTCTTAGTTTACAAATGAGTGTTCCTTGATATTAAAGTGAAGTGGCAATAAAAATGTTAATAAACTATTTCAAAAACAAAATTCCCTCTTTAATTTAGGATTCCCGATAATACCTAGCGTATCTGTTAACAATAAAAAATTAGGCATGGATTACAGAACTACACTACTGAAGAGAAAGTCTTGGTGAAAGAAAGTCTCTGGGAATCCAAAGCTGACTCCTCTCCCAGAAGATTCTGCCTTGAAATCATCTAGGGGGTTGCAGTTGGTGTGCAGATCTCTACCACGAATGTCACTGGAAGCCTCCTTGTTGTAAATAAACATCAGTCATTTACTCACACCGTCAGTTTAATGTGGCTTACATTCTGGAGGGTTTGTGGGAAGTCTTGTTCAGCCCAAAGAAGAGTCTTTCTCACTTGTCCTGAATTGTTGGCTCCTGAGGTGTCTACGCATTAGTGGAAATCAGGGCTATAATATTCATTACATATACCCACCCACCTTCCACAAAGTAAAATATCTGTAGGTGGATAAATTTTCTTTAAGAAGCATTCACTTCTCCCTCCTTGTGAAAGAAAATGGAGTTTTCTTACTGAATTTCGGATCGTTATAAATCTCAATTCACATTTGTCATTTGTTATCCAAAAGTGTAACAAAATGTAGGCATATGAATCATCCTTTTCCCACTGTTTTCACTTTGTTTTTATGGGGGGTGGGGTGACAATGGACAAGAAAAGAAAGCCTCTGGATGAGAGTATTAACCCCATTTCTAAGTACATAATTCAGAAGTAACTACTGGAGTCCTGGTGTGACACTGTGGGTTAATGCACTGGACTGCAAAGTCAGTTTGATTAACAATGTAGGTGGTTCAAGTTCACCAGCTGCTCATTAGAAACCCTATACAGGGTTGCCATGGGTAGGAACTAATTCACAGCACTTAACAGCAACAACAACACTGGAACTTAGAACTACTGTCAGATCCAAGGGTCTTCCCAAATCCCCTCAAGTTAAAGTAATGACTCCATTGTTCTGATGTTGTTATTATCATTGGTTGGTTCAGACTCATAGTGACCCTGTATAGGGTTTCCTAGGAGTGGCTGTATTTATCCAGATTCTTTAACAAGTGAATATTGAAGTTGATACGTATGGTTCTCTTTCAATGGAGACTATCTTGAGCCTCAAGCAATTTGTTCTCTAAAATGAATTTTTTTTCTTCTTTGGAGTAATGTGGCATTTAATCTATTGATGTATCCCATTGTTTTAGATAAAAGTTATTATTTGCTTACTGGTGAGACTTTCCTATTATACTATGAACTATGAGAGAAAGGATGATGTCCATTGTTGTACCCCAACATCTACTACAGAATTTAGTACAGAGTAGGAGTCCTCTGTGGGTTAATGCACTAGACTGCAAAGTCAGTTTGAACTGCAAGGTTGGTGGTTCAAGCTCACCAGTCGCTCCTTGGAAACCCTCTAGAGGGCCGCTATGGGTCGGAATCCACTCGACGGCACTTAACAACAACAGGTTCATAATAGGAGTTGTGGTATGGTGTTATGGGATAAACACTGGACCGAAAGTCAGTTTGAACAACAAGGTTACCAGTTCAAACTCACCAGCATTACTTGGGTACCCTATTCAGTGTCACTATGAGTCATAACCAACTTGATAGTGCTTAACAACAACAAGGTTCATAATAATGATGATAATGAAATCAACCATATATGTAATAACTGATGTGATTAAAATACATTACCTCATACATCTATAAAGTCCATTAGACTAAATTCTATATGCTCAAATGATGGGTAAGCTGAGGCCCATGTGAATATGCTCAAAGTGCTCAAGCTATTTTGTCATAATTGAGTTGGGATTGAAAACTGTATCTGGCTAACTCCAAAGCTTGAGCTGTTAACAACATTGCTGAAATGAAAGAGATGACTGGCTTCAAATAGACAGGGACCCATATTTTCAATTATTCAATGTTTAAAGGAATGTGTGTGTTTTTCATGCTGAGTAAAAGAATATACCAATTCAGAATAAACTTTTTAGCTCTCATACAATCGAATCAATAGTGATTTCAATGTATCATTATCGGGACAGTGTAGCTCTCTTGCTGTCTTCTACATATTAGTACCATGAGAATGTCAAATGCTGAGCTACAAGTTTTGTAGAAGGGAAGTGAGAAAATCCCTCCATGAATTCATAGCTATCAGAAAAGTACTCACTATTTATTTCCGTGTTACTATCTTTATGTTAATAAAAAGAAATTGCTGTTGTATGCATTCAAGTTGGTTCTGACTTATAGTAACCCACTGTAGGTTTCCCAAGGACGACTTGTGGGTTTGAACCACGGACATTGTGATTAACTGTGCGGTGCGTATCCTACAGCCCTTCGGAAAAAGAAGACATTAAATACAGAATAACACAGAAACGTAGTACAGAGATGTAGTTGTTCTTTCCAGCAACTCATAGTGTAACTTTTAATACATATCTTTAGGGTACAGATATAGTACATCTATACAATGACAGACTCTGCTGCTATGGAAAGCAATGAGGAAATACTCTTCATATTTTATATGGAAAGTTTTCCATGATATCATTTAAGTGAAAATCGCAAAGTGCATTGAGAAAACACCAGAAAATAATGAAAGTGGTTGGTATTGACATGCAAATAAAATATTGTGTCTAAAGTAGAGGTAAGACTTTTCATATTGTTTTTCTTTGGGGACCATGTGGAAGTTTTCACCATCAAAAGGAAAAAGAAATGTAGTAGATACATGTCCTTCATTAATGAAAAAGATAGTGGGTGGAAAGGTATAAAACAACTGCCATACATTTACTCCTTTAACAAGGAAAGATCTTGTGAGGGAGAGAAGAGAAGACAAGTGACCAGGTCTAATCTCCTTGTCAACGGACTTTTCTCTAGGTACGCAGGATTTGTCTGGCTAAGGAATACCCATAGAACTATGGAGTCCTGGCGTGACACTGTAAGATAAGCACAGAACTGCTAACAGCAATGGAAGGTCTATACAAGGTGGCTATGAGTTAGAACCAACTTGTTGGCACTTAGCAACAACAACAACACAGCAAATATGAGGGAGCTTTAAAAAAATCCATAGAAAAAGCCCATGATTTTTTTCATTCCATTTATCCACAAACTTTTTGTTTGTTTGTTTTCTTCAGGCTTTTATTGTGAAATAAGTGAATGTTTTCAGAGCAGATTATCAATTCTGCAGTCAACGTATCATATAATTTACTTCATTGCAATGATTGCAATCCCCTCTATGAAACAACAGTTAACAGTGCTTACCTCTATTTACTTTAACTACTACATTCCTCCCTGTGTCTCCCATGACCTTCATCTTTCCTCTGCTAACCTCCCTCTTGTTTTATATTGCCTGTATATATACCCATATTAATGTGTGTCTACCCTCTAGCCTGTGATTAATATTCTCTTCCCCCTACTCTCCTAACCATCATAGAATGCTTTTATTAAGAAAACATTTTCTTAACTTTATACAATATTAATCTCATATAATATTTGTCATTTCATGATTGACTAATTATGTCTTCCGGGTTCATCCATATTGTGAGGTATTCCACAGATTCATCTTTGATCTTCAACATTGCTCAGTATTCCATTGTGTATATGTATCAAAGTTTGGTTAACCATTCTTCTGTTGATGGGCATTTAGGTTTTCTCCATCTTTTTCATATGTCTCTTGCAGACAGCATGTTGAGGGATCCTGTTTTCTTATACACTGTGCTACTCTCTCTCTCTTGACTGGTGCATATAATTCATTTACATCAGTATAATTATCAATAGGTATGAATTGATTGCTGTCATTTTACTGTATGTGTTTTTGGTGACGCTGCTGGTTTCTTTGTTCCACATAATTTTCTGCAATGGGTTCGTTTTTCCACAAACTTTTTGAAGTCCCTTAATTAAACCCATTGTCTATGGAGAAAATCTTTTAGAGAGTTCACCTCCATGGATTATGCAATGAAAATATTTTATAATTGAAATGTTGCAATCGTGCACAGAACTGCAAGGTTCCTGAAGAGGCTAGAAGGACATGTCTGTTACAAGAAAGAAAGACCTAAAGAGTCATTCTTAAAATGATTGAGTTTAACTTGATACTGCTTAGTGTCTCTTTCACAGGAGTATGATTTTAAAAACTGAGTTATAAGAATATCTTAAAATGTTTCTGGTCTTACTCAAATAATAACTGATCTTAGTTGGGTACATCGCTTCCTCTCTTGGATTAAACTGTAGTTTGAAAACCTGACTTCACTTAGCCCAGAGGTCACAACTTCTCCCTCCCTATCTCTACTACCTTTCCCTCATCAATTTTTGAGAATTTTGCGTAAGTTTCTACTGCCCTGTTTACACTCAAGCTATCTATTGTTAACTCATCCTTTGAACTTTTTCTTGGGATGTATTCCTTTAGCTAGTATTACCAGAACGCTTTTCCTGATCAGTTCCCTCTTACCTAAAATAATGCAAACTGTCCTCCTATATGTCGCATGGTCCCTACAGCACAAGTGATTATCCCTGTAAAACTTAACACAGCTAGAAAGTTTCAAAACCCAATTCAAATCCAGAGAGTCAAATTCCACAGGCTGCATATGAACCACTAAATAGAAATGCTTAACTCTAGAGACAAATCCTTTAGAAGACGCCTATTATTCCATTCCAGTTGAATGGAGAAAGAGAGAAATTGATTAAAGATAAAATGAGCAAACATATGGTGGGTCTATGAAAAGGCCCCTGAATGATAACACATGGAACAAAGTTGGGTGAAATGATTAGTGGAAGAATACAGTTAGGAGTAGCTTTGAAGATTTACAGTCTCAGAATTCCTGTATAGGAGCGCTGTAAGCCAGAACTGACTCAATGGCAAGGGGTTTGGCTGGGGGTTAGCTTTGAACCTACATTTGAATGAGATTGTAAATAGTGCTGAATTCTGGAATTAATTTTTAAAAGCCCTGATTATACTGGGGATGTATAAGTTATTTTCTAAAGGTCATAAAGGTTAAGCTCAGTTGTGAGAAATAGCAATGACTTAAACAATATGGTTACGAATCAGCCTGCGAACCGCAAGGTCAGCAGTTCAAAACTACCAGCTGTTCAGTGGGAGAAAGATGAAGTTTTCTGCTCCCATAAAGATTTACAGTCTCGGAAACCCTGTACAGGGTTGCTATGAATCGGAATCAACTCCACGGCACATAACAACAAATTCACTTTTTAAAAATTTTTTGGTAAGAAAGAGTATGAGTAATAGTACTTTATTTCTTTTGTAGGAAAGAAGTCTAGGGATGAGCACTCTAGGTGTCTAGTTATTGAAGCTCCATTGTGTCAGACATACAGGTTGTCCTATTTTGCTATTCTGCTGCAAGTGATTTCCATTCCCAAGGTCATTTTGTCAACTGAAACCCCAGTCATCACATGAAGGAGGAAGGAAATAGTTGAAAAGACAACCTTGAGGATAGCTCACACAATACTTCAAGTAACAGACCTTAGTCACTTGGTTGCCATAACTTTAAGAGAGCCATTACTTTTAGCCATGTGGCAAAAGGTCCGGATGATAATTAAAGACAGAGATCTCTAAGAAGAGAGAATATAGATGTTTGAGTTTAAAACTATCCATTCTCTGCTGCAGGCTAATATTGGCTTAAATTCATATAGTTAGGATTACTGAATAGGTGTGTTCTTATTATCTTTATGTTTCGCTAGATAATTTTTATGGTGGATTTTTTTTTTTTTAATTAATAGAACATTTGTAATCTTTACTAAAATTTGATCTTACCTAAATATTCCCAATGTTAGTGAATCATACTTTTGTGGTTTAGGAGTAACAGTATGGCGCTGTAGGATAAGTATTGGATCACAAGGTTGGTTTGAACTGCAAGGTCAGTGGTTCAAACTCACCAGCCACTCCTTGGAAACCCTATAATGAGTCACTATGAGTCTGAATCGATTTGAAGGTTCTTAACAACAACATTATGGTTTTGCATACGCATGAGTGCAGTAAATGAGATTTTAAAATGTTTTCACCAATATAACATTACTGCATGAATAATATAATCTGGAACCTAAACTAATGTTCAAGTTACAACACCACATAGAGTAGTCAGTGTTATTGTTGTCATTAAGTACCATCATTGTGGACTCATAGTAATCATGTATAGGACTTCTGAGGTTGTAAATCTTTATGGAACAGAAAGTCTCATCTTTCTCCCACAGAATAGCTCTTGGCCTTGAACTGCTGATCTTGTGGTTAGCAATCCAGTATCTATCCTAAAGAGCCACAATGCATCCCAGAATGGTTGATAACAGTATAAAAGTAAGCTTTTAACACCTTGAAAATGTAAAGTTTTTAAATGTCTTAACCAAGAAAATAATTTTGTAGTGTTTTTCATATTGTTACACTCAGGATTGTCTTAACAGAATGTAATTCTGAAGAAATTATTGCTAAAATTTTATTCTAAATCAACAACATAATATAAACATCACTGGAAATGTTTACCATTAAATTGAATGTTGTATGACATGCCTCAACCCTCTGCCAGTTGATATTGGGTTTTCTAAAGCTTTACAGACTTCAAGAAGACGAAGTATAGCTTCTATTCCAAGAAGTGTTCTGACAGTAAGATGAATGTAAGTCTTTCTGAAAGAGTGCCAACTTGCAAGTGTTCTTAGTGGGGAAATAAAGCAACAGAGTGATAAACTCAATTGCTGAATGTAGTGACACAATCCAAGAAGCAGTGACCCACTTGCCCAACACAATAATGTAATTTTGTTTGTTTGTTTGTTTCCTAATCAGCTTAAAAATATAATAGTGTCTGTTCTATAAGCTTCCACTTTATGCCTAACTAGATCAACAGTATTCTAGAGACCATTTCTTCTCCTTTGTTTCTTAACACAGTCCACATTGTTTAATTGCCTTACCCCCACATTCTTAAATGATGGTGACCTTACTGCCATAGATATTCTGGTTTATTCTTACATTCCTCCATCAAAGTAATTACAGTAAGACACTTAACCCCTCTAACAGTGCCCAGATAATATCCATCAGAAATTGCTTATAGAATATAAGAGAGACAGTAAACTGTTGACTATATAAAATACAGTAAAATTTAAGTTATTCAGAATGAATTAATCAAGATTTTTAACCAGAATTATACTGTATGCTACATCTATGACAGAAAGGTTAATAAAGAAGATAATCAGGTATATAGTTAAATTTAACAGACAACTTTATGTACTTGCTCTAAGATTCTCAATAGTCTCATGCACCTCACCAACTGCAGACATGTATGTACACAGGACCTCAGTTACACAGAATTCTATTAATGTTAACCCTTGGTCAATGATACATCCTCATCATTGTTCCATACATGGCCCACTTTTTTAAAAAAATGCAATGACTATTACTTGTTTTAATGTTGTAAGCAATGATGAACCCATCACCTGTGACATAATTTGTTGTGTACCGTCGAGTTCATTGAGACTCATAGGGCCCCATGTGGCACAGTAGAACTGCTCCATGGAGTTTTCTAGGCTGTGATTCTTATAAAAGCAGATTGTCAGGTTTTCCTCTCATGGAGCCTCTGGGTAGGTTCCATGAGAGAAAACTGACAACCTTTCAGTTTCAGCTTGATATTTAACCTTTATGATACCAGAGCTCCTTATAACAAAATTTAGGATCTTGAAAAAAATTACATCTAATCATATATTCTACCAGCCCTTAACAAATTCATTCTCTTGCCTTCCTCCAATATCATCTTGAATCCTATGTTTATCATTTACTTGTATTACTTTTGTATTGATTTCCTGTATCTGAATCCATTCTAAAATATATTATTTTGTTTTAGTTTTGATCTTTTAGAATAATATTGTGCTGTATTTAATCCTTAGGGACTTACATTTCACATGTACTATTGTATTGTGCTCATGCACATTGTTGTATGTTACTGTAGTTGATTTATTTTGACTTCTGTATTATGCAAATATGCCATAGTTTATTTATCCTGTCTGCCAATAGTTGGCAGTTAGGTGATTTCTATATTTTGCTCTGGTGAATAATTCTTTATGTGCATTCTTGTATCTGACCGCTGTTTTATGTGTGAGTATAATTGTTATGGTGGGGGATATGGATGTCCAATCATAGGGGGGACTGACCAAGTGCTTTCCAAAGTGTTTGCACAAATTTGCACTCCTACTACCAATGTATAAGGTATCATGTAGACATACAGTATCTCCACAATAAGGTGTTCTCGAATGGAATAAAATGGTATCTCAGCGTAATCTTTACTTGCACTTCTGTGATCAGTTTAAACTCTAAACATCTCTATGTGTTTGTTAATCTTTTGTATTTCCCCTTCTGTGAAATGTTTTCTCAAGACTCTTGCCCAATTGTCTCCTGAATTGTTCATACTCTTGCTATGAATTTGTGGACTGCTCAGAGGGAGGAAGATGAGGCTTTCTGCTCCTGTAAAGATGTATAGCCTTGGAAACCCTATACAGGGTCTCTAGGAGCTGGAACTGACTTGACTGCACACAACCAGCATCACCAATATATTCTTAGATGTGGTGATTTCTCTCCGTTTACACACACGTTTTTACATCTGTAACTGGACTCTTTTTTATTTTACTCTTTCTCCTCTTTAGTGTTTTGTCTTTCTGAAATGATCTTGCTAAAATTGATACAACCTTAAAAAAAGGAGCTAAACCACTAAATTTGCCCTAGCAGTTTTATGTATGAGGTATATCTTACTATTTAGTCATTCTTCAAAACTCCTATGAAACATCAGCTATTGTGGCATTGTATATTTAGTTTACCTGAGAGATGATCACAGAAAGGTTGTTGTTGTTGTTGTTGTTGTCAGGTGCCATCGAGTTGGAACCGACTCATAGCGACCCCATGCACAGCAGAACGAAACAATGTCCGATCCTGGGCCAACCTCACTACCGCTGCCACACTTGAGTCCATCAATAATGCCACCTGGCCAATCCATCTCATTAGGGGTCTTCCTCTTTTTCTCTGACCCTCCACCTTACCCAGTATGACATCCTTCTCCAGCGACTGTTTCCTCTAGACAATATGTCCAAAGTATGAGAGATGAAGGTTAGCCATCCTGGCCTCCAGGGAGCACTCTGGCTGCACTTCTTCCAAAACAGATCTATTGGTTCTTTTGGCAGTCCATGGCACTTTCAGTATCCTCCTCCAACACCACAACTCAAAGGCATCAATTCTTCTATGATCTTCCTTATTCACTGTCCAGCTTTTGCATCCATATGAGGCTATTGAAAACACCATGGCCTGGGTCAGGCGCACCTTAGTCCTCAAGCTGACATCTCTGCTCTTCAATACTTTAAAAAGTTCCTGTGCAGCAGATTTGCCCAATGCAATACGTCGTCTGATCTCTTGACTGCTGCTTCCGCGAGTGTTGATAGTTGATCCAAGAATGAAGTCCTTGACAACTTCAATCTTTTCTCCATTGATAAGAATGTTGTTTATTGGTCCAGTGGTGAGGATTTTTGTTTTCTTGACATTGAGATATATGTAATCCATATCGAAGGCTGTGCTCTTTGATCTTCATAAGTAAATGTTTCAAGTCCTCTTCACTTTCAGCAAGCAACAGAAAGATTAGTACTGAAATAACCAGAAATCAATCTTTGCTGTCTGTCAACTCAAGCAGGCAACACTGTATAAATGTTCAACTATCCCGTGATTGGATCCTTATTTTTAAAATGTAGTCATTGTTAACATTAATTCACATAATGATTGTTCCCAAATAGAATATCTCTGGAAGGAGATATGTTTATTGCTTTAATAACATAACAGAACATTGCTCTATCAACACTTGTTATGAATATCCTCAAGCACAGCAATCATACACAATAAAAGTTGAAAACAGTATTACTGACTGTGCACCATTTCCCCTTACAATAGTATTTTGGAAAGAATCCTTTGAATTTGGATGTGTATTTGGAAATGTAAGCTGTATTATTTTTTAATTTCTACTTGGGCCATTAAATCTTTGGAGAAAAAAACAACAACACAAAAAACAGGATTCTACCCTCAAAACTGTCAGTTGTTCATACATTACAAATAAATCTAAAATTTGTTATCCTCATCTCATTGCCTTCCATGCTTAAGGTATCTTTCCTTTCCTCAAGTCTACTGTTTTTTAGAAATTCCCAGATGATCTGAAGTTCTTACTTCTCATAAAATTTATTGTTGTTGTTGTGAGCCATCGAGTCATTTCCTACTCATAATGACTGTATGTAGGGATTCCAAGGAGTAACGGGTGAGTTTGAACTGCCGACTTTGTGGTTTGCAGTCCAGTGCTGATCATACAGCGCCACACCAGGAGTCCTCAAAAAGCTTAGGCATTTTAAAAAGCAATACATCGAGAAGATATGAAAATTCTAATTTCTTTTTTGAACACTTGTGAATTATTTATTTTAAAAGTTACTTTCTAACTTGTTAAAGAAAAGGACTATTTTCCAGATGTTCCTCATGTTCCAGTTTACTTCAACTACATTAATACGTAACACTATCCTCCAATTGTTTTTAACTAGTCACTAAAAACGTCTATTTCTGATTTATTTGGTCTAAAATGAATGTTGCCCTATAGGAATGCAAATACAAAGATATTCTTTCTTAAGAATTTCCTTCCTTTTTTGATAGCGCTTAGTATGGTTCTCACTGAACTGCCACGACATCTCAACTTTGCTCTATTGCTTTTCTTACTCTTCACTCTCATAATGATTTGTTTGGATGTCTGATTTGCAGACTAAATAGTCTCCTAAATTCTACAGGAGCAGGAAGAAAAATACACCAATATTTGTAAATCTTTGTTGTTGTTAGGTGCCATCGAGTCAGTACCTTATGCACAGCAGAACAAAACACTGCCCAATTCTGGGCCAACCTCACTACTATTGCCACACTTGAGTCCATCGATGCTGCCACTTGGCCAATCCATCTAGTTGGGGGTCTTCCTCTTTTTCTCTAACCCTCCACTTTACCAAACATGATATTCTTCTCCAGTGACTGTTCCCTCAAGACAATATGTCCGAAGTATGAGAGATGAAGTTTGGCCATCCGGGCCTCCAAGGAGCACTCTGGCTACACTTCTAAAACGGATCTATTGGTTCTTTTGGCAGCCCATGGCACTTTCAATATTCTCCTCCAACACCATAACTCAAAAGCATCAGTTCTTCTACAGTATTCCTTATTCAATGTCCATCTTTCACATGCATATGAGGTTATTGAAAATACCATGGCTTGGGTCAGGCACACCTTAGTCCTTAAGCTGACATCTTTGCTCTTCAACACTTTAAAAAGGTCTTGTGCAGCAGATTTGCCTAAAGCAATACGTTGTTTGATTTCTTGACTGCTG
>NW_006408571.1:5567779-5624282 GCF_000296735.1 Chrysochloris asiatica
TACTCACATGGGATATCAAAGAGAGTGTCTGATGATTTCTGCATTCTGTTGGGTCACCTCTCTTTGGAATGGGCACAAATACAGATCTCTTCCAATCAGTTGACCAGATAGTTGTCTTCCAAATTTCTTGGCAGAGATGAGTGAGTGTCTCCTGTGCCACCTCACTTTCTTGAAAGATTTCAATTTTGATTTCATCAATTCCTGGTACCTTGTTCTTTGCCAATTCCTTCAAATCCTCCTTCAGTATTATTGGCTTGTGCTCATATACTACCTCTTGAAATGGTTGAACATTAACCATTTCCTTTTGGTACATTGACTCTGTGTATTCCTTCCATCTTCTCTTGATGCTTTCTGCATTATTCAATAATTTGCCCATAGAATCTTTCAATAACAAAAGTCAGGGTCAGGGCTTGAAATGTTTCTTCAGTTTCCCCAACTTGATAAATGCTGAGCGTGTTCTTCTTTTTGGTTTTCTGATTCCAGATCTTTCAATATTTTGTTGTAATATTTGACTTTTTCTTCTTGAGATGATCTTTGAAATTTTCATTTCAGCTCTTGGATCTCCTCATTTCTTCCATTTGTTTTAGCATCTTTACGCTGGAGAGCAAGTTTCAGAGTCTCTTCTGACATCCATTTTTACCTTTTCCTTCTTTCTTGTCTTGTCAATGACTCTGCTCTCTTCATGTATGATGTTCTTGATGGCATCTGACAATTCTTCTGGTCTTCGGTCTTTAGTGTTGAATATATCAAATCTGTTCTTCAGATGATCTCTAAATTCAGGTGGGGTATATTCAAGGTCATATTTTTGCTCTCATGGACTTGTTTCCATTTTATTCAGCTTCAGTTTGAATTTGCCTATGAGTAATTGATGGTCTGTTCCACAGTCTGCCCCTTCCCTTGTTTTGACTGATGATATGGAGCTTTTCCAACATCGCTTTCCGCAGATATAGTCAGTTTGATTTCTATGTCTTCCATCTTTAAATCTAGTTCCCAACAAAATTCTAGACACATAGTAGGTGCTTGATAAATATTTAAATAAATTTATAACTACAGATTTAATTTGTATCTGTTAAAAATACTAATTACATTTGCATTCAGTATTCTAATATAAACAGAAAATATTTTAAAACATATTCATATTTTTAAAAAGTTCCTCATACTTACAGATGTATTTTATCAAATCCCACCTTTAACATATCTTGACAAAACCAGAACATTAATTAGTGAATTCATTAATAGCAAATATAAGTAAAATTTTGCTAAAGATAATTCAAAAATGGCTGCAATAGAACATTGACAGGGAAATGCCAGAGAGTCAAGCAGGATTCAGACAAAGACTTGGAATGAGGGATACCATTGGTAACATAAGATGGATCATGGCTGAAAACAGAGAATACCAAAAAGATGCTGACCTGTGTTTCAACCTTGTGTTTCAAAAGCTTTCAACTCTGTGGCTCATGAGAAACTATGGACAACATTGTGGAGAAAGAGTTTTCTGGAACACTTAATTGTACTCATGAGTAACTTGTACATAGTCCAAGAGGCAGTTGTTTGAATAGAAAGGTGTGCTCCAGGGTTGTATTCTTTCACTGTATTTATTCAATGTGTACACTGAGCAAATAATCTGAGAATCAGGATTATATGAAGAAGAATGCGGAATCAGGATTGGAGGAAGACTCATTAACAACTTATGGCACTGTGGGTTAATGCGCTGGAGAGCAAAGTCGGTTTGAACAAGAAGGTTGGTGGTTCAAGTTCACCAGCTGCTCCTTGGAAACCCTAAACAGGATCACTATGAATCAGAACTGACTTGACAGCACTTAGCAACAAAAACATAGGCGGATAAGGGAGTTGTGGTGTGGAGCTGTGAGTTAATGGGCTTATGCTTAACTACAATTGTGAAAATGGCGCAAGACCAGGCAGTGTTTTGTTCTTTTGGTCATAGGGTTACTGTCCAAAGCAATTAGTGGCTACCTAACAACAACAAATGCTGCCCTTTTGATCTTGTATGGTTTACTGTTCTAAGGCATACTTACCTTTCTCATGTTATTGTTCATGTGATAGCCCTATTTCTTGACTGACAGTTGAGCCAAAGGGATAAGTTCATTTTGAGGCTTGAAGGGCATTTAAAGGTTACAGTTTTGGGTGTTTCACCAGTCTTCATCAGAACAGTACACCTAGTGGCTTCTTGTAGTGCCCAAATTTTGGAGAACTCTTCAACTACCATTGCATTATAGTTTTTTATTCTTACTTTATTTATTGTGTACATTTTAAGTCAACAAAATGGCAGGGCTTAAAAATAATGATTTATTTGACTATGTCAGCAATCTTACAGTTGGAGTACGATGTTGTTGTTGTTAGATTCCCTCAAGTTGATACTGACTGATAGCGACCCTATGTACAACAGAACAAAACATTGCCCAGTCCTGGGCCAACCTCACAATTATTGCCATGCTGGAGCCCATTGATACTGCCTCTTTGCCAATCCATGTCATTGAGGATTTTCCTCTTTTTCTCTGACCCTTCACCTTACTAAACTTGATAACTTTCTCCAGTGACTGGTCCCTCCTGACAATATGTCCCAAGTATGAGAGATGAAGTTTGGCCATCCTGGCTTCCAGGGAGTACTCTGGCTGCACTTCTTCCAACACAGATCTATTGGTTATTTTGGCAGCCCATGGCACTTTCAATATTCTCCTCCAACATCATAACTCAAATACATCAATTCTTCTACAGTCTTCCTTATTCACTCTCCAGCTTTCGCATACATATGAGATTATTGAAAATACCATGGCTTGGTCAGGCGCACCTTAGTCCTCAAGCTGACATCTTTGTTCTCCAACACTTTTAAAAGGTCTTGTGCACCAGATTTGCCTAATGCAATACATTGTTTGAGTATAGTAGACTGATTTAATGTAAATAGTTTAATGTTTTCAAAACGTTAATAAAGTTTGTGCAAGATATGTTTATTTAATTTATAATTGACCATGTGGAAAGCTAAACAGTTAAATTAGACAGTTTACTAATCTTTTTAGTGTCCATCTAATTGATCTCTTTATTACGTCAATTCAATGATTTAATTGTAAACCATATTTAATATCTTTTCTACTCTTCTTTAGATGTGTGGGTTCACCCCACCTCCAGCACAGCTAAATGCAGAAAATCATCTTCAGTAGTTAAGGAATTTAAATCTGTAGGTTCAAGGAACATTATCAAAGCACTTACAAATGTGACTTCATGAGTACTTTAAAAAACTGTGAAGAATCATAAAAGACTTGAGGAACATTAAAAAGAGAAATTAGCAAATGTCTTCACTTGCCAAAAGGCAGTAAGGGTAAGCTCTTAAAAATACAAGTTGATGAACAGAGCTTCAAGTCATAGGAAAAATAACAGATTTTTTTTAACCTCCTGTGTTATAATAAAATTTAGAAAAGTATGTTGGAAGTACTAAAAAATGTACACATATTTCTTAATAATAAATAAACATGTATGCATTTTTAAATAGGAGAGATGCTGATATATCACATGATTGCTTTTATTTTCAAAAAAGCAATCTCCATTGCATCCTTTGGAGATAAATTTTGATGAAATTTTGTTTGGATTCAAAACTGATGGTATCATTAGACTCAATATATTTTTTTTTGTTAGCAATTTAATAAGCTAGTCAGAAAACTCAAGTGAATTGACTTAAGTTTTGAACTTTGGTCGTCTTTTTTATTCAAAGTCTATTGATGCCTGTAATCAAAATGTATATGAGAGTGACACCAAGGTGGATGACATCTCCAATGAAAACAATGAGAGAATTAAGAGTGAAATAATGTAGACACCCCTTTATTCCTGTTGAAATACAAGAGGGATTCGAAGTCCAGCTTGTCTGTTAAAAACCGCAGTTACGTAGGGAGGAAAAGCTTTGGCATCACTTCTTCTGTGGAGGACATCTGTGTTTATCCTGGCTCGGGATGAAATATGATTATAACACAGCTAGCGTAGACTTCAGTTGCTTCCAAAGAAACATGGATTCTAGTGTACAACAAGTAACAGCCACAGTGGCAGTCATATGAACTGAACAAGGAATACTGCATGGGTTACAAATTAGGAAAGGTGTGAGGCAGGATTGTATATTTTCACCATACTCATTTTATCAGTATGCTAAGCAAATAATTCCAGAATCTGGACCACATAAAGAAGAATGTAGCATCATGATTGAAAAAAGACTCATTAATAGCCTGAAATATACAAATGTCAAAGATTTGCTTGCTGAAAGCAAATAGGACATGAAACTTTTATTTACTAGTAAAGACTAAACACTACAGCAGTGTAGATTATACATTAAGATGTTCTTGTTGTTGTGTGCTGTGGAGTCAGTTCTGACTCATAGCGACCCTGTACAGGGTTTCTGAGGTTGTAAATCTTTACGGGAGCAGAAAGCCTCATCTTTCTCCCATGGAACAGCTGGTAGTTTCAAACTGCTGACCATGAGATTAGCAACCCAATTTGTAACCACTACACTACCAGAGCTCCTTATACCTTAAGATAGAGAAAACAAAATTCCTCACAACTGGTCCAATTAAAAATATCATGAAAATCAGAGAAAAAATTGAAGTTGTTAAGGATTTCATTTTACTTGAATACACAATCCATGCCCATAGAACAGTCAGGAGGTCACATGACTTTTCTTCTTCATTACAGGGAAAGATTCTGACATCATATAGACCACTGCCCTGCTCAGTGTTACCAATGTTGTAAAAACAAGCCCCACCCATCTGTGGACAACATAGGTCCTAGTGTCCCCATGGTCCACCTCCCTGTACTGTGTTTCTAGTATTGTAAGCATAAGCCCTGCATCTGCCAAGGAACCCCTGATGTCGGGGACCAGCCTCGACACAATTATTAGGAAGGTCTCAATAGGAGGATGTGGAGTCGGCGAATGAAAATAAAATAAAATAAAACTCAGAGTCAATGGGTCATTTTGAGTCTCAGGCAGATGATGGTAATGGCTCTCTTCTGATGACTCCCTGCTGACTGCTGCCTTCTCCGTTTATTTCAAAATTGTTGCTTCTTATATCTCCTTTACAATATACTATGATCTGATAATAGTCACATACAAGCAGTTACAAATCAATCAAATATTATATTGTTACATCAACGGTACAAGAGGAACACAAGGTCACCAAACATTCTTGTGTCTCTATTCTCCTTAGTTACTCCTTAGTTACCGTGATAACGTCTGCTTTCTGTGAACGACTCTGTTTCTCTCTGATCCTCTCTAAAATGTCTGGTTAATTTTAAACAAAGTTCTACATCTTAATTTCTAACTTTACCAACAGCTATTATTTTCTATAGATTTATTAGTTACAGCTTACAATCAAAAACATAATTTTTACTATAACTGGTTATACATATAATTAATTAAACAATAAAAACAAAACATAAAAGTACCCTAAAGTTTCATAGTTAAGAACAAAGCAGTAATTCTCTCATGCTAACAATTTCTCAAAACTTCTAATCAAACTCTTGTCTCTGTTCCCAAGTTCTCACTGCCCTTGACTGTCTCCTAATCTACTTTCTAAAAGTCTTAATATCCTTGACTAAAACCACCTGGAATGTTTCTTACAATTTTAAGCTTGAATTGCTAAAACTTTAGCTAGTGTGGTTATTTCTAACGTTAAAACTTATTGTTAATGTTAAAAAACAATTTTTATAATTATATAAGATTGAATATGGTGTGAAAGTTAATGTTAATGTGAAAGGCAACTATTATAACGTGAGGTTTGTTTAAAGTATCTAATGATTATGCAAGATTTTCTAAAACTTTTATAGGGAAATCAGAAATAAACTATTAATCCAAGGAAAACCTAGAAACCACGGGTCCCCTGCATGAGTCATCCCTTGTAGCTTTGCTATCCGAGGGGGGCATTCATTTTCGCTCTTCTTCTCGCAGTTCTGCTCCTTGGCAGGATGGCATCCGCCATTCGCAGGATGGCGTCCGCCACCCTGATGCCAAAACCTGATTCTTTGACCTCTATTAGTTGTTGTTGTTAAGTGCCATTGAGTTGGTTCCAACCCATAGCAATCCTGTATAGGGTTTCCAAGGTGACCTCTATTGTAAGGAGGCAAAAAATGGATGAGTTTCCACTCCGTGGCCACATGGTGTTAGATGAATATGAGCAGTTTACCTCAAGCCCTTTGTTTGTGTCAACAAGTACATCGTGCAAAGTTGTAGCAAAGATGGCTTTCACTTCGGAGTGTGGCTACTTTCCTGTCATGACATCTAGATCAGCATCATGTTGTCCTGTGTTGGGGTTGAAAGGCTCTAGTCCAGTATGAGAGGTATCTTTGAAAATTCCCAGAGGCCAGTGACCAGGGGACACGGGTCAATTCATCTTGTTCATTTGCATGACGCTTCAAAAAAGGAGGAACTATGCATGGCCAATTTCAAGTTCACTGGGTTCCAGAAGATCCAAATCTTTAAAAACTGGAAATTTACCAAGTTTAATGGCTAAGAAGTGCCTCATGACAGATGATTGTGGAGTAAAATATATCTTCAGACATGGTTCTTTGGACAGGTTATGAGCACTGTATCCATGAGGACGTTGGTAGAACTGCCCTGCCTCCCGTGAGGACATCAATAAACTGAAGTTTTTGTCTCTCCAAAATTAAAAAGAAAGAATAGAAACCAAATGACATATTCCATTGGAAAAATCTTCTACAAAATGCTTTTAAGTGTTACAAAGTAAAGATGTCACTTGAAGGATTAAGGTATGCCTGACTCAAGTCATGGTATTTTCACTTGCCTCACAGGCATGCTAAAGGAAGACAGGAGAAAAATTGAATTATGGTGTTGGTGAAGAATGATCAGTATGCCATGGACTGCCAGAGAATAAACAAATCTGTTGTAAAAATACAGCCAGAATCTCCTTAGAAGCAAGGTAATGAAACATCATCTCTCATATTTTGGACAGGAGTGGCCAGTCCCTGGAGAAAGATACTGTGCTTGGTAAACTAGTGGGTCAACCAAGGAGAGGAAGACCCTCAATGAAATGAATTGACATAGTGGCTGTAACAATGAATTCAAACATAGCAACAGTTGTGAAGCTGAAACAAGACTGAGCAATGTATTGTTCTATTGTACAAAGGGACACTATGATTCAGGACAAACTTGACAGCACCTAACAAGAATAGCCACAGAAACTATACTGTCACACAGAACCAGAAATGTTTTGTCCAATTTTCTGCCATATTTTTTAATGGCCATTGTCCAAACAGATCTTTACAGAGGAGTCCAGCCAGCAATTCAGGGAAATCTGAATATCAAGTAATATGTGGAATAGTTGAAGAGTATTTAGTCTTAGTAACAATTACAAGGAATACAAAACTTATATTTCTGAAATATGAATAGGTCTCATGAAAAAAATAAAAAAGAACATGCGGATTCTATTGTAGAATAACTCTTAGCAATACAGTATTAATCAAAGCAGAGAGATTTATTTTTGGATATCTCAAAGTTTTTCTAATGTACTTGGTGGCTTTTCAAGATAAATAAATAGAATGCAGTATTTTCCTAGGTAATATTTGATCATAGAGTTCCCCAGAACACCCTTTAAAAACCCTTGCAAAAAAAAAAAAATACTTTAAAAAGAGATCATCTTTATACAGAAGTAGAAAAGTAGTTCCATGTCTTGTTTCAAAGGAAGAACTAGACCTGGGGAGTCAGTTTTACGTTCATTATAAGAAAAATGAAAGACTGTGTTACTATTTTGTATAGAAAATGATTGAATAACCATCTGCTGGCACAAAGTAGGGATAGTGCATATAGGTGAAAAATTGTATAAGATGCTGTTTGAAGTCACTGACAACACTTAGATCTTGGTAAAATTTGTCCAAGAAGCACTGCCCATGGCAGTCTGTAAAGGAGTCTACAAGAGATCTCATGCTCTTAGATTTACGTAAGGTCTCATGACCTGCTGAGGCCAACACTGCTGGGGTCAACTGCCGCATCCGACAATTGGCTTTGCTCTGGGACCCACGCAGAGATATTAAACCCCAGTAGGGGTGACGAGAGATGATAAATAAAAGAAAGACACAAGACACGTTTGAAAATAGTATAGTTAGGACCAGGTGGGATGCAGCACTCTGAAAGAGATACTGCAGCATGGACCAAGGCAGTGAGTTTATTTTATACACAGCTCAAGGGAAAGTGCTTGAGGGAGGGTAAGGAGTACAAAAACATCTTGTACTGAAGGAGCAGGTAAGCAGAACTTTATCAGAAAAACTGTAACTGTGGTAGCTAGCTGGAACACTGATTAGGGCAGCTAGAATGTTGTGCAGACTGAGTCGAAGGACATAGCTAAATATAAGGAAAGACCTTGCAAGTTCCCTGTCCCCTGAGGCAGCCCTGCAAGTTGGGGAGGGGGGGATGAGAGGGGGGAGCTTGACTGTTCAGTTGCAATCCTTCAGTTAAACTACCACCAAACCAAGTCAGGGTGCATCGGCTCAGCTACTCCTCACAATAACCTGTAAATTATTTTTCAAAATATGTCTTGAAAACAACTGTCAGTATTTTTATTAAAAATCTTGACTATGTTATCATCATTTCTCATTGGATTAGCATCGTATTTTCTTAACTGTTCTTAAATATTCACTGTAGTTTCTCCCTTCCTCCCTGTTGTCTATTTCACCTCATCTTTTCTACAGACAACAAAAGTAGAGTAAACTTTGGTGCTGTAAGATAAGCACTGGACTGCGAACCATGAGGTGAATGGTTCAAACCCACCAATCGCTCCTCAGAAACCATATATAGGGTTGCTGTCAGTTGGAATCAACTCAGTGGCACTCAACAATACAACAATATACCGGCTTATATCAAATCTGTCAGTTTACATTAACCTCTAGCTAAAGTGGTCTTCATTCTGTTCTTGAACTTTGCCAAGTTCTTCTTTCCTTTCCCTGGAGTACTCTTCCCTATGATATTCTTATAGCTACTGTACTTGACAAATAAAATTTATTGCCATCAAGTCAATTACAATTCATTGTAACCCTAAAGAACAGAGGCAAAATGCACCATAAGGTTTTGAAGGCTCTAAATCTTCATGGAGGCAGACTATCCCATCTTTCTCTTAGAATGACTGGTGGGTTCAAATTACCTACCTTGATAAGCAGTTGAGTGCTTAACCACTGAGCCTCCAAGACTTCATTACATTCCCCTTGCAAATCTCCCTATGAACCCCACTTCCAAGTTCAGGCCATTCTCCACTCCTTGCTCTTCCTTTCTTTTTCTAATCTGTATTTGGCATGTTTTTGGTCTATGTTCCTAGTGGAATTAAGATAAAAATGGCATGGACATTGTTAAGTTACCTATTCATTTATCTTAGAACAGTGCCTTGCAGAATGAAATGCTATATAATATTATTTTCAACAAATAGCTGTATAGAAGAGTAGGTTTTAAAATACAATAACTGAATCAGAAACAGACTATTTGTAAATAAGGTGACTGAAATTATCATGATGGCTTTATGTTGGCAGCTAAATTAGTATTACTGTTAGGAAGTGAAAATGTCAAAATATGTGTAAAGTCATCTTAAAGTCGCCTATATGGCATGATCATCTTTTAAAAAAATTGGTTCAGAATATAAAAGAGGCAGTTATTTACAACCCACATTGCAACAAGTTGCTAAGGTAACTACAATATGGATAAAGCATTTCATCACTTTAATAATTATATAGATTTTCAGTAAGCAGCTCACAAGACATGTTAAGTAAGATGTATCATTGTATAAATTACTTTAGTCTAGAAACCAAGCTGCCTAGCACGTATTTACAAGGAGGGACTTTTCAAGGACATTACCTTGTAAGGATGAAAGACAAAACATGCCTAAATATTAATAAAATGCCATTCATACTAGAAAGCTATTTTCCAAACCATGTATTTGCAATTTCAGAAATTGAACAATTATAAATTAATACCTTGATCTAGAATGTTGTTTAATACATGGTGATTAGGCTAAAAATCTTCAAAATGACATTGTGGAGAATTGTTTCTTACTTTAAAAAAAAGGCAAAGAAAAGAAAACAACTTTGCATTCATTACCATTTAATGTCATTGTTGTTGTTAGATGCCATAGAGTCGGTACAGACTCATAACGACCCTGTACACAACAGAACAAAACACTACCTTATTCTAGGCCAACCTCACAATCCAATTGTTGCTACATTTGAGCCTATTGATGCTGCCACTGTGCCAATTCAGTGTCATAGGTACTATTATTAACTACATTTTAGACATGAGGAAAACTAGGCAAAGAGGAGTTAAAACAGTACTTTTCCTTGAGATCCTAGTAGTATTAACTGGTCTTCATTGTTGTTATTCAGTGCTATCGAGTCAGTTCTGACTCATACCGACCCTGTGGAGGGTTTCAGAGGACTGGCTGGTGAGATTGAACCACTCACTGACCTTTTAGTTCACACTAACCTTGTGGTCCACTGCATTATCCTGCAGTACCACACCAGGACTCCTTGTAGGCATATGGATATTACCCTACCACAGACAGCATTGTGTTTCAAGATCGATCTTGACACTTTATTTTTGGTGATGAATGTGAAGCCACTCCTCTTTTAGATGTTCTCAGTATAGTAAGCCAAATGATTGTCAGATTCACAGTTGTCAATACTAGTCCATTTTAGCTCACTACTGCCTAGGATATTGGTATTATGCACTCCGTTTCATTTGTAACCAACTCCAATTTTCCTAGTTTCATACTTATACATTCCATGTTCTGATTATTAGTGGCTGTTTGCAGGTGTTTCTCCTCATTTTAAGTTGTGCCCTATCAGAAAATAAAGGTCCTGGAAGCAAGATTATGGCCAATTGTAATTTGAGGAGTCTGCTATTTCTCAGTTGTAATTTGAGCACTTTCCAACCTGATGGGCTCATCTTCTGGTACTATATCAGATACTGTTCCACAGTAATTCTTAAGGTTTTCAGTGGCTAACTAGTCAGAGGAGTCCTGGTGTGGTGCTACAGCATAAGCACGGAACTGCAAGCTCAGTTTGAACTGAAAGGTAGGAGGTTCAAACTCACCAGCCACTCTTCAGAACCCTATAAAGGGTCCTATGAGTTGGAACCTACTCATTGGCACTTAACCACAACAAGAACTATTCATAAGTAGTTTGCCTCTCCTTCTTCCTAGTCTCAGTCTAGAAGCTCCTCTGAAACTTTTCCACCCTGGGTGATCCTGCTGATATTTAAAATACTGCTGGCATATCTTCCAGCATCACAGCAAGTCATCACAATATGGCAAGCTTTATTCCATTTTCCTCCATATGGGTCCACACTGCTGTGGGTTTGAAACGTTTACTTTGGATTGGGGATCAGGATGTTCATTAGAATTCAAAGAGAAGATGAAGCAAGGAAGTGAAGTAACTATCATGAAAATTAAAATATTCGATGCCTAAAAGACCTCCCAGAATTCTAATTTTCAGGTTGGGACAAGACCTCTTTTTACATACAAAACCCTGCTAGATAGAACATGTTATTGTTAAGTGCTGTCGAGGCATATAGAGTTTCTGAGGCTGTGAATCTTTGCAGGAGCAGAAATCCTCATCTTTCTCCCATGGAGTGGTGTTGGGCTTGAACTGCTGTTACTGTGGTTCACAGTCCAGTGTTTATCCTACATAGCCACGGCACTGTTTAATAGACCATACAGATATAGTAAATGCTTCAATAAGATACTTCTTCAAGGACAGGTGCTTCTGTCTCCAGCTGTTGGCTGAATCCTGGGAGGCTAGGCCAAGCTCCTCAGAGGACATCTGCAGATAAAAATTACCTAAAATATAATGCAAACAATGTTCCTATTGTCTCAAAGAAGGACAAGTCTGTGGTGCTGATTATGCCCCAAGGTTCTGTATGATGAGTCTGGGATCAGACTTCAGCAAGACCAGTGATTCTCAAATTTTGATCAAAAGCAAGCAAGGGCTTATTGAAACACAGACTATTAAACTCTAAACCCAGAGGTTCTGATTCAGGAGCTCTGGGTCTGGGGATTAGCTGGTTCTCAGGGAATACTTAGGTAGCTGGACCAGATATTACATTTTGAAAACTACCAAGTTGGGCCCACATCTTTAACTACCTCTTCCCTAGTCCTTACCTGTTTCCTCCACTTTCTTGTAAGTTTCACTTGAGAACGTTCCTATAGTCATTCACTGGCATTAAAATCCCTATCTCAGGCTCTGCTTCTAGTCAACTTGACCATGCTGAATGAGAACTACATGACTTAAAAAAAAAAAAAAAAGAGGTATTTTTGTGCATTACACATGCTGAAAATCAGAATAGTATCTGGAAAAAAAGTCCCACCTAAATTTATTCAGAGCCACAAAGGCTTTTTGAATATGTGAAGTCACACTAACCGTAATAACCCTGATACCATAAGTGTAACGGGTCTCTGTCCTGGAATTTCTTCTGTGACTGTTTTTCAATGAGTACTGGCACTAGCTCACTGAAGCATTCATAGTTGCTAAGGGACACAGGGCTTAGCGCAGAGTATGAGAAGGGAAGATAGGGAGAAACGCCTCTGTCTTGTTTGTGGTAACCCAGTTAAAATGATCAAAAGCAATAGGTGTCTCAGGGCTCTCCACATTTCATAGAGTTTATTCAATGGTTCTTGCACAAATTAGTGTTAGCCCCTTATTCAGTCTGGCACTCAATTAGAGTGAGAATACAGGAAAAGTCAGCAAACCTTTCTTCCAACTAAACTTTCCGGTGTGGGTCAGGCTCACTTTGTCTGTCTACTTTTTATCTCATGTTGAGGTTTCATAAAAGTACTTTCATTGTTCACACAAATGTAATTCTAAAAAGACTAACCCTTCTGATTTCTGTAAGTCTCTGTTAGAAGCTGACAATGACAACAGATACAGCATATTTATAGTAGACGTTGGACTTAGCTTGTTCTTTGTAAAGTACTGAATCACATTAGTGCTCTTGGAAATAAAACGTAGGCTAAAATAATGAAAAGGCAAGAAGTTATCTTGAAAAGCAACAAAAAATATAACTCTCAATACTCAGAACCATTTCCCAATATCCTCTTGGTTGCAGCACCATCTTTAGTGGGTAAATGTGAGTTTTCGAACTCCAAACATTAATTCTCTGTTTCTTTTTCCTTTCAACGTGTTGACCTCAAACCTTTGTATCCACTACTTAAGACTGCTATGACTAAAGTGATATATCTTCTGCTCTTTATACAACTATGAGTCTTTGGAATTACCTTCTTCTCCATCTGAGAGATCCACTAATGTTTTTAAGTGCCATCAAGTCAGTTCCAACTTATTATGACTTGTATCGGGTTTCCAAGGAGTTGCTTGCTTGTTTGAACCACCTACCTTGCTGTTTAAACTGACTTTATGGTTCAGGGCTTATCTTATTGCGCCACATCCATAAAGTAGCAGAAACGAGTACTGAGGTTATATGTTAACCTTAAAAAAAAGAAATGTACTTACTTCTTTATTCCCATTTCTTGTGGCCATTAGAGAATGTTCCTTTCTATATGTAATCTTTTCTTGATTTTTATAATAGTGATTCCATACTATTTGTCTTTTTGTGCTTGACTTACTTCACACAACATAATGTCCTCCAGGTTTATCCATGATATGAGGTGCTTCATGGATTCACTGTTACTCTTTAACATTGCATAGTATCCCACTGTGTGGATATACTGTAGTTTATCCATTCATTTGTTGATGGTCATGTAGGTCATGTAGGTTGTTTCTGGCCTTTTGCTTTTGCAAATCGTGTCATGACTCTTATTTCTCTAGGGTATACATCTAGTAGGAGGAGGGACGATCACTAAATAGATTGTCATTGTTAAGTGCCATTGAATCAGTTCCAACTCATAGTTACCCTTTACAGGGTTTAAAGTAGTGACTGGTGGGTTTGCACTACCGACCTTGTGGTTAGTAGCCCAATACTTAATCTACAATGGTAAACCAGGACTCCTAGGTTGTTGAAGTTGTTAAGTGCCATCAAGTCACTTCCAACTCATAGCAACCCTGTGTATGGTTTCTGAGGAGCAGCTGGTGGGTTTGAACCAGTAACCCTTCAGTTAGCAGTATAGCACTTATCCTACAGTGCCACACCAGGAATCTGGACTAATAGATAATTGTTGTTTACTGTCAAGCTGGTTCCAACTCATAGCGGCCTTTATAAGGTTTCTAAGGAGTGGCTGGTTGATTTGAACTTCTGATCTTGTAGATTGCAGTCTAGTGCTGATCCTACAGCAATATAAAGATGGGGGACGTTAGCAAAATAAGACCAGGGTAAAGGAATACACTCAGAGGCAGTTCAAGAGTTAAAGTTAATAATGGTAATTACAAAAACAGTAACAATAAACAATAACCTATGAGTGGATATATAGGTAGACATTTAAGCTGAACAGTTATGGGAAGGTAAACATAACTACACCCAGAAATATATATATATTGTTGTTGTTGTTAAGTGCTGTCAAGTTGGTTCCTACCCATAGCGACCCTGTACAGGGTTTCTGAGGCTATAAATCTTTATGGGAGCAGAAAGCCTCATCTTTCTCCCGAGGAATGGCTGGTAGTTTTGAATTGCTGACCTTGCAGTTCGCAGCCCAATTCATAGCCACTATGCTACCAGAGCTCATATATATATGGCAGAGGATATAAGAAATATGACCAAAAGAGTAGTAGCATTTACCCAAATATAAAGCTCAGATGGCAGGAAGGTTTACGGAAGAAGGACAAATGGAATGGGAAACCCAGGGAGGAAGTGGGAGGAGTGCTATTACATGGAAGGAATTGCCACTAATGCCATGAAACAAAAATTGTATAAAGTATTGAATGGAAAAGAAATTTGCTCTATAAAACTTCACCCAAGCCACCAACAAACAATAGATTGGCTGATGGTCAGTATGTGCCATTGAGTGGGTTCTGACTCATAACGACTCTGTGCAAGGTTTCTGAGGCTGTAAATCTTTATTGGAGCAGAAAGCCTCATCTTTCTCCCATGGAACCATTGGATTTGAATTGCTGATCTGTGGTTAGTGCCCAACCTGCTATGCTACTAGGATAATTATAATGATAATAAAAAGAAGTGTGAAATCTCTATTAGCGTTAGCTTTTTGTTTGTTGTGGTTTTCAGTTCACTTTACAACTTTACCATAAACTTGACTTGGAGTCCTGCTGGGTCACTGAAGGATAATCACTAGACTGCTGAGCACATGGCCAGTAATTCAAACCCAGCAGCCACTCCTGGGACACCCTATACAGGGTCTTAGTGAATCAGAGCCCACTCAATTACAGTTAACTTCAATAAACTTTATTTGGGTCAAATGCTTGGGTATCAGCAACATATCACTAAATTAATTCATACATATTAGACATCAGAGCTTTTAAAACTGCAAGTCACTATTCCATGGGGGAAAGAGTAGTCCCTCATTCCACTCTAAGAACTCCTCTAAAATCACTAATATGCTTGCTACCAGATAAAAGGGGCCTTGGGACTAACATAAATGGTACTTTTCAGGACGTGATTACATCTAATTAGTCTGAGCTAGAATTGAAAGATCCAAGCATTCTGTGACATTTGAAGGCTCTAATCAAGTAACAAATAGACTAAACCTTATGAACAAACTGATCAATAAAGTGGAACAATTTTACTATTTATGAAATTTGTTGTTGTTTTTAAGTGCTGTTGAGTCAGTTACGACTTATAGTGACCCTGTATAGGATTTCCAAAGAGCGGCTGGTGAGTTTGAGCCACTGACCTTGTGATTGAAAGCGACCTTGCAGTCGCTTCCAATGTTTTATCCTACAGAACCACGCTAGGACTCCATTTATGACATTTAGCAGTTTTTATTTCTTCATCATGAGTAGGATTCCTGGCCTTATTATTTAAAATTAATTTATGATGTTATACTCAATTTATATAGTGAATATAATAAGTCCTATGAGAGATAAAAGAGGGGCCCTAGTCTTTCTCACTCTGAAATGAAAGATTGAGACACACATAGGATTACCATAATAATGAAACATTATAATAAAAATAAACAAAAAACAACCATTTACTGTCAAGTCAACTCATGGATATTCCATATAGTGCAGACTAGATCATGGCTGTGCCTTTTCAGAACCAAATTGCCAGGTTTTTCTTCTAAGGCACCTCAGGATGAGTTTGAATCACCATGCTTTCAGTTAGTAGCTCAGTGCTTAACAATTTGTATCACACCAGGGATCACACAAAAAAAGCAAAAAACCTACTGCCACCAAGTTAACTCTGACTCATAATGACCCTATAGTACAGAGTAGAACTGAGTAGAGTCTCCAAGACTGTAAATCTTTTGTTGTTGTTGTTGTTGTTGTCAGGTGCCATGGAGTCAGAAGGGACTCATTGTGACCTCACGCACAGGAGGGGCATAAAGCCCCAGCTTTCTCCCATAGAGCAGCTGGTAGGCTTGAACTGCCAGTCTTTTGACTAGCTGACCAACAGTTACTGCACTAAATAAGATAGCAGGTGAAAAACCATTAGAAGCTATAGACAACATTTATTAAGGGTGTAACTCTATGATAGTAATGAGGTTCGCCCAGGATAAGGCAGTGTTTTGTTCTGCTGTGCATAGGGTCACTATGAGTCGGTACCGACTCGATGGCACCTAACAACAACAACTCTGTGTCTGTACTGAGCCCTGGTGGCACAATGATTAAACAACTCAACAGAAAACCAAAAGGTCAGTGGTTTGAATTCACCAGCTACTCCACAGGAGAAAGATGGGCTTCTATAAAGATTGACAACCTTGGATACTCTATAGGAGAGCTCTACTTTGTTGTATAGGGTCACTAGGAATAGAAATGTACTTGCTGGCAGTGGATTTGGTTTGGTTTAGTGTGGCTACATTAAGCTAAACGTTTTTCACCTGCTATTTTATTTAGTGTTCAATAGACCTAGTGGAGCTATGCACTATTGTTTACTTTACTTACCAAATAATGAACTTGAGGCTTTGGAGATAAGGTGATCTCCGTCAGGTCAAACAACTGGGATCAAAGAATTGGCATGTTAATTTGATGTCCTTGTTTCCCTCCTGGAACACCTTGTTCCTCATTGACTGCTTCACTTCACTTCTGTGAAACATTTGGGATTTCAGTTTCTAATCACTTCATTCTGATCTAATTTTGAATCATGCCTTTATTTTTCAAACGTGGATTCTGACGTTTCCCCCCTCTAAACTCTGTAGTTTTCCCTCCTAAGGCAATCCAAGCACAGCAAAAATACTCTGCTTAAAAAATTTGCTGACAGACTTTCCAAATACATTTGACTGAAAGCCAGTCTCTTGGATCTCTAATTAACTTTGTTATTGTTAACTGCTGTTGAGTTGGTATAGGGCGTCCCAGGTGCAGTTGGTGAGTTTGAACTGCCAACCTTGTGGTTTGCAGTCCAGTGCTGGTCCTACAGTGCCACCAGATCCACTCTAGCACTTGGTATATTTGTTTAACAATAGTGGTCATGCTGTTGATGCTGTCAAGTGCAGTGCAGTCGGTGCCAATGCACAGAGACCCTTTATGTGGTTTCTGAGGCTTTACATGTTCATGGGAGCAGGAATCCTCATCTTTCTCCATTGGAGCATCTGGTGGGCTCAAACCATGGACCTTGTGAATCACAGTCCAGTGCCAGGGACTGGCCTCGACATAGGAACTTGGTTCATGAGGAGGGGATACCTGGCGGCGATAGGGATAGCAAAAGAGACACAGAGACACAAAGAGAGAGACAAAGAGACACCCCGAAACCAGGGTGGATGCAGGACTGGCATCAGGCAGATCATGCATTGCAAACATCTCAGCCGGAAAGGCTGTAATGTCCTGCATAGTAAACATCTTGGCTAAGCAGGCAGTAAGGTTGCAAGGCTGGACTGAACCCCCTGCATGCTGTAAAGCACGCCTTGCTGGTTGTAATGCACCTGGATTCGTTCTGTGCCTTCGTTTTATTTAGGGGAGGTACTTTACACAAAGCTAGAAGGGACTAAGACAAGGTACAGCTGTCAATCTTACTTTTCCAGACATTCAGGCAACTTTACATCATATTTTGCAGGTTCGAATCTCACAACTGCAACTTGGTTTCTCAAGCTTAATTAACATACCTTTTAGCACTTAGCCTCTAATGGGGGGAGGAGAAGGAGGATTCCCATTGTGTCAGCTGCCCAGCCCAGGTTCTTCAGGAAAAGAGGTGCCTGGGTGAATGGGCTGCACCTGGAAACATTTTAGGGAGGGCATTCCTATTGTCCTAAGAACAGAGACCAGGGAGCCACCCAATTTACTTTGAATGAATTCTCTGAGGGAAAAACTTTGCCTGTTTGGAATTTTACAGTCTTGGCTTTTAGGAAAATATTACATTTATCTGTGGATATCAAGGGCTTCATGTATGCAATTAATAAATCTAACTGAACACTAAAATGAAAAACAATTTGCTATGCCTGCCAGATAGCTAGAATCTGTTCCTCAGAGCCTGTGGTCTGCAACACTTGGGCCCTGTGGGCCTCGAACTTCTGACCAGATTTACACGGTCTGCAACAGTCCAGTGCTTATCTTATGGAGACTCTGTGTTCCTACTAGTGGCTATGTTGTTGTTTTAAGTGCCATTGAGTCGATTCCGACCCATAGTGACCCTCCATAGGGTTTCTGAGGCTGTAAATCTTTATGGGAGCAGAAAGCCTCATCTTTCTCTTGTGGAACCGCTGGTAGTCTTGAAATGCTGACCTTGAGGTTGGCAGCCCGATTTGAAACCTCTATGCTACCAGATAGAAGTACTGATATAAAAGTAAGTGGCCAAACTTCTAGGGAGCTCTGGTAGCCTCGTAGATACGAGTTGTGCTGCTAATATTAAGGTCAGCAGTTCGAAACTACCAGTGACCACAGAAGAAAGATGAGGCTTTTTGCTCCCATAAAGACTTATAGCCTCAGAATCCCTATATAGGGTCACTTTGAGCCAGAAGTGACTCCTGGCACACCACCACCACCACGCCCAAATTTCTAGGAAAATATTTGAACCACAAGTTGGTGGCTGAAACCCACCAGCTGCTCCTGTGAAACCCTGTACAGAGTTGCTATGGGTCATAACCAACTCAATGGTACTTAACAACAACCATGGTAATACGTAGCCTGCTTCCACAATGACATCAAACTCTTTCAAAACCAATGCAAATTTCTTCCATGACCAAGCTTCTAGGCTAATCAGTGGCAACCTCTTTCTATGGAAAGCCTGTCAAGGAGGAAATGACTCCACTGAAGACACGACTGCATGCCAACTGGTTAACAATAAGTCTCCACTGAGTTTCCAGTTTGTTTCTGACCTCTTATGACCCATGGTTCATATGTTGCCCACCAACATTTGCAGTTTCACAGGCTTTTTAGGAGTCCTGGTATGGCAATGTGGGAAAAAGTACTGGACCGCAAGGTCTGTGTGAACCACCAGCCACTCCTTGGAAACCGTATACTGACTCAACACTGAACAACAACCAAGGTTTTTCAGGAAGCTTCTATCTTGGTTGTAGCACATGCTACTATCAGAGCTTGGGGAAGGCGTGGTCCTGCCAAACTGCACCAATCTGAAGAAAGAGGCCTCATGCCGCCAATCCTACCACCAGAGTCCATTTGGGACATATGTATCCACATAATTTTATCAAAATTAGTATTATCTCAAAACAATTTTCCGTGATCTCAGCATGTCTTCTATTATTGATGAGCCCTGGTTCTGCAATGGATCACGAATTGAGCTGCTAAACAACCAACTCTGTGGATGAAAGATGAGCCTGTCTGTTCAAGAGTCACAGCCTTGAAAACACTTAAGTAGCTGCTCTCCTCTGTCCTACTGGGGTATTATCAGTCAGAATCGACTAGATAGGATTGGGTTTTGATGTGATTTTCCATTACAGAAAACACATGATTTTGTTGTTGTTATGTGCCACGGAGTCCGTTCTGACTCATTGCGACCCTGTACAGGGTTTCTGAGACTGTAAATTCTTTATGGGAGCAGAAAGCCTCACCTTTCTTCCACGGAACAGCTGGTAGTTTCAAATTGCTGACCTTGTGGTTCACAGCCCAATTCATAACCGATACGAAAATTCAGAACAGAAAATACTTCAGTTATTGAAGGGTGAAGTCAGCTCACTCCATTGTTTGAAATCCACCAATCGCTCAACCCCATTAGTCTGCTCCCCTTACCACACCCCAAAAAGCACCCATAAGATAAACTATAAACTTTACTTGGAGATTGTGCCAGACAAGCGTATCTCTCCTTTCCCTGAGTAACAAGTCTCTGCATTTTGTGTTGCTTTTTTTTTTTTTTTTAAAGTTTTTTTTTTTTAGTTTTGTAATGTTTGCTGATTTATTTAGCTTTTACAAATTTTCCCACCACAGCTAAATTAAGCTACCAGGGCAATATTAACCAGTTGACCGAATTTCTGGAATATTAACAATTGCCTCTTTTAAGCCTGCACTATCCGGTTCTAACATACCGCCAACATTTCTCCAGAGAATCCATCACATGAGATGGGGAAAGAGAGGAGAGGGGCAGGGGAAGTCACTGAGCTCTGAGAAAAAAAGATCTGGGCTGTGAATTATCTCTGTATGGAGAATTTCAATTAAGTCTCCTGTTTTAACTCTGTGCCTCACCTCCTCCTTCCCCAAACAAAGCAATAACAGGAGCACGAATACTCATTTTCAGACCATATGTAATGCCAAAAATAACTAATTAGAAAAGTGATGACTATAATGCAGCTGAAAACTTTTTTCCAGTAGATATTTTTAAATGTTAAAGATAACAAAACATATGTCAACCTTTTTAAAAAAAAACGATTATTTTGTAAATGGAAACAAGATTTTTAGTCTGCTTAATTCTAAAGACATTATAATTAACTTAAAAAAAAGACAATATCATTGACATGTATTATTCCCACTATTGCCTATTTCCTTGCAGAACATAAAATCAAATTGATAAGGAAGACCATAGCTTTAAGACTTTTGATTCTCATTTTTTTTCAAGGAAAATGGAAAATATGTTAAGAACGCTGTGAAATATTAAAAATAACTCTTAATTAGCATTCACATATTAAACATCTATTCTGTAGTAAGTACTAGTGGCAGTTGTGGTTGTGTGCCTTGGAGCCCAACTCATAGCCACCCTATATAGAGTTTCTGAAGCTGTAAATCTATCAGCTGCTCCCCAGAAACCATATACAGGGTCACTATAAGTCTGAAATGACTCAATGGCACCAAACCACAAATTGTTATGACAGAAGACAATCTCATCTTTATTCCACAGGGTTGCTGGTAGATTCAGACAGCTGACCTTGCAGTTAGCAGCCCCACTCATAACCCAGGAAACTACCAGGACTCCTGTACTGCTACACACTGTTGTTGTTGTTGTGTTGTTGTTAAATATCATCTAGTCAGTTCTGACTCATCTCTACCCTATATAGGGTTTCTGAGGAGTGGTGGTATTACCTTTGAATAGCAAACCTTTAGGTTAGTAGTCCAATGCTTATTCTATAGAGAGAAATGGCAAAAATTAATGATTCCCGCTTCCAAAGAGATTTCAGCTTAGTGAAGGATGATGAAATAATCTTGAACAAGTTAACTTATAAAGCAAAAGAACATATATTGAGTCATATACAAAATCATAATTTCCTGGTAAATTTAGAAAGTATTTTACAAAGGAAATGAATGGAATTTGTGCTCAGAGAGACAGTATGCTTTGCATTTGTTGTCATTAAGTGCTGCGAACTTGGTTCTGACTCTTAACAACAATGTATAGGGTTTCCAAGGAGCTATTGGTGGGTTTGAAAACTGACCTTGTAGTTAACAGTCCAGTGCTTATCCTACAGTGCCACACTCTGGTACATGACATCTTAGGTTGGATCTGAGCTCTACCACTTACTAGTTGTGAAAAAGGTCAAGTTACCTAGTCTTTTTGTACCTTAGTATTCTGAGTTACGGAAACTTGTATGATAATATAACCTTCCTAGTGGATTATGTTAGATTAAATGCATAAAATATTTAGGGCACTGTTTTGTTTTTTTTTTTGTTTCATGTAAGTTTTTTTAATATAATTTGAAGGATAAGGAGAATTTTCATGTGTGGACGAATTTGGGGATAACGTTCCAAGTAAATACAACATAATAGGTGAAGATAAATTAGAAAGCTGAAGCTTTCTGGTGGGAATGAAACTCATTCTGGTGGGAATTTGAAACTACAATTGGGGTATGAGACTTCAGAGATAGAAAACAAATAAGAGGATGTTGAGTTGGCACAGGAAAATGATGTAAGAAAGTTAAGGAAGGTCAAAAAGAAGATATTTAGGAGTTAGAATAAACTTATCATGACTAGAAATATAGGTAAAGAAAATGTAAATTAACTGTATATATATCTTTGAGTGTATACACTTTTTCTGTTTAAGTTTAATTTGAAGGAAAATTAGAAAACAAGTAACTACAAAGACAATGGAAAATGGGAAGGAAATTTAATTATTAAAATAATAATGAGAAAAACTGTGACTACAGCAAAGAATAGGAATTCTATAACACTTATTTGTGCTCATGTGAAACCTAAACATAGGCCCAAAGTCAGTTTTTCAAACATATATACAGAAAAAATGTTGACGTTGTCAAGCATTTAATTGGACTTGGATCTACAATCAACGCCCATGGAAGCGGCAGTCAAGAAGTAAAATGACTTTTTTTGTTGGGCAAATATGTACGCTGCAAAAGAGATCTTTAAAGTGTTGAAAAACAAAGCTGTCACATTGAAGACTGACATGCACCTAACCCAAGACATGGTATTTTCAATTTTTCTCATATGAGTGCAAAAGCAGGATAATGAATAATGAACACAGAAGATGAATTGATGCTTTGAATTATTGTGTTAGTGAAGAATGTAAAATGAACCATGGACTGTCAGAACAACAAGCAAATGTCTTAGAAGTACAGCTAGAATGCTATACTTAGATGCAAGGATAGTAAGACTTTGTCTCACCTATTTTGGACATGCTATCAGGAGGCTCTGTCCCTAGAGAAGGGGGACCCTGCTTGTGAGAGAGGAGGGTCAGCAAAAAAAAAAAAGAAGAAGATTCAGAAGACCCTCAACAAGACGGATTGACTTGACACAATGGCTGCAACAATGGGCTCAAATATAGAAATGATTGTGAGGAGAATGCAGGACTGAGGAGTATTTTGTTCTGCTGTACATAAAATTGCTATGAGCGGAAAAGGACTGGGTTTTAGAACTCGTAAAGATAAGCACATGTTTTTATTCAACTTCCTCACTACCATTTTAAAATTGGAAGAAGGGAGACCAAGAAAGGCAAGGCTTGGAATAATTCCATGGTTATTGGGTGGCAGCATTAAAATTCTCTCTAGAGGCCCAAGTTATTGGCTCAATGGCAACTGGTACTAATATTTAGATAAAGGATGACTTCTAATATGATTATTTGTAGATGTTACACACTAGAGGAGCATTGCTTTTTGTTAAGGGCTGCCATGTTGGTTCCAATTCATAGCAATACTGTGTAGGGTTTCCAAGGAGCAGCTGGTGGGTTTGAACCACTGGCTTTTGGGTTTGCAGTCCAGTGCTTATCCTACAGCACTACACTAAGACTCCTGGAGAAGCATTAAAATCTATAAAGAGCTCCAGAAGTTTTTAACCAAGCATAGAAGTCCTGTATTTATTCTCCCTGTAGAGTTTTGACAACTAATGAATTATTAATGAAAATCAAATATCTATTCAAAAATTGACAATAGAAGAATAATCACTAGTCACTTAAGATATTTTCTCCACTAACATATAGTCACTTAAGATATTTTCTCCACTAACATATAGATAAGCCCTTGTGTGACACTATGAGATAAGCATTGGACTGTAAATATCAAGGTCAGCAGTTCAATGCCACCATCCATTCGTGGAAGCTTTACACAGGGGCACTACGAATCATAACCAACTTAAGAGCACACATCAACAAGAATATAGATACATAAATATTCCATTCTCCTGCAAATCTTATACTTCATTTCATTTCAATGGTTACAATCCCCTCCATGTAACATCAGTTATACCACATCTTCCCTTTGATTCTTATTTTTATTAGACTCTGCTTACCAACCCTTCTGAGCTTTATCCTTAGGTAATGCTGCACTTTTAAGCTTGAATGGCTCATCATTCCATGATAAGCATATCTTACTAGTGTTGTTGTACCCTATATACCTATATACTAATTGGCTGAAAATTGTGTCATGAGGGTGAATTCAGTCCCAGGCCTAAACCAAGGGTCACTGTCTTGGGTTCCTCCAAGCCCAGTTATTTTTATAATTTTGAGTCTTGTTGCACATTTTGTCCCACTCTATCCAGGACCTTCTAATATGATCCCTTTCAGAAGAGTTGGTAGTAGTATTGGAGCACCATCTAATTTTTCTGATCACAGAAACATGGAGACTGATAGTCATATGTTCTATTAGTCCTCTGGACTAATTGATTCCAAGTATCTTCAGTTTTCATCACTCTTCTTTCCTCCTAACAGGGAGAGACCAATAGTAGCATTTTAGATGGTTGCTCATGAGCTTTTAAGATTCCACATGTCACTCGCAAAAGTAGGATGTAGAACACTATCTTTGTGGACTATGTAACACCAGTTTATCCTGTTTACACCAGTCCTGAGCCCCAAGGTCCTCCAGCAATGCATTCCCTCAAGGTGTTTTGTAATATCTAAGAGTTTTTATAACTTTGGCCCCTGTATGTTCCATCACATTCATAGAATTTTTGCAGCAAAGGTAAATGCTTATGGACAAATATCCTTTATCAAACCCTTATACATATATGAGTATACTCCCATTCTGCTTTCTATACACATTCTGCCAGTGTATCTGTCACTATATCTACCTATAGATTGTTGTTGTTGTAGGGTTGTATACATAACTATATTTACCTCTGTTCCCTTAAACTCTTGATTTCCTCCCTGTTTTCCCCTGTCTTCATTCTTCTGCCAATCTCTATCTTCTTGTATATTCCCTTCCTTGTCATCCAAGTTTGCATGTGCCTAACCTTAAGCCAGTGAACACTTTCCCTTCATTCCCTTCCCTGGTAACCATCAAAGAATGTCTCTTTTAGCAAGAAAATGTTTTCTTGATGTTTTACAATAGTCATCTTATACAATATGTGTCCTTCTATGATTGACTAATTACACTTACCATAATGTTCTCCAGGTTCATCGATGTCATGAGATGCTTTATAAAAAAGAAGTCCACAAGACCCAAAATATAACCGTGAACATAGCCCACCTGAATTTAGGATCAATGACAACAACCAACATCAACCAAATCAATCCTAATCTGAACTTCATGAACAGCAAACAGAGAATGGTGCACAAGCTCATCTCCTGATCATACCCACCAAAAAGCAGTTGGGGGCACAGTGCCTAAGCATACACCAATATACAATTATCCACTTAAAACAAATGCAACAATATCACACTGTCTTAAAAGCAGCAATATCTGTCCACATGAAGAAATAAGACAGAATGGCTCAAACAAGTGACCAAGCAGTAAAGGTAGGAAACATTTTTGAGGAAGAAAAGGCACTGGAACTACCTGAAAAACAACTCTAGAGAATAATATTTAGACAGAAAAGTAGAGGAAAACAATGAAGAATTAAGGAAAGAACCACAGAAACAATCAAACAAAATAGATCAAGGATTGGCGGTAATACAAAGCCTGTAAATAGAAATCCAGAAGATCAACACTAAAATTTCAGTAATGGACAACATATTAAAAGGGCAAAGGAGTAGATTTGAATCAATGGAAGCCTGAATTAGTGAGCTTTAAGATAAATCACTCAATGATATTTAGCTAGAAGAACAATCAGAAAAAAAGAGCAAAAAAATCTGAATAAAGCCTAAGATTCATGTGGGACAACATGAAGAGGATACTTACAGGTAGCTGGAATTCCAGGACAGAAGAGACAAAGAAAAGTCCAGAAAAGATAATTGAAGAAATGTTGGAAGAAAAATTCCCTAGCAACATGAAAGATGTGAAGATAACAACTCAAGAAGCTGAATGAACCACAAACAGGATAGACCACAAATGAAATTCACCAAGACATATCAGAATCAAACTCCAAAATCAAAGACAGGAACAGAATCCCGAAAGCAGCTCTAGAAAATGAAAAGTTGCCTACAAAGGTAACCAATAAGATTAAGCTCTGATTTACCAACAGAAACAATGCAAGGAAGAAGTCAATGGGGAGACATATATAAAACTCTGAAAGAAAAAAAAAAAAAAAAGCCAAACAAAAATCATATACTGAGAAATATTATTCCTCAAAGGATGGTGAAATTAGAACATTGCCAGATAACCAGAAATTATAGGAATGTGTAAGAACCCGATGAGCATGACAAAAAGTACTAAAGGGAATACTTTGAACTAAGAACCAGCAATAGCAGACAACAACCAGAGATTGACCCACATAGTAACACCACTCAGAATTCAGTCCAGGTAAACAATTACCCAAAGTAAAATAAACCTGCAATATTCAAAACAGAGAATCAGAGATACCAATTTATGATGAAGACAACAAAGCAAAAAGAGGGAAAATTATATTTAGAGAACTTCCAAATGGCAAGGATATCTGATAGATTTCAAGATATAAATAGGCTGCTTTAAACTGAGGATGATAACAATAAATCATAGGGTAACCCTGAGGAATATTAATATACCTTTACATCAAATCACGAAGATTCAAAACTTTCAAAACAACAACAATTGATATGGAAACACACAACAAAATGAACACTGCACAGAAAAATATATGGAACAAAGAAAACCTCAGCTCCACACACACACACACACACACACACACACACACACACAAACCCTCAGCAAAATGACTGCAATCAAGATATACCTATCAATATTTACACTGCAAGTCAATGGATAAAACGCACCAGTCAAGAGACAGAGAGTAACAAAATGGGTAAGAAAACAGGATCCTTCAGTATGCTGTCTAAAGAGACATACTTTAAGTACAAAGACAAAAATACATTGAAAAGTCAAAGGGTAGGGAAAAAAAAACATATTAAACTAATAGCAATAGAAAATGAACAAGAGTGGCAATATTAATTTCTGATAAAACAGACTTTAAGGCAAAACCCAGCATGTGACAAAGAAGGACATTATGTCATGATTAAAGAAAGGGTCAATTGAAGAAGAGGCTATACCTATTTTAAATATCTATGCTCCAAAATACATAAATCAAACTCTAATGATAACAAGAGTATTTTAATGCCAGCAGGGTCCTGCATGGTGGACAGGTTCCAGATGAGCTTCCAGACTAAGATAGACTAAGAAGAAGAAGAGACAGACTACTTCCAAATATTTACTCACTGAAAACTTTATGAATGGCAGTGGAACACTGTCAGATATTACCAGAATATTGAATATTAGTACATGATTAAGAGTATCAGAATGTTGTCAGATATAGAGCTGGAAAATGAGCCCTCAGATAGGAAGACACTCAAAATACTGCTGTGGAAGAGTTACCTCCTCAAAGTAGAATTGACAGTGATGACGTGAATGGTATAAAGGCTGTGGAATAGACCATCAATTCCTCATATGCAAGTTCAGGCTGAAACTTAAAAGAAAATTAAAACAAGTCCCCAGGAGTCAACAGATGACCTTGAATATATATCACCTGAATTTAGAGCTCATATCAAGATGCGCTGGATTATGACAAGCTATGGACAACATGGAGAAGTATGAGTATTCCAGAACACTTAATTGTACTTCTGAGGAATCTGTACCTGGACCAAGAAGCAGTTGTTCGAACAGAGCATGGGAACACTAAATGTTTTAAAATTGGGAAAGGTGTGTGACAAGGTTGTATTCTTTCACCATACTTATTCAATCTGTAAGGAGCTCTGGTAGTGTAGTGGTTACAAATCGGGCTGTGAGCCACAAGGTCAGCAGTTTGAAACTACCAGCTGTTCCGTGGGAGAAAGATGAGGCTTTCTGCTCCCATAAAGATTTACAGCCTCGGAAACTCTATACAGGGTCGCTATGAGTTGGAACCGACTCCACGGCACATAACAACAACAACAACAAATTCAACCTGTATGCTGAGCAAATAATACGAGAAGCTGGGTTCTATGAAGAAAAACGTGGCATCAGGATTGGAGGAAGACTCATTAACAACCTGCGATATGCAGATGATACAACCTTGCTTGATGAAAGTGAAGAGGACTTGAAACATTTACTGATGAAGATCAAAGAGCACAGCCTTCGATATGGATTACATCTCAATGTCAAGAAAACAAAAATCCTCACCACTGGACTAATAAACAACAGTCTTATCAACGGAGAAAAGATTGAAGTTGTCAAAGACTTCATCCTTCTTGGATCAACTACCAACACTTGTGGAAGCAGCAGTGAAGAGATCAGACAACGTATTGAATTGGGCAAATCTGCTGCACAGGAACTTTTTAAAGTGTTGAGGAGCAGAGATGTCAGCTTGAGGACTAAGGTGCGCCTGACCCAAGCCATGGTATTTTCAATAACCTCATATGGATGCGAAAACTGGACAGTGAATAAGGAAGACTGTAGAAGAATTGATGCCTTTGAGTTGTGGTGTTGGAGGAGAATACTGAAAGTGCCATGGACTGCCAAAAGAACCAATAGATCTGTTTTGGAAGAAGTGCAGCCAGAGTGCTCCTTGGGGGCCAAGATGGCTAAGCTTCATCTCTCATACTTTGGACATATTGTCCGGAGGAACAGTCATTGGAGAAGGATGTCATGCTGGGTAAGATGGAGGGTCAGAGAAAAAGAGGAAACCCCCAACAAGATGGATCAGCCAGGTGGCACCATTGATGGCTTCAAATGTGGCAGCGGTAGTGAGGTTGGCCCAAGATTGGACATTGTTTCGTTCTGCTGTGCATGAGGTCACTATGAGTTGCTTCTGACTCGATGGCACCTGACAACAACAACAATCAAGAATAAACTTGATGAATTAGACACACTAATGACCAAAGATCAGAAGAATTGTACGATGACATCAAGGACATCATTCAGGAAGAGAGCAAAAGGTCATTAAGAAGACAAGAAAGAAGAAAAAGCCAAAATGGATTTCAGAAGAGACTCTGAAACTTGCTCTCCAGGATAGAGATCCTAAAGCAAATGGAAGAAAGTAGGCAGTAAAACAACTAAATAAAAAATCCAAAGGGCAGCTCAAGAAGAAAAAGTCAAATATTATAATGGCATGTGCAAGATCTGGAGTCAGAAAACCAAAAAGGAAGAGCATGCTCAGCACTTCTCAAGCTGAAAGAACTGAAGAAGAAAATCAAGCCTCAACTTGCTGACACTGTGGGTTAATGAGCTGGATTGCAAAATTGCTTCAAACCACAAGGCTGGTGGTTCAAGCTCACCAGCTGCTCCTCAGAAACCCTATACAGGATGGTTATGTGTCAGAATCAACTTGACAGCACTTAACAACAACAACATGGGGAAAATATTGAATGATGGAGAAAGCATCAAAAGAAGATGGAAGGAATACACAGAGTCACTGTAGCTAAAGAAAATGGTTGATGTTCAACCATTTCAAGAGGTAGCATATGAGTACGAGCCAATGGTACTGGAGGAAGAAATCCAACATACACTGAAAGCACTGGCAAAGAATAAGAAGGCTCTTGGAATTGGTGAAATACAAATTGAAATATTTCAACAAATCATTGTGTCAAGAAATTTGGAAGACAGCTATTGGCCAATTGATTGGAAAAGATCCATATTTGTGCCTATTACAAAAACAGATGACCCAGCAAGGGCTTTCTGTTGTGAGGATCATGACAAGCTTCGTACAACATTAAGGATAGTGATTATTTTGGAACAGTCAATTGTGCTCTTAAAGAACCTGTACCTGGACCAAGATGCAGTTGTTCTAACAGAAGAAGGGAACACTGAATGGTTTAAAATTAGGGAAGGTATGCTCCAGGGTTGTATTCTTTCACCACACTTATTCTATCTTTATGCCAAGCAAATAATCCAAGAAGCTAGATTATATGAAGAAAACTGTGGTATTAGGATTGGAGGAAAACTCATTAACAACCTGTGATATTCACATGATACCAACTTTCTTGGTGAAAGTGAAGAGGACCTAAAATACTTACTCATGAAGATCAAAGACCAAAGCCTTCTGTATGGGTTGTATGTCAATGTAAAGAAAACAAAATTCCTCACCATTGGACCTATAGACAACATCCATATAAATGGAGAAAAGATTAATGTTGTCATAGACTTAATTTTACTCATATCAACCATCAACAGTCAAGGAAGCAGCAGTCAAGAAATCGAATGACATATTATTCCATTAGGCAAATCTGCTGCAAAAGACCTCTTTAAAGTGTTGGTGAGCAAAGAAGTCAGTTTATGGACTAAGGTGGGCTTGACGCAAGCCATAATATTATCAATAGCCTCATTTGCGTGTGAAAGTTGGACAATGAATAAAGAAGATCATAGAAGAATCGATGCTTTTGAGTTATGGTGTTGGTGAAAAATTTTAAAGTCTCATGGACTGCTGAAAGAATGACCAAATGTGTATTGGAACAAGAACGGCCAGAATGCTCCTTAGAATCCAGGATAGCTCAGCAACACCTCTCAAACTTCTGACATATTTTTAGGGGATAGCAGTGTCTGGAGAAGAACATCATACTCTGTAACCTGGAGGATCAATGAAAAAGAGGAAAGCCTCCAAAAAGATAGATTGGCACAGTGGCAGCAGCAATGGACTCAAGCGAGGCAATGATTGTGAGGTTTCACAGGACTGGACAATATTTTGTTCTGTTGTGCATAAGGTCGCTATGAGCTGATAATGACCTGATAGCACTTAACATCAACATGGAGTTCTGGTGTGGCTCTGTGGGTTCATGCACTGGACTGCAAGGTCGGTTTGAATCACAAGGTTAGTGGTTCAAGCTCACCATCCACTCCTTGGAAACCTTACACAGGTCGCTATGAGTTGGAACAGACTCTATGGCAGTTAACAACAACACAATGTCATCATCAACAAGATTTTTTACTAAATGTTGTAAAAATACATACTCATGTATGTATTTGTTATACATTTGTTGAGTGTTACCTGAGTGCTAAGGACAAATAACAGTCACTGATATTGTTACTTAGAAAAAGAGAAAGAAGATGGCTTATAATGGACAAGAGCACCCTGCCAGCTTGGTCAGTTCTATTTAAAAATTATTCTGATAAAAAAGGAATTTCCAGGAATTGATCATACGCCTGAAGGAAGAAGACCAACAAGTGGCCTACGTGGGTATGAATCAGTACAGGGCTCAAAGTGGGGAATATACAATCAACATAAAGTAAGTCATATAAATTCAGAAATTAAGGAGACCTAGATGCTGACAAGTTTCCCTGAGTGGCATAAACAGTTACACACCTGACTGTTAACAGGAAGGCTGGTGGTTTGAACTTACCCAGAGATGTCTGGAAAGACAGGTGTGGCAATCTTTGGAAAGGTACCAGCCTTGAAAACCTTGTGAAAACACTGCATACTTGGAGTCAAGATGGGTAAGAATTAACTCCATAACTGAAAACAGAACCTGATTTCATATTCTGTCCTGTTACTGAAACATTCTCTATTTTCTCCTTGTTTTAGGGTCTTTAATGGTCGGACCCGACTCGATGGCACTTAACAACAACAACAACAACAATGCTACGTTTGGCATAGAAATTTCAGAAGGAAGTTCAATGTCTAAGTCTCAGTCACCCTTCATCTAGCTTTTGTAGCTGCTAAACCAATATTAACACTTATGCCCCTGTCCAATTGGAAGCTTCTCCCAAAGGAAACATATTGCTTCTCAGAATCATATATTTTGGTTCTTAAATATTTCTAACTTAGCAAATTTGATGTTTGTTAACCTAGAATGTCTACCGATTCTGTTGGCTTTTTAAAGATCATGAATTTTTTTCTATGTTCGCTGTGTTTATACTCCCCTCAGAATCTAGCACAGTCTTAGAAAAGTAGTATATATTCTAAAATTTAAAAAAAAAAAAAAATGCTGAATTGATTTCTTTAATTCTATCAGGAGATTTTCACTTCTCTGCTTTAAAATAATAACCACATTGAAGTAACATATAAATATAAATCAACTCCAACCAGTAAAAATAGTAAAACTCTGATGGATACTACCTGTTATTCTCCAAGCACACACAAAAGCAATATTTTAACACTTACGTGGGTCTTTGGGCCTCTTATCACTGACACCATCCTTATATTTTAACACAACGCAATTTTCTTTCTTTTTCAGCTTCCCAAAGCTGCTATATTCTACAATGCTTAGGAAATCTATGTGCCATACATAAACTGTTAGACTAGAAGTTTTCACTCAACCTTGGTTTGGTTCAGCTACACATAAGCAAATTATTATCTAAACTGCCCGAAGGTAGAGAGTTTTGATTGCTCATTAATAGCGAGAGAGAGTTTGTGTTTAAAACTGAACTGTGCTGAAAATGTTCTTCAGTAAAAGCAAAGGAATCAGGTTTAAGCTCCAAAAGGTCTACAAACCAGCTGGAGCTGTGAAGCCACCTAGGCCTCATCAGTCAACACTACTGTCTCAGAGGAAGATGCTGGAGGGTAGCGCTGGCTCAGACACTGAAATTCAATCACGGTCACAAATCATCAAAGGCCAGTGATGCCATTTTATTAGCATTGTCTTAGAGACCACGTTCTTGATATGCTTCTATGAGACGCAAGTATTTATACAGAAACCACTCCTTTTCATCTTAAGGTGCTCCCATCTCTTAATGGGGCAACCACTGTTATAAAATATAAACCCAAAGCTGTGACGTTTTCACATTCTTGATTCTTCACTTCTTTATTGCAAGGAGCAAAGAAAAACTAAGATTTTGTTCTGACAAAATATAATAGAAATCTTCTCTTCAGTGAAAACTACATCAACTCAAAAGCAGACTAGTAAACAAAGAGGGATATTTAAGAAACTCTACGGATGGGATTTTAATGTTACACCTAGGTTATAAATTTTTAAGGCATTGGAACACACTTGATGGGATGAACTATATACAGGATTTCTGTAATTTCTCATACACTGCAGCATGTTAATACATTTTTAATGCTAAAGCAATTTTTTATTTCTTGATTTGTTATTGGTCTTTTAATTTGATCGTGTCTGATCATTGCTGCTTTATTTATTTATTTTTTTCTCATTCAGATATGATTACCAGTATGGTGATTTTCTATATTTTTCACTATTCCCACATCCAATCAATGTTATTCATAACATTTGAGTTATGTTGTTGTTGTTAAGTGTCGTTGAGTTGGTTCTGACTCATAGCAACTGTGTATAGGGGTTCAGAGGAGCCATTGGTGAGTTTGAACCGCCAACCCCCACTCTGTGGTCTGTAGTCTAGTGGTTATTCTACAGCTTACACAAGCCCTTTTTTAATGAATTTAACAGTTTGTATACTTTCCAGACACCCGTAGGTCATAAAATACCTTCAAATTATATGAAAATGAGTTTTCTTAATGTATTTAAAAGTTCCTTTTTGCCGCAAGCTAATATCTGTCCCCTATAACAAGAGGGAAATATAAAACTGTTTTCTATGCATTGTGGGAACCTGGCAGCATTTTTACACAAGACTGTTTCATTTTATATTCTCTTGGCATTTCAGCATGCAAATATTAAATTCTCAAAATCATAAACATCCAACCCAATTCAAGGCTTTGTTTTCTTAGCAAATGCTAGAAAGACAAATAGTATATTTGAATTTGGATTTGAAACAATGACAGAAACTTCAGTGAAAATAAGGTGGGTAAAAGGTTTATCCTACTCAACATCGATGTATCATCTTCAAAGAACAGTTCTTTAGAGAAAAATGTATAGGAATAGAAGAGGAGAAATAAGGGAAAACACAATGCGGAATTGATCATAGGAAAAAACTTAAGGATGGTAAAGATTGAGAAAACTACCAAAAGGTAATTCTTGATAGGCCACGTACAAAATTCAGAGAAATAGTTCATTGAATTTATAAAGTAGACTTTTTAAATGAATGATCATATTTCAGTTTGAATATGCATTCATGAGAAAGGGTAAGAGATCATTCTTTACTCATCACTATTGAGATTAATGGCACTGTGGGCTAATGGGTCAGACTGCAAAGTCATTTGAACTGCAAGGTCGGTGGTTCAAGCTCACCAGCTGTTCTTTGGAACCCTATATACGGTCACTATGGGTCAGAATCGACTCGACGGCACTTAGCAACAACAACAACAACTGAAATTAAACCTGTTTTTATGTTTATAACATAATTCCTCTCTTCTAAAACTGAAATATTCATGTCTCTTTTTTTCTGTGTGTGTATGTGTTTTGTTTTGCCTAAGACTTTAGAGGCGTTTGAGAACTTTTTTTTCTCAAGTTCCAGAACGGATACATATAACCTTATAAAAAAAGATAAGGGGGAAATTCAGAGTTCATGTGATTATCCTATTAACCGAGATTAGTGTTATTTTCAAGGACATTTTGTTTGTTTGGAATAAAATCTTATTTGATTTAGCCAAATATAAATGGAATTGCTTTATTGTGAGGACATAGCAGGCAATTTCATGGATGTGCAAAGGTAGAAAATACAGTAAAATAACTTCATGGGAAATGGAAATAGATACTCAACAAGCAATTTCAGTTTTTCTCTTTCATCATAGACCTTCTCACATGGTTTATTATTATGAGGCATAGTTTTTCTTGTCAGATGTATTAAAAGATCCCCATTAGTTGGAAACAACTCAACAGTACTTAACAACAACAATATATAATGTTAGGAGTCCTGGTGTGGTGCTGTAGGATAAACACTCAACTATAAGGTCAGTTTGAACCGCAGGTCGAAAGTTCAAACCCACCAGTTGCTGCTCAGAAATCCAAAGGGTCATTTTGAGTGGAAACCGACTAGATGGCACTTAACAACATCAATATAAGGTTAAGATAGACAAGGACATTTGAAAAGCGTGCATATTGTAATTTTATACACTACGTCAGCTTAATTAAGCTGAGAATGTTTTATCCAGAATCTTTTTCCCTGCAAATTTCTGAGTTAGGTTTAGTCATAAGAGACTTTTTCATGAGACGTAGACATCAAGAAGTGAAGCAGCAGTCTTTATGCTCTGAAGGCGCACAGTGGTAGGCCTTACTGCAGATTGAAGATTGACTGTTGTTTGACTTTCTCATCTGGTTCCCATGGGACTATAGTCAGACTCATAGCTAGTTTGTCTCCCATCAGAACCCCAATTTTATTTTCTTTATGTCCTGGATGAGACCTGAATGCAGTTGTGTGGCAAACCTTCTTTGATAGATCACCGGTGTTGCTGCGGTTGGAGCTGGTGAGAGATAGACATGGGTTTCGTTTATTTCCATGTTTTCACTTTGTTCTCCCTCTCCTTTGCTTTGCATTTAGGTTTCTATTGACAGTTGATCTTGCTGACCTTCATTGATTCCAGTCTTGTTACCAGACACAAGAGCCCTACTGGAATTATGGGTTAGGCGTTAGGCTGCTAATAGAAAGATCAGCAATTCAAACCCACCAGCTGCTCCATGGGAGAAAGCTGAGAAAATGAGACTGTCTGCTCCTGTATATTTACAGTCTCAGAAACCCTGCATAGAATCACTATGAACTCAAAACAGGCCAGACACAGGTCTTTGTAGTACAATTGTTAAACTGCTAAGCAAAAGGTCAGAGGTTCAAATACACTAGCTGCTCTGAGGGAGAAAAGAGCAGTTGATTGGCTCCCATAGTGATTACAGTTTGAGAAATCCAATGGAGCAGTTCTATTCTGTCATATAGGGTTGTTATGATTTAGAATCAACTCAATTACATAGAACAGCAACAACAATCAGGCACAGGTACAATAGCATTCTGTAGACTTGCCTTAGTTCACAACTGTGTAAAGTCCAATCCCTATAAATAAATCTCTTTAGTCTATCCATTCTAGACATTGTTAACCCTGATAAACCCTAACCCGATACAGAAATATTTATGCAAAATGTCTTCAGAGGGAAAACATTATGGATGTTTGTGTTCTCATGGAAATGATTCTCGGATCTCTTGGTAGTTATGCGCCTCTGACAGAATCCAAACAGAAACACCCTATTAAAGACAATGTCTAACTGAGACTAAGGAGGTACTGACCAATAGCCATTGCTATTGCTGACTTGGTAAATGCGAAGTCTAGGATATGTTTAGCAAAGTGCATTTACCTTCGTATCTGCCATTTTCTACTCCAGGGAGCCCGTAATCACATGCTGTTTGAAAGAAATGACCATGTGACCCTGTTTGACTTCGGAACCCCAAACAAATTAATTTCTATTATTAAAGCCTAGAAATTGAGAGTGTGCTTTGGGATTAGTGGAGAGAAGTATTCCCATAGAGAAGTATTTCCCATAAATGAAATTAAAAATGTGGGAGAAAGATATGTTTAGAGTGAAAAACTCTCACCTAAACCAAAATCATAAGGGAGATACAGTTTTCCCCAAGACACCAATATAAGTGCATAAAGCTTGATATCCAGGCTAGGACTCCATAGTTAGTGGGAAAGAAAGAAATAATAACATGGATGTCTTTTGTGGGTTTACTAAATCAACTTTTATGATACTATTTAACATTTCAAATTTAATTGAATCTTTTGATCGTCACAGTTAAGAACCCATCTATCCATAACTTTAGCTATGTAATTAAATTTTTATTGTGGAACATATAACCAATGGAAGGTTAACTATTTAATTAATATTTATTTAATTAGGTTAATATTTACTTCTGTAAAAAATATTTATAACATTTGATTATATTTCCATAGATATTTTCTAAATTTACAAATATAAACAAAAGTAACCAACCACCAAAAATACAATGTTTTGTTAGACCTAAAATTAATTAAAGCAATACTAGTTTTAATGCCCTCAAATAAGTAATTATATTTCATCTCATCTTTGAAAATTACTCATTTTAGCTGAAGCAAAACCAAGCCAATAGCTAAAGTTGATATGAATTCTATCCCTGATGTTCATGCTCTTTTTGATCTTAGAAGGTCAATTAAGGGCAATACAATATCTCAGTATTACAATTAAGAAAGGTGTGCAACAAGGTTGTATTCTTTCACCATACTTATTCAACCTGTATGCTGAACAAATCATCTGAGAAACTGGTTTCTATGAAGAAAAACGTGGCATCAGGACTGGAGGAAGACTCATTAACAACCTGCGATATACAGATGATATAACCTTGATTACTAAAAGTGAAGAAGACTTAAAACATTTACCGATGAAGATCAAAGAGCACAGTCTTCAGTATAGATTACATCTCAATGTAAATAAAACAAAAATATCCACCACTGGACCCATAAACAACATTCTTATCAATTGAGAAAAGATTGAAGTTGTCAAGGACTTCATACTTCTTGGATCAACTATCAACACTCACGGAAGCAGCAGTCAAGAAATCAAATGACGTATTGCATTAGGCAAATCTTCTGCACGAGAACTTTTTAAAGTGTTGAAGAGCAAAGATGTCAGCTTGAGGACTAAGGTGCGCCTGACCCAAGCCATGGTGTTTTCAATAACCTCAAATGCATGTGAAAGCTGAACCTAAGGAAGATCTTAGAATAATTGATGCCTTTGAGTTATGGCTTTGGAGGAGAATATTGAAAGTGCCATGGGTTGCCAAAAGAACCAATAGATCCATTTTGGAAGAAGTGAAGCCAGAGTGCTCCTTGGAGGCCAAGATGGTCAAACTTCGTCTCCCATACTTCGGACATATTGTCAGGAAGGACCAGTCACTGGAGAAGGATATCATGTTCGGTAAAGTGGAGGGTCAGAGAAAAAGAGGAAGACCCCCAGCAGGATGGATTGGCAAAGTGGCAGTATCGATGAACTCAAGTGTGGCAACAGTAGTGAGATTGGCCCAGGATCGTGCAGTGTTTTGTTCTGTTGTGCATAAGGTCGCTATGGGTTGGTATCGACTTGATGGCACCTAACAACAACAATGTTTCAGTGACTACAAGAGACAAATAACTCTTCTCATAATGGTTTTCACAAAAAAGAAACGTATCATCCCACATAACAAAAATTAGAGACATATTATGACTCTCAAAATAATGAAGCTGATAATTTTGATTCCAAAAAATGTTACTGATCATTTCATTCAGTTCTCTATCCTCTCCATCATCTTCCATGTGTATCCTTGTCGCTCCATGGTTTTGTGGTTATTACTATATTTCCAGCATTACCTAAAGAAATGAACACCTCCAAAGAAGAAGAAGGACCATTTCTTATGTACACTTTTGTTTCCCCCATAAAGGAACCATTTCCTTGAAAATCCACCCACAGAATTTTCTTCAAGGGAATATGTTTCAATCCATATTTGAAAGGCCTAGGTTGAAACATAGGATTGTTCTTGGAGCAATTATTGGTAACTGGTATGGGATGATCTTGATTTCTTATGCTTATAAGAATATATTCATGCATTATGAGCTATAATGTACTTATTCAACCAAAATTTGTAAAAAAAAAAAGTAAAAATAAAAATAATAGTTGGTAGACAATCAAGAGTATACATCATTCTATTCTGAGATATACACCAGTGTTAATATTAAATAAGAGAACATTATTATGGAATGTGCTAATATATTGTGGTTCAGTTCCCTACCTTCTTTCTAATCATAGATTACATATTTAATAACTTAGTATCCAAGGTCCCAAAGATCTAACTCTTTGCAAGTTAATATGAGCTAGATAAATGATGTTCATATATTTATAGATGTCCAATTAGCTTATTTCACTTATAAACATTTAAAAAAAAATTATGAGTAAACTATAATGTGATTGCTTTTGGAAAAAAACATAGACTTTTTTAAAATTTCATTGACTTTATAGTCAAATTCTATGAAGTTTTAAGTACTTTTAAGTTGATTCCAACTCATAGTGACCATGCATAGGTTTTCCAAGTCTATAAATCTTTGTGGGAGCAGAAAACCTTATTTTTATCCTACCATATGCATATCATTGCAGGGAAACCAGCTCTCCACGGAGGGTCATGGGACATGAGAGGATACGTGGAGTCGGTGAATGAATGAAGAAATGAATGAATGAATGAATGAATGCAATTGAAAGGCTTTTCAGTTTGCTGTGCTGTCCGGCTGTTCTCTCCAGGTTCTGCTCTCTGCTCTCTGCTGCCTCTGCCTTCTTTCTCCTCCTCCTACTTTCTGCTGGCCCAGCTCAGCAAGTCTTTATTTTTTATACTTAAAATTACACAGTACATGAATTGACATTTTTATCTTTTCTTGAATTTTTACACAGTTAGTCACAACATTCTTGCACCTTTAGACAACCTTGACAAAAATACTTCTGTGATGTTCAGACTGACCTTCATCTCCTTTCCCAGTATGGGAATAAACTGTTTCTTCTTGTTTCTACTAAAAGGTTATAAACTTTCTATCCTACATAATGTGCCATTATTTTCATAATAAAGGTATTCATTAAATCACTTAGAAGCTATGTGGCATAAAGCCCAACCTGGCTACTTGCTGCAAGAAGTGTAGATTATTAAGTCAAAACTATCCTTCACTTAAGTTCATTATTGTCTGCTTGTTTACACGGGTGTCTGTATATAGGGATTTGAGAATTCTAGCAAGTGACTTATTGTGGTGAGGTCTATTGGGGTAGATCAGCTTGACTCTAATATGCTATCTGCTTTTGTGGTCTCACAAATGCAGTTACTTAGGTTTTCTAATGAAAGGGAGTAATTTACACAATTCTCTTTGTATTCAATCCACCAAAGCTGAAAGCAATTGTTGATAAGCCAGTTTTTCCTAAGGTCTATAGAACTCATAGCAAAAGGCTGTGGATATGGCCATATTATACATTTTTACAAGTAAAATTAAGATTACTCTAAAGAGAAGGTAGAAAGCAACTTCTGAGAGCCATCTGTCTTGCAAGATAACTCCACTATTTGCCGGAACTGTGTCAAGCGGCAAATCGAAGCTGTCCTCTACCCTCAACCGCTCCCAGCATATCATTATAAAAAGTAATACATATAAAGACCTGTTGTGGGGTTGTAGGCTAAACACTGGACTGTTAACCACAAGGTCAGCAGTTTAAACCTACCAGCTGCTCTCTGTGAGTCAGAACTAACTCAGCAGCACATAACAGCAACATGTTGTTCAATGAGTTATGCAATCTATTGCTAGTAGAAAACATGCATTGTTACTGACAAAAGGGACTTATTATTGGAGAGACTAAGCAAATTCTGAAAAAGAAAATGGTAATGCAATAAATGCTGAGTGTACCATGGTGAGAGGAAATCCCTTGAAATTTGAGCAGAAAGTGACTGTTGAGATCTATACTATTGTTTTTGTTATTAAGTGTGGTGGTTGAGTCAGTTCTGACTCATGACGAACCTATAGAAGGTTTCCCAGGAGAGTCTTGTGAGTTTGAATCTATTTTCAATAACCTCATATGCATGTGAAAGCCTGACAGTGAATAAGGAAGACTGTAGAATAATTGATGCTTTTGAGTTATGGTGTTGGAGAAGAATATTGAAAGTGCCATGGGCTGCCAAAAGAACAAACAGATCTGTGCTGGAAGAAGTGCAGCCAGAGTGCTCCTGGGAGGCCAGGATGGCCAAACTTTGTCTCTCATACTTGGGACATATTGTCAGGAGGTACCAGCTGCTGGAGAAGGATATCACATTTGGTAAGGTAGAGGTCAGAGTAAAAAGAGGAAGACCCCCCAGAAAGATGGATTGGCAAAGTGTCATCATCAATGGGCTCAAACAATTGTGAGGTTGGCCCACGATCGGGCAGTGTTTCAGTCTGTTGTGCATAGGGTCGCTATGAGTCAGTACCTACTTAATGGCACTTAACAATAACAACAAACCTTGCTGTTTTAATGACCTTGTAGTACAGGGTTAACCTATAGCAACACACCAGGTCTGTGCTGCTGTAGGTAAAATACTGTTATGCTTTTGCATAGTTAGAGTTTTCTATGAAAATAACTGAAATGCAGCATAATGACTATTTTCTACATTGTTCTACAAATAAAGAAATGTTGAAACAGTAAACAAATGGACTTCATTAGCAATCCTTTGTCTTGCGTTCTCTAGACCAGCATTCTCTCCATTGAGGGCCCTGAGATCCATTGTCTATTGGATCAAAGAAACTAACCATAGTCCCTTCCCAGTTGATAATTCTAGGCCTCTCTATAAAGATCAGGGTTTTATTTCCTTTTACTTTTCTCCTTTTTGAGTTAGGAGTCAGTTTGGGTATAAGTAGGATTTAATCAAGAAAAACCTGGTTAAACTAATAGAAATTGAGTATGCTATATATTTAAAAACAAAACAAAAACCTAATAGGTAGTATGTGAGTTTTAAATGTGAACCCACTATAAAATTTGTTATTTTCTATCTCTTCTTATAAATGTAATTATTAGTTTTGTAGATCAACGTTTATGTATAAGGAAATTCACTTACTTGGGGTGATTTTCATAGATTTTGAATATTTTATTGAAATTATTATGTGATATTGATTCAGCTACAATTTAAACATAACTGTCTCAGTTATGTTCAGTTGAATATATTTATCTTTCACCTCTATACACACCCCAACACTAAGCAGTACAGAATGATGCATTTGTAGCTAAAGTAACTCAGTTCTCACAATAAAAAAAAAAAACTCATTAAATGCAGCTTACCATAGGGATGGTGAAAACTATGAATCTAAGTTTCTTTTTCTTTTAGTTTACAAAGGAAGGCAAAATAAATCAATAATGTCAGGTGAATTCTAAAATCAACTTTGTTGTTGTTGTTAGGTGCCATTGAGTTGTACTGACTCATAGCTACCCTATGCACAACAGAACGATATAATGCCCGGTCCTGGGCCAACTTCCCAATTGTTGCCATGCTTGAGCTCATTGATGATGCCACTTTGCCAATCCATCTCACTAGGGCTCTTCCTCTTTTTCTCTGACCCTCCGCTTTACCAAACATGATATTCTTCTTCAGCGACTGGTCCCTCCTGACAATATGTCCAAGTTATGAGAGGCAAGGTTTGGCCATCCTGGCCTCCAAGGAGCTCTCTGGCTGCACTTCTTCCAGCACAGATCTGTTTGTTCTTTGGGCAGCCCATGGCACTTTCAATAGTCTCCTCCAGCACCATAACTCAAAAGCATCAATTCTTCTATGGTCTTCCTTATTCACTGTCCAGCTTTCACATGCATATGACGTTATTGAAAATACCATAGCTTAGGTCAGGGGCACTGTAGTCCTCAAGCTGACATTTTTACTCTTCAACACTTTAGAAAGATCTTGTGCAGCAAATTTGCCTAATGCAATATGTCATTTGATTTTTGACTGCTACTTCCATGAGTTTTGATAGTAGATCCAAGAAAAATGAAGTCCTTGATAACTTCAATCTTTTCTCCATTGATAAGAATGTTGTTTATTGGTCCAGTGGTGAGGATTTTTCTTTTCTTTACATTGAGATGTAATCTATACCGAAGGCTGTGCTCTTTGATCTTTATCAGTAAATATTTTAAGTCCTCTTCACTTTCAGCAAGCAAGGTTGTATCATCTGCATATCACAAGGTGTTAATGATTTTCCTTCAAGCCCGATGCCACGTTTTTCTTCATATAACCTAGCTTCTCAGATTATTTGCTCAGCATACACATTGAATAAGTATGGTGAAAGAATACAACCCAATCACACACCTTTCTTAATTTTAAACCATTCAATGTTCCCATGTTCTGTTTTAACAACAACTGCCTCTTGGTCCATGTACAGAGTCCTCATGAGGACAATTAAATGTTCAGGAATACTCATATTTTGCAATGCTATCCATAGCTTGTCATAATCCACGTAATCAAAAACTTTTGTGTAGTCAATAAAGCACAGGTGTGGCACTGTGGGTTAATGCGCCAGATTGCAAAGCCATTTGAACTGCAAGGTCAATGGTTCAAGCTCACTAACTGCTCCTCGGAAACCCTATACAGGGTCGCTATGGGTTGGAATTGACTCGATGGTGCTTCACAACAACAACAACAAACATCTTTCTGGTATTCTCTGCTTTCAGCCAAGATCCATCGGACATCAGCAATGATATCCCTTGGTCCACGTCTTCGTCTGAATCCAGCTTATACCTCTGGAAGTTCTCTGTCAATGTGTGCTTGCAGCTGTTTCTGTAAAACTTTACTCGCATGAGATATCAAAGATATGGTTCTATGATTTCTGCATTCTCTTTGGAATGGGCACAAATACAGATCTCTTCTAATCAGTCGGCCAGAAAATCTACTTTAGAACATCTTTATGTCACTCCGAGGAAAAAGCAGAATGTCTAATCTCATTAGCGTTCAGTTCTGCCTTTCCCAGTCAACTTGCTATGTCCCCCTTTGGAAAATTTAGTAACTTAATGGTTTTTCATCACCTGTAGTATAGGAATAATGTATCTGATATTTATAATTGAATGAATCTGGGGAAAAAATCAGGCCATGTTTATGGCACATCATCAAATATTAAGTGAAGGAATCTCTCTAAAATGTGTAGTTTTATTATATCTTCTTTTTTGTGAAAGAGTAGACATTGAAATTTCTCTAGGCAAAAACAATTTAAATGGATGTATAAAATATTGCTGTATTACCAAGATATACTTCTAGTCATTTTATTCTCACATCCCCACAAGGACTGTTTGTCTATGGATTATATCCATAGAAGGAGAATTTTTCCTAGAGTAATATGTGCACATTGATTATTTTAACTACACTTTAAGAACATGATTTGTTCCTGAATTCAGTTCTGTAAAGCACAGTACAAACCCTGTAGTCACAAAGAGATGGCCATTTACTTAACTCAGCTACATACTAGGGGCATTTCTTGGTACCTAGAAAGGCAAGCAAAAACTGTGATCATCTCATTTCTAGAAATAAAAGGAAAAATATATGGTCCATACGAAAACTTTTTTCTGTGCTCTTTAAAGCACTGAAAAAGGATATTGCTACCTCTCACTTGCCCCTCATCAAGAGAGTGGAGAGAACGCCCCTGAATTCCCTGGCTACATACCCTGCCCGTCTCCAACTGGCCCCCTGAGAATACTTTTGTGTCTCCCTGATGTCTGTCCCATCCCTCATCAGTCCATCTGCAGAGCAGATGGAAAGAGTACCTCTGTGTTCTCTCCTTCTCCCTTGTCCTCACCATCCTACCTCTAAACTGACTGTGAGCACTTTTGTACTGCTGGACTGACAACAGACAACAACCAGCATCTGTCCAACATGCCCTCAGCTGTCTAACATGCACAGCGAACAACAACACAGACTCACTCTGCCTGATACTGCCAGGTCCACCTGAAGATAGTTGGTGAACACTCCCATATGCTTCACACAAGATCAGAGAAGCATACCTAACCCACCTGCACTGATAAACCGAACCAAAATAAAGCACAAATAAAAATTATAAAGAATTAAATAGTACCTTAATGTTTTAGAGACAGCAGACACTACCAAATCATATAAAGAAACGGGACAATATGGGTCAAGCAAATAAACAAAAGTATATAAAACATTCCTGAGGAAGAAATTGTAATGAAATTATCTAATAAGGAATTCAAAAGACTTACATATATAGTCTTCAAAGGGATTGAGGAAAACACACACAAAACCATGGAATAATTCTGGAAAGTAAAACAAGAACAATATGACAAAATAAATAAACAATTAGGGACCATACCAAAAAAACTACTAGAAATTCAAAAGTTTCATATTAAAATATCAGAAATAGATAACTCAATGGAAGGACAAAGAAGTAAAATCGAATCAATGGACGAAAGAATTAGCAAATTAGAGGACAAAACCCTTGATACTAAAGGTTTCCTTGTCTGAGGAACAGAAAGAATGAGGACAAATGAAGAAAATACAAGCCATATGTAGTATACTGTTAAGAGGAATAGTTTATGTGGGATTAGAATTCTAGAATAGGAGGAGACCGCCCCCCAAAAAAACAAATATGGAGAGAATTTTTGAAAATTTGCTGGCAGAGAACTTCCTTAATATTGTGAAAGATGAGAAGGTTTTCATTCAGGAAGCTCTGCAAAGCCCATACAGGATAGACCCAAAAAGAAAGTCACCAAGACATATTATAATACAACTTTACAAAATGAAAGACAATGGCAGAGTTCTGGGAATAGCTTAAGAAAAACTAAACATTACTTACAAATGGACACTAATAAGACTAAGCAATAATTTCTCAGTAGAAACCTTACAGGCAAAAAGGCAATAGGATGACAGATTAAAAAATCTCAAAGAAAGGCATTGTCAAGCGAGAATCACACACCCAGCAAAACTGTCTCTCAAATATGATATCAAAACTAGGGCATTCCCAGATAAACAGAATTTAATGGAATTTGTACAAATCAGATCAGCCTTAAATAACATGAAAGGGACTCCTTAGGCCCAAGGCCCAGCAACATCAGACAGCTGCCTGAGATTAAGGCACCTAACAGCAATCAATACCCAATTACCAACCCATATAAAGAACTCACAAAAACAAAATGAAGCTACAAAATTGAAAGCAGGAAACCAGAGATGTCAATCTATAAGCAATACATTTGAAACAAAAAGGACAAATAAATGGTACAGTTTTAGGACTCCTAAATGAAGATGAGTTACGGTGATATCAAAACATAACAGAGTGTTCTAAATTTAGGAAGCTAAGGGTAAATATCAGCTTAACCACAATGAAAATTAATAAACATACTCACCAAAATAAAGAAGCAAGCCATAAAAACTCAGTAATCAACAACACTGAAATAAGTACAAATATGTAAATAAATAAAAATAAAAAATACTCAGCCCAGAAAATTAAGTGAAACAAAGAATTGTAGCAATCTGAGAAACCTCTCAAAATCTGGATGAATTGGGAGGGTTTGTTGCTGAAGGAAGTAAGTCATTCATAAAAGGTCAGATAATGTATAGAAAGAAAGGTTTATACACAGAAAGAAACATTAACTGATGGTTACAAGTGATGGCAGAGGAGAGAGAGAAAATAACGAACTAGAGAGTTGTTTATTGTGGAGTTGGTACTGACTCAGCGAACCTGTGAAACACAGAAAGAAACACTGCTAAATCCTGCACCATGTTCACAATATGTTTGAGCCCTTCATATCAAAAGTTTTTAAAGCGTCTTCATCCAATTCTGATGCCATGTTCTTCTTCCTATAATCCAGTTTCTTGGATTATTTGCTCAGCACACAGAATGAATAAGTATGGTGAAATATTATAACCCTGGCACACACCTGTCTTGACTTTAAACCATTCAGTATCCCCTTGTTCTGTTCTAACATTTGACCTTTGGTCTGCATACAGGTTCCTCAGAAGCACAATTAAGTGTTCTGGAATTTATTTCTTCCCAATATTATCCATAGTTTTGTCATGACCACACAATAGAAAGCATTTGCATAGTCAGCAAAGCACAAGTAGACATATTTCAGGTATTTTATGTGTTTAGTCAAGATCCATTTGACATCAGCAATGATATTCCTATTTCCATATCCTCTTCTGAATCAGCTTGAATATCTGGCAGTTCTCTGCTGATGTACTGTTGCAAATGATTTTGAATTTTCTTTAGTAAAATTTTACTTGCATGTTCTTGTTTGATGATTTCCACATTCCAATTGGTCACCTCTCTTTGGAATGGGTACATATATAAATCTTTTCCAATTTATTTGGCTAATTTGTATTCCACTAATTCCTGGAGTCTTGTATTTGACAATGTTTCCAGTGAGGCTTGGACTTCTTTCTTCTATACCATCGTATTTTGATCCTATGCTACCTCTTCAGTCTATATAGTGGACACTTTTTAATTCTGGTGAAGGGAAAAGCAATAAAGAATATGAGGAAGTTAGACCAAAGCAAAGGAAGACACTGAAACATAAGCAACAATAAACGGCAACCATGGTCCTGGTGTGGCACTGTGGGTTAATGCACTGGTCTGCAAAGTTGGTGGTTCCAGCTCGCCAGCTGTTCCTCCGAAGTCCTATACAGGGCCACCATGGCTAGGAACCAAGTCAATGGCAATTAATAACAATAACAGCATGATAATCACAGTGAAGTCCTGGTGTGGTGCTGTGGCCTGAACCACTGGACCACAAGGTTGGTTTGAACCACAAGGTCGGCTGTTTAAACTCACCAGCCACTCCTTGAAAACCCTATATAGTGTTGCTATGAGTCGGAACCAACTTGATGACACTTAATAGCAACAACAATGATGATCATTATAACATATACAATCCTACACAACAATGCTATAACAAACAATAATCTTTAAATAAATCCATAGGTAAATAATGTATGTTAAATAAGACACACATATTTGCATTTGTGGCATGCATATCCATGTAGAAATTCATAGTCCTGGTGTGAGGCTGTAGGATAAGGACTGAATTGCAAGGTGGTTTGCACTTCAAGGTCAGAGGTTCAAACTCACCAGCCACTCCTTGGAAACCCTATACAGAGTCTCTATGAATTTGTGGTGTGGCACTGTAGGATCACCACTGGACTGTGAACCACAAGGTAAATAGTTTAAACCCACAAGCTTCTCCTCAGAGGCCCTAGAGAGGGTCACTATGAGTTGTTAAGTGCCATAGAGTTGGTTTCAACTCATAGTTTCCAAAGAGCAGTTGCTGAGTTTGAACCGCCGACCTTGTGATTCAAACCAACTTTGTAGTCCAGTGCTTTAGCGCATAGCACCCACACCAGGACTCCATATATATATGTATGTGCACATGGGAGAGACAGCCATGGAAACTTCTTAGACACAACAAAGCATCATGTTGGACCAGTTATTAGGTTTGAAAGCTAAGAATCAGAGTCTTGGGGGACATCTAGGTCAATTGGCATAACACAGTTTGTAAAGATAATGTTTTACATCCTGAATTAGTTAATTGGTGAGTAGTGTCTGAAATCTTGAAAGCTTTTGAGCTTCCCTTGAAGATTTGTCTGTTCCTATCTGGAAAAAAGGAGAATGAGGGAAACCAAATACTAAAGGAAGCTATTAGTCCAAAGGACTAGTGGCCCACATGTACTATACAATGTCCTGTAACCTGAGACAAGAAGATAGGGGGTGCCCAGCTACTACTACTGGCAGCTCTGACCAGGGTTGCTATTGAATGTCCTGGTTAGAATAGAAGAAAATGTATAACAAAAATAAAATTCATGAAAAAGATCAGACTTACTGGTTTAGTGGAGAAATACCTGAGACTGTTGCCTTAAAGTACCCTTATAACTTGGAACTGAAGTCATGTCCATAGGTTATGTTTCAATCAAACAATAGACTAGCAATATAATAAAAAAACCACACTTTTGAGGAATGTGCTCTTTAGAAATATGAACAACACAAGACCCAAGAGAGTATTTGCCCAAATCTAAGATGAGAAGGTAAGGATAGGCAGGAATACCAGGTAAATGCAAATAGGAACCCAGGCTGAAAATGGGGAGAAAGCTACCACACTGCAGGGATTGAAACCAAAGTCATGCAATCATTTATGTATGAAATTATTGAATGGGAAACAAATTTCCCGTATAATTCAAAAAATATTATTTAGAAAATGATTTGTTTTTACATTAAATGTTTCACATAACGATGTGTGGGAGAACGCAACAGAAGTAGATAGCATGTAGATTCCATGAGCAGGCTGACTGCATTTTGAAGTATGGCAGGTAAATGGAATGTTAAAAAAATAATCAAATAGAAGTAGACACAGATGTTGTTGTTGCTTAATACTCTGTTGTCAATTCTGACTCATAGTGATCCTGTATAGTGTGTCCAAGGAGTGGCTGGCAGCTCAAACTGACCCTGTGGTCCAGTGCATTATTCTGCAGTGTCACAACTAGATATGTATATAGACATACATAGGAGTACGAGTATGGTGCTGTGGGATAAAGTACTGGACCACAAGATCGGTTTGAAAGATATGGTCAGGTTACAAACTCACCAGCTGCTCCTTGGAAACCGTATACAGGGTCACTATGAGTTGGAACCAACTCTATATGTACATGTATGTTGTTGTTGTTATGTGCCACTCTATATGTATATGTATGTTATTGTTGTTATGTGCCGTGGAGTTGGCTCCGACTCATAGCGACCCTGTACAAGGTTTCCAAGGCTGTAAATCTTTATGAGAGCAGAAAGCCTCATCTTTCTCCCTCAGAGCAGCTGGTAGTTTCGAACTGCTGACCCTGAGGTTAGCAGTATGATTCGTAACCACTATGCTAGCAGAGCTCCATATATACACATATATACATACACATATGTGTGTTGTTGTTGTTGTTAAGTGCTGTTGAGTTGATTCTGACTCATAGCCACACGATAACTATAGTGACACTATAAGTGTATGTATATATATCATCCATTTCCATTCCTGATTACCAAGATTCCTTTAGAATCAGACAAATGCAGTATGACCAACATTCAACTTGGAAAAATAACATCTGCAATTCCAGAGCATTTCATTTCATACCTTCTTTCATGTAAAGTAGCTTGAAAATTCGGCAGGCAATAAGCATCTGATTTGGGCTGTCTTCTATCAAGGAAGCATGGCTACAAGATTTCATTATGAAATATTCACATCATTAACCCTTTCAATAACAAGCTTAAAATCAAATGCTTTTACTTAAAATCCCATGTTGATCTCATGGGCCATATTAAACCCATCATTTGTGAGCTTCAGTTGTTTTCTGATAATTTAATTCAAGATATTTGCATTTTTATGAATGAAAACCTTCTACCTTTTCCCTGTGCTTTATTGACTATGCAAAGGCTTTCGATTATGTGGATCATTAGGCAAATATGCTGCACAAGACCTTTTTAAAGTGTTGAAGAGCAAAGATATCAGCTTAAAGACTAAGGTGCGCCTGACCCAAGCCATAATAACCTCATATGCATATGAAAGCTAGACAGTGAATAAAGAAGACCGTCGAAGAATTGATGCTTTTGAGTTAGGGTGTTGGCGGAGAATATTGAAAGTGCCATGGGCTGCCAAAAGAAGCAAAAGATCTGTGTTGGAAGAAGCGCAGCCAGAGTGCTCCTTGGAGGCCAAGATGGTCCAACTTTGTCTCTCATATACTTCAGTCATTTTGTCAGTAGGGACCAGTTGCTGGAGAAGGAAGGCTATTACGTTTGGTACGATGGAGGGTGAGAGAAAAAGAGGTAGAGCCCCAGCAAGATGAACTGGCAAAGTGGCAGCATCAGTGGGCTCAATCATGACAATGATAGTGAGGTTGGCCCAGTATCGGGCAGTGTTTTATTCTGCTGTGCATAAGGTCACTTTGTGTTGATCCCGACTTGATGACACCTAACAACAGCAACAACCTCTTCCTCAGTAATAGATTCTTGGAAGTCAGAGTATTAGTTTAACCAGTGTAATTGCCTCTGTAGATATGTGAATTAAAGAGTTACTGGGAGTCAACAAATGTTCATTGAGCACTGCTTGTTTGCAGAATAGAAGTCAATATAAATAATAATAAAAAAGGTGCTTACCTTTTTTTTAAATGAATACTACTGCTTATAGATTGTCTTTCATAATTAGTATTTTATTATTTGATTTAAGCTTTGTATTTATTTCTTGGCTTGTCTACTATTGCTATGAATTTTTCTTTTAGGTAAGAAAATTAATTCTTAGAAATTATATAAACAAGATCACAAATTCTTAAGTAGCAGTACTGTGATTATAATCAGTTCTGTTTGACACTAGGCTTCAGACCTCAGTTAAGTCAGCAAAGGTAATTTGCTTTTCCACAGTAAATTTGTGGGTGGGCTACAATTTATGAATAATCATTTATCTTGATATTTTCCTGGTAGGTTATTGATTAAATCTCAGATTATTTGAAAAGTATGATACAATGCTATTTTACTAATATTTGTACTGGTCTGCTTTATTGATTGCATTAACCAATATGTTAACCCAATGTTCAGTATTTATGTTCCAGCTTTTATTGAACACAGCGATAGGAATATAACTGGGATTCTTTCCCCATTTTACCTCCACTCATCTACTTATCACTGCTTTCAAAGTGAGAGAAGGCTATTACATTCCAAACAAATGTCACAACCTTGGCAAATTACAGTCAACACTTTAGAATAGAGTTCCTTGAAGAAAGCATTGTTTCCTTTACATAAATCAATCCCTGCTACTGCAGAAATATGCTCTAAACCTTTCTTCCTATCTCTTAGACAAAAATTTGGCAAATCTCAATTTCTACTTATGAGCCTAATGGTAGGGAGTTGATTTTTTCCCCTACTTTTATCAATGGTGCAACTTTACAGCATATTTCTTTATGATTTTTCTAGACAGTAGTCCCCCAAAGGAACAAGAAAATCTTTAAATCAACCTGAAGAGAATGTTGAACATTGAAAGTCATGCATCTTTGTTATTAATTTTTGTAATACACTGAATTGGAGGTACAGTTTCACCTTTAGGACTTGGGATTTAAGCCTTCAATGGCATCTTCACAGTGCAAATAGCCTGCAATTGGAGGCATCATCTCTCATGATACTAATTTATTAATATATTGAGGTTATTCTTAACAGTGCTGATAATATAAGACTCTATTAACTTTCAGAGACTTAAAAACACACCTTCACTTGCATATGTTCAGTGAATGAACTATTCTGTTTTAACTTTTTTTTTTCAATGTTTTATTGTGATTTATGTGATAGTTTACATGGGAGAGCACTAGCTTTACATTCATCCTACCGTATATCGTTTCATTGCCATGGTTACAATCCCCTCCATGCATCATCAAACAACCACAGGGTATACCCTGAAAGCCTTCTCCCTGGTCATCAGCACACAACCCCTCTCTCTCTCTGGGTTTAGAATTCCCAGCTATTCCCTCTCTCCACATCATCTTCTCTGCCTCAATCTCTGGCGTCACAGCTTCTCTGGGTAGGGTCCAGCATTCTGCTCTTCTCCCTTGATGGGACCTTTGCTCCTGGACTGCAAAGCCAATCACTCCCCTTGTTTTGCTATAAAACGTCTACCTTTACATTTCCAATTCTCACAGTCAGTCCTGATAAAAATTATTCACTATTGTGCCACATGAGTGCCATCCCCATCTCCTTTCATCAGCCATGCCCAGACAGATTGAATACTCCTACGTAGAGATTCCACCTTCCGCTGAGCCCTCTGGATCTAGGCTCCCTCTTGAAATCTTGTAAGCCAGTCACTTCTTGCCTTTGTAGCCTTCCCTCCCCCCATTTTGAGTAGCCAATGTCCAAGTTGCCCATCCCTGTTTACCCTGTGTATCGAGGCGGTGGGAGTGATCCTCTCTGTAAAGATTTGTTCCCTCTTTTGAGCTACTGCATCCATAGGTGTAGGTCAAGCTTATCAAATTGTATCAGATTACTCTTTTTTTCCTCTTCTTTATTCTTCTAGTTGAATTCTGATCATCCAGCCATTGAAGCCAGCCATTGAAGCAATCTGTTTTAAGTTTTGCAAGTTTTTATCATAAGCGCAATCAGCCCACAGCAAAGGAACACAATGAATAACTTTTCAAAAGGAGAAAGTTGTGTGATTTATAATGTTGTGATCACAAAACCAGCAGCACACATTTCCATTAGTATCTTATTTTTTGAAAATTACAAAATGTAAAACTATAACAGAGAAATATTTCTAACCCCTTAAGGTACAAAATAAATAGAAAAACAACAGAATTTATCTCAAGAGACGTATGACTTTGGGTTTTTTTATGTCACAGTGAGCTAAGTGAGTTATAAAGCTCACATAACAGAGATAAACTCCATTGACCCATTTTTGCAGAAATAAGATGGTCTCTTTAGTGTCACAAGATAAAAAGTATGTATCAATTCACTTAGCAGTTAAATAAGATATTCTGTCACTTGTTTAATATTAATTTTTTCCATGTTGTTTTGGTTTCTAATTTATAACATTGATGAGCAGAAAGTTTCAGAGACCTTTCAAGGTTGTTTCTGGAAGAAAAAAATTAAGTAGAGTACTTTGCTTGTCATGTATTATCTATCTTTAATGTCTTTATCATGTTCAAAAAATGTTACCTAGTGTCTTCTTGTTTAATAACTCAAAATATTCACTAATACTCTGAAGAGACTTGCATTATGTATTTTTCATATTTAAATCAATATTGTTCCCTTTGATGTATGAACAATTTCAATAACGCATGGCTTATTATGAATTTTCTATATAAAAAAATTTCTATAATGAACTTTTCTTGAAGTTTTTCTAAGGTCCTCCTAAGGATAACTATGGAAGTATAGTGGTTTTGTATGGTAAGACAGCTGGCCACATGTTGGCAGTTTGGGAGGAAGATGAGGCTTTTTGCTCCTGCAAAGATTTGCAGCCTCGGAAACCCTATACAGGGTTGCTATGAGTCAGAACAAAGCCCACAGAAATTAACAACAACAACAACAACAACAACGGCTAACTATAAACCTGTGAATTTAAAGACTTAACAATGGTGAAAAGTTATGGAAGAATTCAGGTTTTAAAGGATAATGGAGTAATGATTTTTTATTGTCTCGTCAGCTGGTAGTGTAGTGGTTATGAATTGGGCTGCGAACCTTAAGGTCAGCAGTTCGAAACTACCAGCTGTTCCGGGGGAGAAAGATGAGGCTTTCTGCTTTCTTAAAGATTTACAGCCTTGGAAACCCTGTATAGGGTCGCTATGAGTGGGAACTGACTCCACGGCACATAACAACAACAACAAATTATCTTTACACCAATCCTAGTATCTCTTCCTAAAAGGTAGGATGTCTTGCTTGAAATTAAAAAAAAGAAGAAAGAAAATAAAGAGAAAGAATGAGAAAAAGAAACAGTAGAAACAAATAAAATGATAATCTGAAGAGCATTAAATTGTTTTTAGTCCTAAATAAAATGTCAGGCTGCTATAAACCTAACTGACTCACATTTCTCAAGAACAAATATTCAATGTCTTTATGTAGACTTGGTCACTTTCCTCAGATAGTTTTTACTCCAAGAGTGATATGACAGCATGCCAACAGGTCCAACCATATCTAAATTAATCATGCTTTGGTTTTGTTTTGTCAAGTCCATTTGGACTCATAGAGATCCCACAGAACAGAGGAAATGCCCCATTGACTTTCATAAGCAGCATGATTGACTTTTGTGTCAACTTGACTGGGCCAGGATTATCAGTGGTATGGCATTGAAAAGTAGCTATCCCCATAATGGTTTCTAATATAATGTAGTTAACTCTGTGATAAGGTTGGTTATGAGTAGTCAATCAACTGAAAGGATGTTTCCAAAATATCAAACACTCAGGAAAAGCTTGCTGGGTTTCTGCTGGGCCTGGAGCTTGCATCTGACTTGTTGTCTGACTTTTGGTTCTTTGGACTTGAGCCAGTGGCCTGCTCTACTAACTGCTGCTCCAGAAAGCCATCAGCAGCCTTCCTTATTACCTTCTTGTCTGTTGCCTGCCTGCTGCTCTTGGTTCATCTGTCCTATCTATATTTATAAGGATTTCTGGTGTAGCACTGTAGGATAAACACTGGACCTCAAGGTTGGCAGTTCAAACCCACCAACTGCTCTTCAGAAATTATCTATATGTTTTCTGAGACTTTAAATCTTTAAGGGAGAATAAAGCCTCATCTTTTCTCTTCAAAGTGGCTGGTAGGCTTGAACCTCAAACTTTGTGATTTGCAGTCCAGGGTTTAGCATATGGAGCCACTGCACTCCATATACATACACACACATATATATACACACACCCACACATACATATACACACACATATACACACACACACATATATTATATATATATATAAATATATATATATATGCAATTTTCATTGTTTTTTTCTTCTCTAGAGAATCCAGCCTAAGAGAGTCTATAATCTAATGGGAGCAGAGTGCTAGATCTTTTCTCCTGCAGAGTGGCAGTGGGTTAAAACATCCAACAGATCACTTATAAGTAGAGTGCTTAGCCTTTACACCTGAAAGTGATCATGAATTATGTTGTTGTTGTCATTAAGTGCTGTTGAGTCAGTTATGACTCATAGTGACCCCAGGTACACCTGGACTTTTGTTCACTATACAGACCTGCTCCATTCTCAAAACATTTCCTATGTTTGAAACCATTGTTGCAGTCACCACATCAGTCAATTTCACTGAAGATCTCCATCTTTATCACTAACCTTCTAATTTACCAAACATGATATCCTTCCTCAGGTACTGGTCCCTCCTGATAACATGTCAAAACTACAAGATCAAGTCTCACTATCCTCACGTCTAAGGAGCATTCTGGCTACTCTTCTGCCAAGATAGATTTTTATTTTTTATCCTGGAAGTCCATGATTCTTTGCCAACACCATAATTCAAATACATCTGTTATTTGGTATTCTTTATTAATTGTCCTGCTTTCACATGTATATGAGGTGATTGAAAATACCATGGCTTTGGACAAACACACTATAGTTCTCCAAGTGGCATCTTTGCATTTTAGAACTTTAAACACATCTTTTGAATGTGTTTAAAGTTCTAAAACATCTTTTAAACACATCTGCTCTACGAATTACATTGATTTCTTCACTGCTACTTCAAAGAATGCTGACTGTGGATACAAGTAGAATGAAATCATTGACAACTTCAATCTTTTCTCTGATTTTACTGCAGTTTATTATTCCAGTTGTTAGGAATTTCATTTTCTTTATGTTGAGGACAAACCATATTGAAGGTGGTAGCCTTTGTTTTTAGTCAGAAATTGCTTCAAGTTTTGTTCCTTTTCAGCAAGCAAGACTGTGTCATCTGCATATAACAGGTTGTTAATGAGTCTTCCTCCAATCTTAATGCTGCATTTTTCTTTATATAATTCAGCTTCTCAGATTATTTGCTCAGTATACAGCTTGAATAACTATGGTGAAAAGATACAACTCGGATGCACATCTTTTCTTAAACCACACATTATCCTCTTCTTCTGCTTTAACAACTGCATCTTAGTCTATGTACCAATTCTGTATGAGCACAAGTAAATGTCTGGCATTCCTATTCTTGACAATGTTATCCATAATTTGTAATAATTCATATAGTCGAATGCATTGGCACAGTCCATAAAACACAGGTAAGCATTTTTTTTCTGGTATTTCTTGCTGTCAGCTAACATCCATCTGACATCAGCAATATGTCCGATTTCACTCATTCCATGTCTTCTTCTGACTCCAGCTTAAATTCTGTCAGTTCCTGTTGATGTACTGCTGGACCCGGTTTTCAATTATGTTCAACTAAAATTTATTTGCATAAAGATATTGTTCAATACTGCCTGAATTCTGTTAGATCACTTTTTTTTTTTTTAATTTAAAGTTTTTATTGTGGATTGAGTGAAAGTTTACAGGGCACATCATCAGTTTCACATTCAACCATTCATATAACTTGTTTC
>NW_006408571.1:5627448-5638957 GCF_000296735.1 Chrysochloris asiatica
AGCCTTCCAACCTTCTAAATATTCCTTTATATGTGGTTCAGAGTTCTGGGACTGTCTCCTGAGCCTGCTTCGTCGGGTATTCTGTGTTGATGTTGGTGGAGCTCCTTTACTGCACGTCCACCCGATCCGCCATCTTGTTTGTTCTTCCAGATCACTTTTTTTTTTTTTAAATTGGAATAAATATATAGCTTGTACAGCCAGTTGGCCAGGTAGCTTATCTTTCAAATGTCTTGGCACAAATGAGTGAGCCCTTTTGGCATTGCATTCATATGTTGAAACATCTCAGTTGGTATTCTGTCAATTATTGAAGCCTTGTTTTTCACAATACCTTCACTATAGCTTAGAGTTCTTCTTTCAAAACCACTGGTTCATAATCATGTTACCTCCAGAAATGATTTAATGTGGACCAATTTTTTTTGACACAGTGTCTGCAGTCCTTCCATCTTATTTTGATATTTCCTGTGTCATTCACTACTCTTCATATGATGGCAGTGGTGTGCCCTGGAGTCGCTTCCGACTCATCTCAACCCTGCATAGGGTTTCGGAGGCTGCATATTTTTAAGGGAGCAGAAAGCCTCATCTTTATTCCATGAAACGACTGGTAGTTTTGAACTGCTGACCTTGAGGTTAGCAGCCCAACTCAATCCACTACGCTACCAGAGCTTCCTATTCTGCCCATTCTTTTCAACAGTTCTTTCAGCTTGAGAAATGCCAAGTGTTTGTTTTCTTCGTCTACATCTTTACACATTTCATTATCATTCTTTTTATAATGTGTTCTGGAGCCACCCTTTAAAACCTTCTGTTCAGCACTTTTGCTTCAGTGTTTTTTTCCCCTTTCACCTTAGCTACTCTACATTTAATAACAAGTTTAAAAGCCTCTTATGAAATCCATTTTGGTCTTTTCTCTCTTTACTGTCTTTTCCTTGATGGTATTCCACAATTTTTCTCCTCAGTCATTAGTGTATTGAATATATCAATTAAACATAACATGAGGCATTGAGTGTTAATGCACTGGAATGCAAAGTCTATTTGAATTGCAAGTTTGGTGGTTCAAACTCACCAGCCACTCCTCCGAAACCCTATTACAGGGTTGCTATGGGCCAGAATGGAGCTCTGGTGTTGCACTGTGTGTTAAAGTACTGAACTGCAAAGACAGTTTGAACCACAAGGTCAGTGGTTCAACCTTACCACCTGCTCCTTGGAAACCCTATACAGGATCTCTATGAGTCAGACCCGACTTGACAGGCCTTAACAACAACAATGGGTCAATACAGACTCTGTGGCACTTAACAACAACAACAATGATAATGTGGGGAGTGAGGTAGCTCCATATGATAAGCACTGGAATGTGAACTAAAATGTCCATGGTTTGAGCCTGCCAGCCACGCTACAGGATAAAGATGAGGCTTTCTATTTCTGTGAAGATTTAAGGCCTCAGAAACCATATGCAGAATCACTATGAAGTCGAACCAACCCTTTGGTATTTTGTGTTTTGTAGTTTTCTTTGTATAAGTCCTTCGTTTCTCAGGTTACATTTATTCCTAGATATTTCATCCTTTGGTATTGCTTTCCTAATGTCCTTTTCAATGTTGTCATTTTTGGTATAGAGGAATCCAACTGATTTTTGTATGTAGATCTTACATCTTGAATCTTCCAATGAAGTCTAGTAGCTTTTTTTTACTGAGTCTTTGGGGTTTTCTATGTATAGGATCATGTCATCTGCAAATAGAAAGAATTTTACTTCCTCTTTGCCAATTTGGATGCCTTTTATTTGCTGTCTTGCCTTATAGCTCTTGCTAAGACTTCCAGCACAATATTGAATAGAAATGGTGACAAAGGGCATCCTTGTTTGGTTCCTGTTCGCAGAAGGAAGGCTTTAAGTTTTTCTCCATTGAGAGTAACATAGGTTGTTGGTTTTGTATATATGCTCTTAATTATGTTGAGCAATTTCCCTTCAATTCCTATTTTGTGAAGTGTTTATATTAGGAATGGATGTTGGATTTTGTCAAATGCCTTTTCTGCATCAGTTGAAATGATCATGTGGTTCTTTTCTTTTTTCTTATTTATATGGTGGATTACATTGATCATTTTTATAATGGTGAACCATCCTTGCATCCCTGGTATGAATCCCACTTGATCATGATGTATTACCTTTCGATGTAATGCTGGATACTGTTATCTAGGATTTTGTTGAGAATTTTTGCATCTATGTTCATGAGGGATATTGGTCTATAATTTTCTTTCTTAGTGCCATCTTTTCCTGGTTTTGGTATGAGGGTTATGCTTGCTTCATAAAATGTATTAGAACATTTTCCATCTTCCTCTATATTCTGAAATAATTTGAGTAGAATTGGTGATAGCTCTCCCTGAATGTTTGGTGGAACTCACCAATGAAGCCATCTGGACCTGGACTTCTTTTGGTTGGGAGTTCTTTGATGACCTGCTTATTTTTTTCTTTTGTTATGGGTCTGTTCAGGTTTTCTACTTCACTCTGTGTAAGTTTATGTAGGTCGTGTTTTTCTTAAAATGTATCCATCTCTTCTGAGTTTTCAAATTTTTTGGAGTACAACTTTTCATAGTATTCTGTTGTTATCCTTTTGATTTCCTTTGGATCTGTTGTGACATCGACCATGTGGTTTCTAATGTGTGTTATTTGTGTCTTCTTCCTCTTTTCTTTTGTTAGGTTTGCCAAGGTCTGTCGATTTTGTTAATTCTTTCAAAGAACCAGCTTCTTGTCCTGTTGATTGTTTCTATAGTTTTTCTGCTTTCTATCTCATTTATTTCTGCTCTAATCTTTATTATTTCTTTTCTTTAGGTGGCTGTAGGTTCTCTCTGTTGGTCTGTTTCTAATTGTTGTAGATGGTGTGTTAATGTGTTAATTTTGGCTGTTTCTTCTTTTTGGATGTGTGCATTTATTGCAATAAATTGTCCTCTCAGCACCACTTTCGCCGTGTCCCAAAGACTTTGGTATGTTGTATTTTCGTTCTCATTTGTTTCTAGGAACTTTGTGAGTTCACATTTAATTTCTTTTACTACCCAGTCACTTTCAGCAGGGTATTATTCAGTTTCCATGTATTTGACTTTATTTCCTTGGTCTTCCTAGCATTGATTTCTAATTTGATAGCATTGTGGTCTGAGAAGATGCTCTGTAGTATTTTGATATTTGTACATTTATGGAGGTTTGTTTTGTGGCCTATCACATGGTCTAATCTGGAGAATGCTTCATGTGCACTGAAAAAGAATGTGTATTCTGCTATTGTTGGGTTGAATACTCTGTATACATCTTTGAGGTCTAGTTGACTGATTGTGTTGCTTAGTTCTTCTGTGTCTTTGTCAAGTTTCACCTGGTTGCTCTATCCATTTTTGAAAGTGGTGTATTAAAATTGCCCACAATTGTTTTAGATTCATCTATTTCTTTCTTCAAATGTATTAGAGTTTGCTTTATATATTTTGGAACTCTTTCATTGGGAGCATAGATATTTATTATGGTTATGTGATCTTGTTCAATTGTCCCTTTAATAATGAGATAATGTCCATCTTTATCTATTAGGTTGGTTTTAGCCTTAAATTTTATTTTAGCAGATATTAGAACTTGCACTCTATTTGTTTTTTATTTCAATTTGCTTGGTATATTTTTTTCCCATCCTTTGACTTTTAATCTGTTTTTGTCTCTGTGTGTAAGATGTGTCTCATGTAGACAGCACATTGGAGGATATTGTTTTCTTATCCATTCTGCCACCCTCTGTCTCTTAACTGGTGCATGTAATCTGTTTACATTCAGTGTAATTATGGATAGGTCTGGATTAATTACTGCCATTATGTTGTTTGTGTGTGTGTGTGTGGTGTTTCTGCTTTCTTTGTTCTGTGTGTCTTCCTGTGCTGAGTTCATGACTTTTGTGTTCTTTCTTGTGAGTTTCCTCATAGTTTTAATGTTTCCAGGTTCTTGGATTTTCATTTTCTTGGTATGTTGTACAGTGTTCATTTTCTTATATTCCATTAACTTTTTCCTGCATTTATTGCCGTCTATTTTATCCTGTATTCTACGTGACCTTCTCACCAGCCTGACCTTCTCACCAGCTGGATCTCTGTTCCTACATATTTACCTTCTTTCACATTGTAATTGTTTTGTTCATAGGCTGACCTCTCAGAGTATCTGACTTTGTTCTTATAGTTTTGTTCTGTTCTTGACTCATCCATCTGTAGATTTAGTTCTTGGAGGTGCTGCTACATATGTCAATATCTGGTTGTTGTCTGTTTTTGTTGGTTCTACGTCCCCAGAACTCCCTTTAGTATGTTTTGTAGCACAGGGTTGGCTTTGGTTTATCCTGGAATGTTTTGATTCTTCTGTTGTATTTGATTGACAGCTTTGCTGGATAAAGGATTCTTGGTGGACACTTTTTTTCTTTTAGGGTTTTACATATGTCTCCCCATTGCCTTCTTGCTTGCATGGTTTCTGCTGAGAGATCTGAGCTTAATCTTACTTGCTTGCCTTTGTGTGTAGCACTTCTCTTTTCCTTAGTTGCTTTCAGGATTGCCTCCTTATCTTTTATTTTGGAGAGCTTGATTATGATATGTCTCGGTGATTTACCTTTGGAGTCTATGCTTCCCAGGGTTTGTTGAGCTTCTTGAATGTTTATTTTCACTTTTCTGGATGTTAGAGAAATTTTCTTCCAGCAGTTTTTCAACTGTTTCCTCTGTGCACTTGTGTGATTCTTCCTGTTCTGGAAATCTGAAAATTCTTAAGTTATTTGTCTTCTTGTTGTCCAATGTGAATCTTAGATCTTCTTCAGATTTTTTTATCCTTTTTTTTTTTCTTTTTTCTTGTTCTTCTATCTTAGTGTTATTGAGAGATTTGTCTTCCAGCTCACTGGTTCTGCCTTCCATCTCTTCTATTCTACTCCTTTGCCCTTTCAGTGTATTGACTATTTCTGATATTCTATTATTGATCATTTGGACCTCTTTCTGTAGGATTTGCATTGTTTCCAATGCTGTATCTATCTTATTTGATTGTTCTTGTAGAGCTTTCCTGACTTCTTCCTTATTTTTCTCAACTCCATTGTAAAGTGTTTTGAAACATTTTATAATCATTTTTTCTGAATTCCTTCTCAGGTATTTCCAAGGCCTACTCTCTTTCCAGAATGGAGTCCAGGTCATTTGTCTACCTCTAGGTGATTTGTCTCAGACATTTTATCTTGTTTCTGGACATGTGCTGATATGGTCATCTGCTTTTGCTTCTTGGACATGTTTAGTGTTTATCTGTGGCCTTAATACTTAATTGAGTGTATATTTTGGTGTTTTTTATGTTTTCTGATTGCCTCCAGGTAGATATGATCAGGATGTGGGCTTCCCTTTCACTCTTCTTATTGTTTAACTGCTTATGGCAGTTGGTATTGGTTCTTGCCTGGGTTTTGGTGTTTTATAGAGTGTGACTGTAGCTTGACTATATTGTAGCAGTTGTTGTCACTTCTTGGGTAATACAAGGAGAGAAAGAGTCCCCCAAAGGTAAAAGAGGGAACATAAAAAAAAAAAAAAAAGACAAAAAAAAAAAAAAAAAAAAAAAAAAAAAAACCAAGAAAAAAAAACCTAGTACCCAAAACAAAACAAAACAAAAAACACACAAAAACTAGATTGGATATTGTAGTCTATAATTGCAGAAAAGAGGGAGGAGGGAGAGAATAATAATAAAAAAAAATATGTAGCCTAATATGAGTTTGATTTTAATGTTCTCTTTCAGCTCTTGCCTTCAAGTCTTCTTGATAAATTTCAAGATGCCACTGTTGGTTGTTATGCTGTACCTCAGGATTTAATTTTTGGCCTGTTTTATTTTTAAACTCTCTCTGCCTCTCCACACCCCTTGATCTGGCCTTTGCGCTATTAAAGAACTGTTCAGGACTGGCTCTTGGACTGCTGGTCTCTTTAAATGCTGAGAGTATTTGTTCACATGAGTGGCAGAAGAACCCACCAATGGTGGGGGTGAGGGGTGTCTGCTCTCTCAGGTACCCCCTCTAGTCACCAGAATGGAGGTGTGCAAACAGTGGAGGGTCAATGAACAGATAACAGAAAAAAAAATCAGAACAAAGCAAAACCTACTAATTTTTGCTCCACCTTTGCTTGAGGATCTTGCGTCGGGGTTATTCTGTGTTGCGTCTGCTCCCCCTCTTAGTATAGACATTTGGTCTCACCCAAGTTGTTGCCTCTGGTCCATAGAGCCTGGCAGTTTCTAAAGTATGAGATTTCCTACTTCCACTACAAGTTCCTCTAGCTATAAACCTTGAAACTTTTTAAATAGTTCTACCTATGTGGTTTAGAGTCCTGGTGTGGTGCTGTATGGTAATGCGCCAGACTGCAAAGCCATTTGAACTACAAGATCTGTGGTTCAAGCTCACCAGTCACTCCTCGGAAACCCTATGCAGGGTCGCTATGGGTCAGAACCAACTCGACAGCACTTAACAACAACAACAACAACCTATTTGGTTCAGAGTTTTGGAGCTCTGCCCTGAATCCACTTTGCTTGGTATTCTGTGATATTGCTGAGGGAGAACTTCACTGCACCTCTACCCTATTCGCCATTAAGCCCCGCCCTAAATGAGTTAATTTCTTTAGTTCTTACTTTTAAAACTATAGAAACAAGGTTCAATGATTTATCTGGTTCTTTCTAAAGCCAATACAATGATTCTATGGTTAACTTGTAGAATATGAATATACCAATTCTAATAAAGAAAAGATCACATATGACCAACATTACGGCCAAGATTCACAAAATGGTTTCATCAGGATTTCTTTCAGGAGTCCTCAAAGCACAGTCTTACTAATTTTCATAAGTTTAGCATATCTGGGAACTTTTCCTTGGTTTTTCACACTTACACACAACATTTTGTCAGCACTAAAAGAATACTTTTTTTTAATAGCAATCTCACATTTAACAACTTTAAATAAATTATTTATTGCCTATCTCATTATCTAGCGTCACATATTATTTGTGACAATCGTAAAATATCCGTTACCCGACTAACATACTAGCAATATGCATATGGCAGTAATAGACGCTGAAGGCAAGGCAAGAGCAGCACTGCCTATACTAGTTAAGGTTATGTCTCAATTTGGCTGGCCCACAATTCTCAGTGGTTTGGTAATTTCTTGATGATGTATTTGGCAGTTATTTTAATGATGCAATGAGGCAACTATGCAATGATGTAGTCATTCTCCATTTTGTGATCTGATGAGGTCATACTTCATTTTTGCATAATGCCAATATTCACCTAATAACTTTGTCTTTGGAACTCAACCATGTGGATAAGTGAGGAGTGAGTTGTGAGTATATACCTGTACACAGAAACATTGATTAAAGCAAATATAAGAGGAATCTGAATATTGAAGTGCACATAACAAACTCATTTTTTCCCTATGTATTCTTTTAAGAATGCCAGTATTCATTTAAGTTGAAAAGTAAATATTGCATGTATAATAAAAGTCCTCATTCTTGCCGTTGTGGACATGATTTACCATGATATCTCTGGCTTAGGGACCGTAGTTGACTTATGGCCTCTGTTGTTGCACTTTCACTCATTACCTCAGTGTGTCAGGCACTAGGGCAAGACCATTCCTGAAAAATAATAAATTTGAAATAAATTGACAATGTCCTATGGCAGGTAACTTTGGCCCCAGGACTACTGGCTTCACTAATACTTTTTAAACTGCATGGCCATCTAAAAATTTTCATAGGTAATTTTCCTTCTTTTCAGAGAATTGCTTTCAGAGAAGACTCACTTTGAATAATAGCTTAACACAAGGGTGTTTACTTTAAAAAACTCACATTTTAGATGGAACATGTTGTTAAGTGCTGTCAAGTGCTTTATCCTACAGTGCCACACCAGGACCCTAAATGGAAAGTAAAGGACATGAACTTTCATAGATTTATTTGTTTTTCACTTTGGTATAAAATGTACTATTGAATACAGGTGACCGATAAGAATTGGCAATGAAAACATAAAACAAATCTCTTTTTAAAATTAACTTAACTTCTTCTGGCTCTTTCTTGACTCTGAAAATGGCCATCTCTATGCCAGAGTCCTGGTGAGGTGCTGTTGGATAAGCTAACTGCAAGGTCTGCTGTTCAGACCCACCGGCCACCCCTCAGAAACTCAACATAAGTTCGTTATGAGTCAGAACAAATTTGATGGTGCTTACCAACAGCACTAACAACAGCATTATTCTAATCCTGATGTGGTACTGTAGGATAAGCAATGGACTGCTAACTGCAATGTCTTCAGTTCAAACTAACTAGCCACTCAATGGAAACCCTATATAGGGTTGCTATAAATAAGAACTTACTCAACAGCATTTAAAAACAACAATAATCTGCTAATTACCAAAAGAAGAATGAGAAGAGACAAAAATATTAATATAAAACTCAAGAAACTGGTTTAAATGCTGAGTTTTAAAACAATGGTAATAAAACATTATATACAAGCCCAAAAGGTCTGACACACATATACCTCCAGGTAGCGGGGTCAACTGAAAGAACTCAGTGGATACCATACTACTTAGATCTAAGTGCGTCAATGAATTGGTGGATGGAATTTCTTCACATACAAGTCTTCTTTGATGGTGAATGCAATAAAAGACCTAGATTGCTGCAGACTTGCCTAGTCTTCTCGAGTTGTCTGAACTTCTAGGGCACACTTGCCTTCACACTGCAACTAGACATGTAAAATCACTCCAAGGCCTCTGGGTCATCATGATGAATATGGAGATGTCTTTTTGAGGTCTCATTAGTTCTTTGCAAAGCTAATTGCAGTTGCTTTATTGCTGAACTGGTTTCAGTAGTTACTTAATGAGAGTATCCACTTTTATATTCAAGCCTGCCTCAGTAAAGACGGTGACTCTGCAGTCTGTTTACTCTTGCAATGAATCAATCTAATCATACCAGGAGAGTCTATTTATTATGTATTTAATAGACAAATCAAAGCCATTTTCTAGAAGTAAATTTTGGGTTACCTTTTTTTTTTTTCCCCTTATCTATTACCTTGGCCTACAGTATCTCTGCTACAGTTCATCTACTATGCTTTTATTCAACCACACTCTGTCTTAAGAGCTTTCACCAGTTAGCATGGTATTTTATTACTCAAAGAAACACTCATCTGCTGATTTAAAATATGAATATATATACTTCCTCCTCATGTCATTTATAAAGTGTCTAAGTTAAATGCACCCTTACTAACCCAATTCCAGTGACTTAGTGATCCTGTAAGACAAAGTAAAACTGCTCTTTAAGTTTCAAAGGGTGCAAATCTTTATGGACGCAGACTGCCACATCTTTCTCCAGAGGAGCAGAGGTGGATTCAAACTGCATATCTTTTGGTTCACAGCATCGTCAGCATTCCTAAATACATCAGATGGTGCTACCAAGTGTGTCTTCCATTTGGAGAACACATTTTTATATATGTATTCTATTTCTTTTTCTTTCCTTTCTAATGCTTCCCTTTTAATGAAAACATTCTGAAATTCTAATCAATAAGGAACGTTTAGAAAGGAGACGTAGAATAGTATTTAAAAATTGATTTTATGTAGGAATAGCATAGTTGAAAACTCTAGGCTCCCTAATCCACCTGATCTTAAGTGGAAATCACCAGTTTCTAATACCATAATTTGTCAAGAGTCTAACTAAAAAACTGGACAAATAATACTATTAAACATAAAATATAAAATAAAAATAAGAATACACTTCAGGATCATCCACATCAAATGGTTCTTGAAAATATAAATGTCCTTTATTTACTTTTTCCTTATTTCAATACACATACTCATATTCCCAAGAAGGTAAACAACAACAATGGGTAACTAATTCAAGTTTGATTAGCTCTTTGAAGCATTAGTTCTCAAACCATGAAGTTATGTGTTGTAAGCCTCATATTTCAGGAGTGCTGGTAGTGTAGTGGATTGTGAGCTGGGCTGCTAACTGAAAGGTCAGCAGTTCAAATCTTCCAGTCACTACTCAGAAGAATGATGAGGCTTTCTGCTCCAGTAAATATATACAGTCTTGGAAACCCTATACAGGGTCACTATGAGTCAGAACTGACTCCACAGGACAAAACCGCCACCTGGCATTTCTAGTATTCTATTCTTTGTAATGGCATCCTGGTGTGGTGCTGTGGACTAATGCACTGGACAGCAAGGTTGGCGGTTCAAGCTCTCACCAGGCGCTCCTTGAAAACTCTACTAATTTTCTATTGGAACATTAGATGGTATCTGGTCTCAAGTTTTTGTTTTCTTCCTTAAAATGGATAATCAATCTATCAAAAGGATGTTTTTATGCTTAAGGTAAATAAAAGTCCAGTTCCAACAATCTTAATGAGAAACAGTTCACATAATCAAACTAGGTGTGAGGTGAGTTCAAAATATGACATGTAAACGCTATCACTCAGATTCTCTGCAGTTTTCTTGGCTCTGCTTTCCAAAATTGTTTGATATTATATTCAGGCTACTCTAATGATAACTTTAGAATGTCCATGAATCATATTCAGAATTAGTAGTGTCCAGTGAAAGGCACTGGGCATCTTTCTTGTGGACCTATTGTTGTTGTTGTTAGGTGCCATCGAGTCAGTACTGACTCAGCGAACCAATGCACAACAGAACAGAACACTGCCTGATGCTGGGTCAACCTCACAATTGTAGAAAAGGCTTATTTCCCATGGAAATTCCTCACATATCATTGTCCTGCATTTGGTGGTATGTTGTAGTTAATGTTATTGAGTCAATTCCGACCCATAGCGACCCTGTATAGGGTTTCCGATGAACAGCTGGTAAGCTTGAACCGCCATTGTTGCAGTTCAAACAACTTTGAAGTCTGATGCATTAACCCATAGCACCACACCAGGACTCCTTTCATGGTATGTTGTTGTTGTTAGATGCCATCGAGTCAGTACTGACTCATAGTGACCTTATGCACAGCAGAAGGAAACACTGCTTGATCCTGGGCCAACCTCACTACTATTGCCATGCTTGAGCCCAATGATTCTGCTACTTTGCCAGTCCATCTCACTGCAGGGTCTTCATCTTTTTCTCTGACCCTATACCCTACCAAACATGATATCCTTCTCCAGTGACTGGTTCCTTCTGACAACATGTCTCAAGTATGAGAGACAACGTTTCGCGATTCTGGCCTCCAAGGAGCACTCTGGCTGCACTTCTAACACAGGTATGCTGGTTCTTTTGGCTGCCCATGACCCTTTCAATATTCAAGTTTTTATTATGAATTGAGTGATAGTTTACATGGGAGATCATTGGTTTCACACTAGTCATTTCATTGCAATGATTACCATCTCCTCCATGCATCATCATTCAATAGTATTTGCTTCTATTCCTTCTGTTTTTGTTTGTTTGTTTTGTACACAAAAACACTCAGGAATATATAACCATTGAAACTCCAAAGGGCATATTCTGCAGGCCTGCCTTCTGACTCCCAGCACTTGGCTGCCAGCACATAATCTTTCTCTTTCCATGAGTCTAG
>NW_006408571.1:5639317-5642087 GCF_000296735.1 Chrysochloris asiatica
AAAATTTGTATGCCAGTCATTTTGTGTGTTTATTGCCCCTGTTCACCGTTTTAGGTAGCTAATGTCTAAGAGACCCATCCCTATCAACCCTGTATGCAGAAGGACTCAGTTTGATACTTGATGTGAAGACTCCTTCCCCCTCAGTTGGTATTTTGAGCTACAACATCCATAAGCATAGGTCAAGTTCATCGAATTGATCAAATTGTAGCAATTTACTCTTGTTTCTGCTTTTTTTTTTTTTTTTTAACTCTTCCTTTAGTCGAGTTTTGATCATCAAGCCATTAAGCCATTGAAGCTAGGTCAAATGTGTACTATCTACAAGTTTGAGCATTCTTGTGCATCTCCCCTCACTTCATATCAGCTGGCTGCTTCACTCTCAGCTTTAGCCCTCTGTGGGTATGTCCTAGTCTATGGACTTAGTTGTCCCCAGGTCTTACCATACTTCCGAAAAACCAACGCTTCCTCTTCTCTCTCTCATTTCCAGGTCGACGGGAGTCTATGGAACATGGTCAAATTCAGCCCCTATCTCCATTGCTGCCTTTCCCCTTCTTCCACTCACCAGGATACCAATGTGCTCACCAGAAAGCTTACATGACTGCTTATGTGTTCCCTTTGAGTTTCAGTCTTAGAAGGGGGTTTGTCCTGAAGGGACTTGATTGCTTGCCTTGATAGGTCCCCAGTGAACAACTTGCTTGTTCTTGTAGCAGACTGCCATTTTTGTTTTGGATTTTTCCTGTTGATTTTCTTTCAAGAAGTGTCTTCTGTTCCTCTAGTTGTTCCAGGCTGGTCTGCTTGTCCTCTATAGTGGGAATGTCCCACCTCAAAAGCTTCTGGATGCAGCTCAGGATTCCACCTAAGGTTCTATACACTACAAAGGCTCTGCAGGAAGCCTGTTTCACTGGGCAAGTTCTAGAACCCTTTTTGGGTATTCTAATCAGTTATAGGCTGAAGGTGGACTTACAAGCTTTCCATAATCATGTTTTCTGATATTTCTTTCTATCCCACTCAAGTGTCAATTTTTCAGTAATAGGCAAAGGAAACCAATATTCATAAGACAGTCAAGCATTTTAACATTATTTCTGCTCTTCTACTCATTCAGACTATGCCTCAATTGACAGTATACTTTTAAAGTTTTGATTGAATAATATTTTGATTGTATGTTGTTGTTGTTAGGTGCCATCAACTCGGTACCAACTAAAAGTGACCCTATACACAATAGAATAAAACACTGCCCAATCCTGGGCCAAACTCACAATCATTGTGACGTTTGGCCCATTGATGCTGCCGCTATGCCAATTCATCTCATTTGGGGTCTTAGTTTTCCTCTTTTTCTCCAACCCTCCACTGAAGTCTTCTTCAATGACTTTTCCTTCCTGACAATATGTTAGAAGTATGAATGGTTACGAATCGGCCTGCTAACCTCAAGGTCGGCAGTTCAAAACTACCAGCTGTTTCATGGGAGAAAGATGAGGCTTTCTGCTCCTGTAAAGATTTATAGCCTCAGAAACCCTGTGCAGGGTTACTATGAGTCAGAACCAATTCCATAGTATTTAACAACAACAACAACATGAAAGACAAAGACTGGCACTCTAGTTGTACTTCTTCCAACACAGATCTATTTGTTCTTTTGACAGTCAATGGTATTTTCAATATTATGAAAATTTAAACCTTTACACATCATTAAAGCTTTCTTTGAGCTTAGTTTATTGGTTCTTTCTGCTAGGCTTCCAGAGGACAAGAATCACAGCTGCCATAAAATAGCTTTATAACTCTTGTTACAAATGGTGCTTTTAATTTTCAGTTAGTTTGATTATTTATAGTACACATGAATTCTTACTTCAGCTCCCAGATAAACATAAGAAAAATAGCCACATGACTACTCCTTTTCAAAAGACATTATCTCTGGCAATTGGTAGAAGATTGATGTCTTTGGTATTCACAAGCTGGAAAATATTCATGCATGGAATTTCTTTGAAGACCAACAGTCTGAATAAATAGTTTGGTCTTAAAAAATATGTTGTCTAACTTAGGTCCTTTTAAAGCTAGTGAAAGTTCAGGTGTTAATATGTGTTTATGAAAAAAAAAATTGTTCTGTGGGTAAAATATTTGGAAATCATAGTGTAATTCTTTTTTTTTTTAAATAACTTTTTTATTGTGAATTGAGTAAAGGATTACAGAACATATCATCTGTTTTATGTTTGACAAATCACATACTTCTTTTCATCTCAATTATGTAAGCCCCTTGATGCAGCATCATTTATCCCATTTCCTTCCTGTGATTCTGATTCCCATTCCTCTTTCTTTCTCAACCTTTCTGAATTTTGTCCTTAAATAAATCACTACATGTTTTTGATTGCTGCTGTTAGCTGTCATTGAGTTGTCCACCAATTTATAACAACTCACGTACTTTAGAATGAAATGCTGCCTTGTCTGACATGATGGCTTATGAATTGGGTCATTGTGATTCACAGGATTTTCACTGACTGATTTTGTGAAGTAGATTGTCAAAAATTTATTACTGGCTCATCTTAGTCTGGAACCTCTATGGAAACCTGTTCAGCATCTTGGCAACAAACAAGCCTCCACTGACATATGGGTGTTGTCTGCACGTGAGTTTCACTGGCTTGGAATTGAAGTCAGGTTTCCAGCATGGAAAGTGAGAATTCTGCTGCTGACAGATTACCAATGTCGTGTGTTCACCACATGTGCCCTCCCATAAAATATGTGTCAACTTGACTGCACAATGCTTTTCAGTGGTTTGGCAGTTATG
>NW_006408571.1:5642222-5649476 GCF_000296735.1 Chrysochloris asiatica
TGGTGGGTTTGAACCAGTGTCCTTGAAGTTAACAGCACAGTGCACCACACCATGACCCTTAATCCTACCACAGTCCTGACCTGATGTATGGGAGATTTCTAAGGATGTGCCATGCAACAACTTTTATCTTACAAAAGATAAAAGGAGAAAGACATGAGAAGCAAAAGTAACCTAATACCACCAAGAGGAGCCCTGGTGTGGAGCTATGGGTGGGATAAAGCACTGCATTGCAAGGTCAGTTTGAACCACAAAGTCAGTGGTTCAAACTCACCAGTCACTGATTGGAAACCATATACAGGGTTACTATGAGTGAGAACGGATTCGATGGCACTTAACAACCACCACCACCAATAAGCAGTCCTGGTAGGGGGCTCTAGAATTGCTACTGATGGCTAACCACAAGGTCAGTGGTTCAAACCCACCAGCCATTCCTCAGAAACCCTATATAGGATCGCTATGAGTAGGAACTGACTTGACAGCATACAAGAAAGCAATACTACCACCAAGAAAAGAGTCCACAGTGGTGTGTCAATCCAACCCTTTGAAGGTCTTCCTCTTTTTCATTAACCTTCTGCTTTATCCAGCACGATCTCCTTTTCCAAACATAGCGTAGAACACAAAATGTTTATTGGGAATCAATACCTGTGAAGGAAAGAGTGGAAAGACTTTATTTTATTAATTAGATAGAAAGAAAATTGCAAAAAAAAAAAAAAGGCTAATGAGAAGTTTTTGAGTTAGTAATGATTATCAGACTTGTCTCCTATCAGACTGTGGTATCTCATCACTGCAGCTGGTAGACCCTGAAGGAGCTAATAACTGGAGGGTTTCTTTCCATTACACTTTCTGCATATGGGCAGCAAGTTACCATGAAGTAGTATTTGGATGGTCCAACTGTCGAAAACGTACCCAAAAGAAATGCTATTTTACTCTTCATTTTAATGTAAAAGCAGAGCTAAATTGAGTGGTAACAAACTATTGTAAATGTAAAGAATCTTAGAGAAGAAACTTCTAAGACTCCCTTATTTTAAATGTGCACTAGGTTGAAGAAAGCCACTTTTTGAAAAACTGTTTGGAAAGCATTTATTTTCCTCCCTGATGATGTGATTGAATACACCACGGATGTAATTCACCAGACCATCACTGTTTGGTCAATCATCTTGGCAAGCCAAGTACTCCTTGTGCCCAGAGACCATCTTTCTTTTAATGACACTAGTAAGTTCTTGCTCTAAAGACAGGTATGCACCCTCCCAAATGGAATACAGATTTTGTGCAGAGAAAATATCAAAGAAACAAAAATATCTCTACTTAAAATAGTGGATATTATGACTTTCCACTTGGTTTTCCGTCTTTCTGTTTTGTTATTTACTTCCCAATATTTCATAATCATGACCCACCATCTCCTTAGGAAGAATTTACAAGTCAAGAATTTTTTACACTGGGTCTTATAAGCAAAATTTTATTGATTGGATGGCAATTGGTAATTCAGAGCTATTTGTGAGTTTTAACAGTTTATAATCCAATATCACTGAAGAGCACTTGAATTTTGTTCAGTTCAGCTGAAATTGTAAGGTCACTATTATGACTGGTTCTGATTTTCCAAGATGGAATGAGAACGGCATTGTAGTAAGATCTGGGAATAAAAAGACAAATAAGACATTAGAAAAACATATTATTAGCTGTTCAGTAAAATGTGATATTTGAAAAAATGTGGCTTTTAGAATGCAATTGATTGAAAATGGCATCTAGAGGATTTCTCCTTACAGAACTGACATGGAATGAGCCACAAAAATTCACTACCTGGATTCTCTGTATCTTATTCTGACTTGTGTACATGATTTCTCTTTACATAGTTAACCATAAATCTTTGTTTATTCTCTAAATCTAAAGACTGCCACTCTTAAGACCCAAACCATGTCATATCAAAGGACAGACTATAAGAAAATAGTGGAAGTATTTGTAGGAAAACCCTTACTAACTTTATAGAGAAAAAATATCATTGTTTATAATATGAACATCTTTTGAAATTAGATATAAATGTTAATAGGACTAAATGTAATTCCATCATGCATTGAATATTTTTATGTAATGTGACTTAACACATTGATTTGTGGAAACTTTGGAGTCATTGATGTTAACAAGTTTTCTATCTGGATCTAACCACAGGTATGAGAAATTGGTAGGATATCATTCATGTACTTTTTCTATAATCAATAATCTTAGAGTCTGACTGATTAATGTCTTCAAATGCTGTTGAAGTTGATTACATAACTCTGAGAATAAGGATGCAGGTGATGAAGAAATGATTATTGTTCTCACTGGGAACTTTGATTTTTTTCCTCCAGGTTACAGATGGAAGATCCTAACGGAATATGTAGGTCAAGTGCTTTTATTCCATGCTACGTTCAGAAGAGCAATCACAAAATCACAGTGACTGGTTCTGATTTTCCATGATGGAAAGATAAAGGCAATAGGCGAAAAAGCAGTGTACTAATGGAAAATACAACCTAACTAGCATTTTAAAATACACAGAAGCAAAAATCAGGTTAGTTTGTTTGTTTGTTTTTAAATTTGAGAATACTTGATTTACTTGACCTTATTTGATTTTGACTTATTAGTCTTATGTTTTTATGTGAACACTTGTAGTTACCATCACCAATATGAGTGAATGAGAGGAGCGATTGAAGCATATGCTCTTAAGACACAATGCTTAATGTGTTCCACTTCTCTATTTAACACACAATAATTCAAAGAACAATTATTTCCTAAACATGTGGATGCTTAAAAAGGAAGAGCTGCTTTGTTCATTAGTGCAATTACTGTAAAATCGGAATCACTTAATTTCTTGTTTATAAATACTATATTAATTTAAAAAACCAATTTATCAGCCTTTGGAGTATATTATATTATGTCAAAGTCAGATATGTTAGCTTTCTAAATAAACTTTTCTCATATTTCAGGGCTAATATATCAGTAACAATTAATTAATATATATTATAACTTCACAACTACTAATGAATTTTTGAAATTTTCTGAAAATTTCTATTGTATTAGTCTTGCCTACTAAAAATCTGCAGTGCTAATGTATCAAAAATGTTAGAAGAGAGAATCCACCAGTAATCTGATACAAGTTAACTTTTGTGCTTCAGTAAATTTTTTAACACCACCTTCAATTTCCCACCACTCATCTGTCAGTTTGCTGTACTGTGGTGGCTTGAGGGTTGCTGTGATTCTGGAAGCTATGTCACCAGTATTTTAAATACCAGCAAGTTCACCCATGGTGGACAGGTTTCAGATGAACTTCCAGAATAAGACAGACCAGGAAGAAGGAGAGACAGACTACTTCCAAATATTTAGTCATTGAAAACCTTATGAATAATAGTGGATCACTCACTGTCAGATAGCATCAGAATATTGAATAGTGAAACATGATGAAGAACACCAGAGTATTGTCAGATATAGCGCCTCAAAAGGAGCCCCTTGGGCTGGAAGTCACTTGCAACACATCTGGGGAAGAGTTGCCTCCTTAAAGAAGCGAATGGAGGAATGCTCTCAGGACATTCCTTTGCTGATGAGGCACAACTCAAAAACAGAAGAAATAGCTATGCACATCCATTAATAATCATAATATGGAATGTATGAAGTATGAATCTAGGGAAATTGGAAGTTGTCAAAAATGAAATAGAATGCATAAACATTGATATCATAAGAATTAGTGAGATGAAATGGACTGATATTGCCCATTTTGAATCTGACTACCACATGATTTATTAAGGTAGAAATGACAAATTGAAAAGGAATAGCATGACATTCATTAGAAAAAAAAAAAAAAAAAAATCAAGATCTATCTTGAAGTACAATCCTCTCTGTTATATGATAATATACATATGACTACAAGGAAAATCAGCTAATACAACTTTTATTCAAATTTACACACTGACTGCTAATGTTAGTGATGATGAAATTAAAAAATTCTACCAACTTCTTCAGTCTGAAATTGGCCAAACATGCAATCAAAATGTATTTATAATTCTAGTGATTGGAAAGCAAAAGTTGGAAACAAAGAGGAAGGATCAGTAGTTGGAAAATATGACCTTGGTAATAGTAATGATGCTGGAGATTGCATGGTATAATTTGTAAGACAAATGACTTCTCCATTGTAAATACCTTATTTAAACAACTTAAAATGACACAAGGACCTCACATAGAAATCAAGTTGACTACATCTGTGGAAAGAAACAGTGGAAAAGTTCCATATCATCAGTCAAAACAAGGCCAGGATCAGGCTGTGAATTAGACCCATCAATTGCTCATATACAAGTACAGGTTGAAGCTGAAAATAATTACAACAAGTCTATGAAAGGCAAACTATGACCTTGTTCATATCAGACCTGAATGTAGAGATCATCTCAAGAACAGATTTGATGCATTAGACACTAATGATCAAAGACCAAGAAGAAAATAAAAGGTAATTAAGAAGACAAGAAAGAAGAAAACGACCAAAATGGATGCCAAAAGACACACTGAAGGTTGCTGTCTATCATATAGATGCTAAAGCAAATGGAAGAAATGAAAAGGTAGAAAAACTGAATAGAAAATTTCAAAGGTCAGCTCGAGAAAACAAACTATGGATTGCACCTCAGTGTAAAGAAAACAAAAATACTCACCACTGAATCAATAAATAACATCCAGATAAGTGGAGAAAGACTTCATTTTGCTCAGATCAACAATCAACCCTCATGGAAACAGCATTCAAGAAATCAAATGATTCATTGCATTAGGCACATCTGCTGCACAAGATCTCTTTAAAGTGTTGAAGACCAAAGATGTCATTTGAGGACTAAGGTGGGCCTGACCCAAGCCATGGTATTTTACTTCAGTAACCTCATCTGCATATGAAAGTTGGACAATGAATAAAGAAGACCATAGAAGAACTGATGCATTTGTGTTACAGTGTTGGATGAAAATATTAAAAGTACAAAAGAACAAACTAATCTGTGTTGATGGAAGTATATCCAGAATGCTCCTTAGAAGACAAGATGGTCAGACTTTGTCTCTCATGCTTTGGATATATTATCCATTGTGCTTGGTAAAGTGGAAGGTCAGTGAAAAAGTGGAAGAATCCCAATGAGATATGTTGGTACAGTAGTAGCAGCAATGGGCTCAAGTGTAGCAACGATTATGAGGTTGGTGCAGGACTGGGCAGTGTTTTGTTCTGTTGTGCATAAGGTCACTATGAGTCGGTACTGTCTCTATGGCACCTAGTAACAACAACAACTTTTAATTTTGGAGTCCTAGTGTAGTGCTATAGCATAAACATTGGACTTCTAATCAAATAGTTGACAGTTCAAATCCACCAGTTGCCCCTTAGAAGCCCTATAAAGTGCCGCTATGTGTTGGAACTGACTCAGTGGCACGAACAACAGCAACATGATCATGAGGTGGTAGAAATCCACTTCCCTTAACTTTGGTTTCCCTTATCCTGGATGATTGTTTTTATTTTGTCTTTGTCTTGTTTAAGGCTTAATCAGGCATCTCTATAGAAAATGTTTGAATCAGGAATCTTTTTTTTCCCACTGCACAATCATAAGGTAAAACTTTGAAGGCAGTGTTATGGAGAGAGAGCTTTGAGTTAGAAGTGGAGTACACAGAGTAGGTAGTAGAAAAGAAAAAGCAGAGGAATGGACAGGGTAAGTATGGAGTGGGAAGATTGGTTACTTTTACTTTAATTTGTTTTATTATATTGCCTTTGATTGGCCCAAGAGACAAACGTTTGGACAACATTTTGGATGTTTTAAAGAGAAGAATGTTGTTGCTAAGTGTCGTCCAGTCAGTTCCAACTCACAGTGACACTGTGTGCTGCTTCTGAGGAGCAGCTGGTGGGTTTGAAATGCTAACCCTGTGGTTAGAAGTCCAGTGCTTATTTTGCAGAGAATAGTCAATGCCCTATCAATGCAACAGTCTTGGGAAAAATCACTCTCTTACGATTCTAATCTGCATGTTAGAAAATGAAGGTGTTGTAATTATCAGCAATTTTCAACTATAAGATCTTTGTATAAAAGTATAACATAATGTTTTATGAAACATATTAAAAGAAGTTTGTTCACTAAGTAGTGGGAAAGCTTTTTTCCCTCCTGAAACAATTCTGCCAAGATTATTAACACTTGAGGCTAAGACACTTCACTACACAAAGGAAAGGACAAATATTATGCAGGTAAAATAAAAGAGGATTTGACTTACAGTCAATTTCTATCAGACAAGAATGGGAAATGAAATGTTTTGTTTGTGTGTCTCTGTTTTTTTTGTTGTTTTGTTTTGTGCTGGGAGAAAAAAAAAAAATCTGACAGAGAAAGAAAAGCAGACAGAAAAAAGATTTAGTGATTGTCTGGTTAGACATAATGCCTTAGTTAACCAATCCTCTGCCCCTCCTTGGTGTCAAAGTTTGGGAGAGTAGGGTAGAGACAATCTGATAAATTGGGGGTAATATCTTGCCCATTAGTGCATAGCCTAGTACTACTATAATAAGGCTCAGCATTAAAATAGAGATTTGGCAACTATATTTTGTTAATTTGAATTTATTTCAGGAGAAAAAGATTATTAAAAGAAGCTAGAAGATACAGCGTTCAATGAGATTAATATAACTGGTCTAAAACCATTGCTTTCAGATTTGGGTCTTTCTTTCACACCACTGATCTTGACTCACTGTTGCATCTTGAAATCAGTTTATGATTAAAAATAAAATAAAATAAAATACACAAGTCCAAGTGTAATCCACATAGTGTTATTTTTTAGTGAACTTGTGGTTTACTTTTATTGTTGTTGTTAGGTGCTGTCTAGTGGGTTCCAAAGAATAGCAACCTTATGCACAACAAAACGAAATACTGTCAGGTCCTGAGCCATCCACACAATCGTTACTACACTAGAACCTATTGCTGCCACTGTGCAAATCCATCTCACTACAAGTCCTCCTCCTTTTTGCTGGCCCTCCACTTTACTAAGTACAATGTCCTGCTAAAGTATAATATATAATAATCATATAAAGTATAATCATATCATCATGAGGGACTAGTATGATTGAAGTATGAAAGACAACTTTGGCAATCCTGGCTTCTAAGAAGCATTCTGGCTGTATGTCCTCCCAACAAAGATTTTTTTCCTGGCAGTCCATGGTACTTTCAACACTCTTCTCCAACACCACAACTCAAATGGATGAATTCTTCTACGGTCTTCTTTATTCGTTGTCCACCTTTCCCATGC
>NW_006408571.1:5651896-5653381 GCF_000296735.1 Chrysochloris asiatica
ATAACATCAGTGTCTGGGTAAGAGAGGGGCCTCAGAGGATCATAATCTTCCTGCCCAGCTGTGTTCCACAAGGCCAACTCTACCTGCTTTCCATCCACTTCAATATCTGCCACATAGTTCTCAAACACTGTGGGCACATAGACCTCAGGGAACTGATCCTTACTGAAGACTATGAGCAAGCAGGTCTTACCACAAGCCCAATCACCAACAATCACCAGTTTCTTCCTGATGGCAGCCATCACTTACAAATTTACTGCGAGATGCACAGTCTGTGTGGCAGAAGTTCTATAAAGTACCTTGAACTTCTCAGATGAAAGGGACTCTTGCAGCAACTCCAAATCCTGCCTCTTCGCGTGCTTGCAAGTCACTAAGGAGGCAGAGGCAGAGGCAGACTAAGGAGAGAACCCAAGGAGGACAGAGGGTGGTGGGCGGGGAGCTCAAGCAAACAAGGGCGGGTGGCAGTAGGAGGGCCTACTTGTCCTTTAAAGAAGAAAATTTCCCACCTCAGAAAATTCTGGATGGGGTTCAGGATTCCACCTATTGTCTTATTTGTCTATATAATACAGAGGCTCTGCAGGAAGCTTTCTTCACTGGGCACTTTGTAGCCCCATTTTAGGTATTCCAATCAGTTATAGGCAGAAGACAGACTTATAAGCTTTCTACGGTGATATTTCTGGCTATTCCTTTCTCTCCCCCTCCAGTGTCTATTTTATAATGCAGTGCAAGGGAAACCAAGATATAAAAGACAGCTAAGCATCTTAACATTATTTCCCCCTTTTTCCCCATTCCAACCAGGTCTCAATCCCTGTATCCCAGAGCCTTATTTTTTCAAGGTTGTGGATACATCATTATTTACCTCTGTCCCACTTAGCCCATGCAAACCTGCCTAATTGTTCTCCCATCTGCTTTGTTCTTCCATTCACCTCCCCCTTCTTGTATATTGCCTCCCTCCCCAGCACCCAAACTATCCTGTGTCTATTCCCTGCCCTGTGCTCCACCTTCCCCTCCCCTAACCTCACCCCCGCATCTCAGCAACCAGCAAAGAATCCCTCCCCTTTATATAGGTTCTTTTTCTTAATCTTTTACAATCTCAACATAATGTCCTCAAGGTTCATCCATGTTATGTGGTGGTTTGCAGCTTCCGTGTTATTCTTCAAGGTAGCAAAATATTCCACTGTGTGTATGTACCACAGTTTGTTTATCCATTCTTTAGTTGATGGGCACTTTGGCTACTCTGTTTTTATGCTATTGTAAATAGTGCTGCTATGAACACTGGTGTGCATATATCTACTCATGTTATGGTTTGTATTTCTTGTGGGTTAATATCAAGTAGAGGAATTGCTGGATCATAATGTATTTCTATTTCCAACCTTCTGAGGAAGTGCCATATTGCTTTCCAGAGAGGTTGGACCATTCTGAAGTACCACCAGCAATGCAGGAGTGTCCCAGTCTCTCCACATCCCGAAAGCATTTATTGTCCTCTAC
>NW_006408571.1:5654575-5656243 GCF_000296735.1 Chrysochloris asiatica
TGTATTCTTGCTATATATTTATCACCTTCAGGTATCTCCTCCTTGTGAACCGAACCTCTATGTCGAGGCAGGTCCCCGACAGTCTTTAATCCATGTTGAGTTGGTATTGTATAAGGTGTGAGGTGAAGGTCTTGGTTCAATCTTTTGTATATCACTTTCCAGTTCTGCCAGCACCATCTGTTGAAGAGAGTACCACCTCCCCATGAGATATTTCTAGGTGTTTTGTCAAAAATCAGTTGGCTGTATGTAGATGGGTTAATGTCTAGCTTTTCAATTCTGTTCCATTAATCTATCTATGTATCTTTCATTTTGCCAATACCAAGCTGCTTTGACCACTGTAGCCGTGTAGTAAATTTTGAAGTTGGGGAATGAGAGGCCTCCAACATTATTCTTCTTAAGCAGTGCTTTGCTTATCTTGGGTTGCTTTCCTTTCCAAATAAAGTTGTAATTGTTTTTTCCATCTCTTTGAAGAATGTTGTTGGAATCTGGATTGGGATTGCATTATATGTGTATATTGCTTTGGGCAGTCTTGACAGTTTCACAATGTTAAGTCTTCCAATCCAGGAGCATAATACATTCTTTCATTTCTGTAGGTCTCTTTTGGTTCTTGTAGTGTTTTGTAGTTTTCTTTGTATAAGTTATTTGTTTACTTTGCAAGGTAAATAACTTCCTCATTGCAAATACATTTATTAAACATCATAAAAAATGAATATCTGCATGGACCTCACAAGATGGAATACACAGGAACCAAATTGACTACATCTATGCAAAGAAACAGTGGAAAAGCTCCATATAATCAGTTAAAACAAAGCTGGGCAGACTGTGGAACATACAATCAATTGCTCATATGCAAATTCAGGCTGAAGCTGAAGAAATCCACGAGAGCCAAAATATGACCTTGAATATATCCAAATTGAATTTAGAGATCATCTGAAGAACAGGTTTCATCTACTAGACACTAAAGATCAAAGACTAGAAGAGTTGTGGAATACATCAAGAATATCATATAGGAAGAAAACAAATGGCCATTAAGGAGACAAGAAAGAAGGAAAAGACCAAAATGGTTGTCAGAAGAGACTCTGAAACTTACTCTCTAGTGCAGAGATGCTAAAGCAAATAGAAGAAGTGAGGGGGTACAAGAGCTGAAAAGAAAACTTCAAAGGTCAGTTTGAGAAGACAAAGTCAAATAGGATAACGAAATGTGCAAACACCTGGAGTTAGAAAACCAAAAGAGAAGAAAACAACTCAAGTTGAGGGAACTGAAGAAACTATTCAAGCCTCAACTTGCAGTATTGAAGGATTCTATTGGCAAAATATTGAATGATGCAGGAAGCAGACAAAGAAGATGGAAGCAATACAGTCACTGTAACAAAAAGAAATGGGTGATATTCAACCATTTCAAGAGGTAGCATATGATCAGGAGTTAATGATCCTGAAGGAAGAAGTTCAAGATGCATTGAGCGCATTGGCAAAGAACAAGGCACCCAGAATAGATGGAATAAAAATTGAAACCCTTCAACAAACTGAGGCAGCAATGGAGACACTCACTCTTCTATGCCAAGAAATTTGGAAGACAGCTACATGGCCAATTGACTGGAAAAGATCTGCATTTGTGCCCATTCTAAAGAGAGGTGACACAACATAACGCAGAAATCATCAAACAATATC
>NW_006408571.1:5657509-5663468 GCF_000296735.1 Chrysochloris asiatica
AATAGGTGGTGTCAACTTGATGGCACCCAACAACAACATCATCAAGAAGTAAGAAATCTAAATAATATTAGCTAAACAACTACCAATTACTAGGTAAAACATCAGAAATCCAAAAGTGGTAAAAAGAGGACAAAGGACACAAAAAATATTTCATAGCAGAAGAAATACATATGACTAATATGATATGAGATCTTCAATCTCATTCAGGGAAATGTAAGCCTAGACTATTCCAATATACATCTGCACTTTCATTAGCTTAACAATCATTTAAAAAGCTTGACTGTACAATGTTGGAAATGATTGACATCTATGATATCTCCTATATATTTTCTGGTAGGAGTGTGAAATATTGAAACCACTTTAGCATAATCTTGTAAATTTGGGCATTGCAATAGCCTATGACCTAGCAATTCTATTACATATCTAATATGTAAATCCAAGAGAAACTCATAGTAAAAGACAAGTGTTTGAATGTTCATAGCAACATCTATCACCATAGTAATGTCCTGAATGCAACCCAAATCCTTAGGAACAGGATAGTCGATGAATATATTGTGTATTTATATAATGCAACAGCCATCAAACTGAGCAAATTGCAACAAAGTGTATGAACCAAAACAGCATATTACATAGTAAATTTTCCCCTAAATTATTACATGCAGATTATAGTATCTTTTATAGAGTAAAAAAACCAATTAAAATAGTATAGCCTTATAGCATACATTAATAGTTTTAAAAAAAAGTATATAAGAAGGAAAGCAAGAAAATCATGAATACAAGATTCCACATAATAACTTCTTTGAGTGGAGGAAATGGAAGTATCAAGGGAATAGAAGAAGGGAAGAGCACAGAACCAGAAATGAGTAACCATCAAGATTTTGGCTCAGTATATGCACACACATATTTATCATAGCACTAGTCATGATAGCTAAAGGATGGAAACAATCTAAATGATGTCAGTGGGAGAACAAATAAACAAACTTTGGTACATACACACAATGGAATAGTACACAACACTAAAGTATATAGATGACACTGTGAAACACTTCTTAACATGAATAGACCTGGGAAACATTATGCTGAGTTAAATTAGTCAATTATTAAAGGACAAATATATGAGACTCCTAGTCTATAAAGTTAAGAAAATGTTTTCACTATAGAGGAAACATTTTTTGAAGGTTATTGGGCATGGAAATGACTCTTGAGATTCCACAATAGAATTTTGCAAGACCAGTGACTTATTTATTGCAGACACCTTAAAAAAAAACAAAAAAAAAAAACATATGGACCTCGTGAGATAGAATCCACAGGAATCAAATTGTCTATATCCATATGAATAGATGGTGGAAAAGCTCAACATCATCAGCCAAAACAAAGCCAGAGGCTGATTGTGGAACACATTATCAATTACTCACATACAGGTACAGGCTGAAGCTGAAGAAACTAAACCAAAGTGTATGAGAGTGCAACTGTAACAATGAACGTACTCCACCTAAATGGATAAAAAGACAAAAATGGATGTCAGAAGACACTCTGAAACTTGCTATCCAGCATAGAGATACTAAAGTGAATGGAAGAAATAAGGAAGTAAAAGAGCTTAAAAGAAAATTCCAAAAGGTAGCTAGAGAAGGCAAAGTCAATTATCATAATGAAATATGCAAACATCTGGAGTTAAAAAACCAAAATGGAAGCACAAGCTCAGCATTTCTCTTAAGCTGAAAAAAACTGAAGAAAAACTTTAAGCCTCAACTTAAAAAATAGAAAGACTGCACGGGCAAAATATTGAATTATGCAAAAAGCATCAAGAGAAGATGAAGAGTATACAAAGATTCACTGTACCAGAAATAAATGTTTAATGCCCAACTATTTCAAAAGGCATCATATGGTCAAGACTGATGTTACTGAAGGAAGATATCCAAGCTGCACCGAAGGCATTGGTGAAAAACAAGACTACAGGAAATGATGGAATACAAATTGAAATCTTTCAACAAACTGATATAGCACTAAAGGTGCTCACTCATCTCTGCCAAGAAATTTGGAAGACAATTACTTAATAAAGCAATTGGAAGGGATACCAATTTGTGCTCATTTCAAAGAAAAGTGTCCCCACAGAATGCAATAATCAACAAACCACATCATTAATATCACATGCAAGAAAAAACTTTTGCCAAAGATAATTCAAAAATGGCTGCAACAGTACATTAACAGGGAGGAAACTGCCAGAAACTCAAGTTGGATTCTGAAGAGGACATGGAACTTGAGATACTATTGCTGACATCAGATGGATCTTGACTGAAAGCAGAGAATACCAGAAAGATATTTACTTGTACTTTACTGACTATGCAAAAGCCTTCAACAGTATGGATCATGACAAACTATAAAGAACATTGTGAAAAATGGGTATTCCGGAATACTTGATTGTGCTCATGAGGCTTTCATTGAAACAGGGCAAGGGGAAATTGAATGATGTAAAATCAGAAATGGTGTGGACCAGGGATGCAATCTTCACCATGCTTATTAAATCTGTATGGTGAGGAAATAATCCAAGAAGTAGGTTTATAGAAAGAAGATTGTACCATGATGACTGGAAGAAGACTCATTAATATACAGATAATATACTCTAACTGGGTGGAAGTGAAGATGACTTAAAATACTTACTGATGAAGATCAAAGACCGTAACCTTCAGTATGGATTGTACTTCAATGTAAAGAAAACAAGAATCCTCACAGTGGACCAAACAAATGACTTCAAAATAAATGGAGAAAAGATTGAATTTATCAAAGACTTAATTTTGCTTGGATCCACAATCAATATTCATGGAAGCAACAGTCAATGAATCAAATGACATATTGTATTAGGCAAAGTTGCAGCACAAAATCTCTTTAAAGTGTTCAAAAGCAAAACATCAGTTTGAGATCTAAAGTGAGCTTGACCCAAGCCATGTTGTTTTCTAATGCCTCATATGTATATGAAATTTGGACAAGAAATAAGAAAAACTGTAGGGGAATTGATGCATTTGAGTTATGGTATTGATGAAAACTATTAAAAGTACCATCAACTTCCAGAAGAACACACAAATCTGTGTTGGAAGAAGTACAGCCAGAATGCTCCTTAGAAACCAGGATGTTGAGACTTTGCCTCTCATACTTCAAACATGTTATCAAGAGGGGCCGCTCTCTGGAGAAGGACATGATGTTTGGCAATGTGGAGGGGCAGCATAAAATAGGAAGACCCATAACATGTATTGACACATTGGCAGTAGCAATAGTCTCAAGTGTAACAACATTTGTGAGGATGGAGTGGAACTGGGCAGTGTTTTGTTCTGTTGTGTGTACATTTGGTATGAGCCAGAAGTGACTTAACGGCTTCCTAACAACATCAACATGGGTTGCAGGAAAGGAGGACTAATTCATTGGTTAAAGGGTATATACATATTAACTCAGTTGAAGGGGAAGGCAGTATACAATAAGAGGGAGATTGACAAACGAATGATGGAGGCACAGGAAGACATGGAGAGGAGTGTAAGAGGTAACACCAACAGAGGTAAACACTGTTTTATATACACAATCCTGCAGTATCAGTAAACTATGGGTAGATAATGTGTGTAGATACGTAGGCTGAGTTGGTGTGGGAGGGAGAGTGGAATTATGCTCAAAGGTTCTAGAGAGGTTATTTGTACATGGGTTTATACCTTTGCAGCAAATGAATCCATGAATGTGGTGGAGCACACAAGGGTAAAAGTTATCAAAATGTCTTAGACCTTATGAAACACCTTAAGGGAATGAATCTCTTGTTCTAGGAGTTCAGGACCACAGTCTCAGGGGACCCCATGGTCAGTTGACATAACATAGTCTGTAAAAACAACATTCTACATCCTATTTTGTTGAATAGCGAGTGGGGTCTTAAAAGCTTATGAGCAGCCACCGAAGGTGCAACTATTGGTCTCTCCCTTTCTAGTGCAAAAAACAGTGATGAAAATTGAAGATGTTTGGATACAATGAATCCAATGGATACATGAGTTTGATTACAATGAATACAATGAACATGTGTAAATTAGTCTCCATGACCAGGAGAACAGAAGAACTCACCGATACTTGCCTACAACTGTAACTGCTCTGAAAGGGCTCACATTAGAAGGTCCTGGGTAGAATGAGAGAAAATTTTGAACAGGAATAAAAATCATAGAAAAGATTAGATTGGTGGAACACTAGATCACCCTTCAGGTCTGGAACTGACCTCACTCCTGTGGCTCAATTTTCATCCAAACAATAGATAGTTATGTAAGGAGGTAACAACACAAGTGAGGTGTACACACCATTCAATGGTTAACTATTGAAGATAAAATGGGCAACGTTCAGGTTCAGATGATTTGGGAAAGAAGGAGGAATGGAAATAAGAAAAAAGGAAGGAAGTGAGCTAAGGAATGCTAAATTGAGGAGACTGCGATCATTGAAGAGGAAGGAAGTGTATGATTTGTTGAACGGAAAACTGATTATCTGCTCTGTAAACCACACAATTTTCAATAAAAAAAGAAACAACAACAACAAAACAGATTTTATCTTTCATTTAGCATGATATGTCCATAAGTGATTATTACATGGCTATAAGGTGATGATAACAAGTCATGAATCTCTAATTATGATCCATCCAATTCTGAGTATTTGTGGTTTTTTACAATTAAAGATAAAAGTAGACTGTCTGCTAGTGCTAATTCTCTATGCCATTTAAGAACTGAAATGTGGTTTTGTTGGCTTGTCTTCTCACTATCATGCACTTATAATACTTTCAATAGTAGCAAGCATTATTGTTTTCCTGTGTTTGAAAACTTATAAGAGACATTGATAGACTCTACATGCTCTGCATTATTAGTAAATGCAGAAACACCAAAAGACAGAGTAGCATCTGAAATGTCCAAAAATCCCACCAGGATGTTTGTGGAAAAGAGCTGAACATTTGTTAATAGTTCCTGGAGTGTAAGGCAGCATAAGTGATGAGGGGCCAGGTACGGGCAGGAAAGAAGTAGGTACTTCAGTTTCTCTGTTAGAATTCAGAGTAGAAGCAGAGACTTATGTGCCAGGACCAAAGCATAAAAATCAGAATGCCAAGTGATATCATCTTTCATTATTTAGTTCCCATTTCTTTTCCAAATATATAGATACAGAATTCTTGCTTCCAGTCCAACATCTAGCTTTTTAAAAATAGGTAATAGCTGTCCTAACATACTAGGAATTGAAAACTTGGGTGGGATATTTAAATTTCTTGTCATTCTGAAGTTGTTGAATGCTGGTATTCTTTATTAAGAATTACACAAAGCAAACTTCAAAATTTCTCTGACACTACTAATTAATGAAGATAATCACAGAATTGCTCTAATTTATTAATTAAAGCTCAGATATCTTCCAGATCATTTTCATTTTACTTAAATTTATGGCATGCTTATTATTTCAGAGACAGTACACACAAAACACTGATGTTTCTATTTTTAAGTTAGGTAGAATTGGGTTAACATTTCTAACTTTGATCAAGTAACTTAATATTTTTGTGCCTTTATTACATTACCTGTAATATTGAAAAATGGACACCCCACCCCATCCCCTGGAGGGTACTATTATGCATGCGCACAGATCTCCTAGAAATTTAAAGTGGCAGCTTTCACTTAAAACCAAATGGCCTCCACTCATCTGTCAGATTATCATACTTTGGTGGCTTGTAAATTGCTGTGATTCTGAAAGCTATGCCACCAGTCTTTTAAATACCAACAAGGTCACCCATGGTGGACAGGATTCAGATGAGCTTCCAGATGAGACAGACTAGGAAGAAAGAATGACGAACTACTTCCGAATATTTAGTCACTGAAAACTTATGGATAGCAGAGAAACACTGTCAGATATAGTGCCAGAAGATGAGTCCCTCAGGTTGGAAGGCACTCAAAATGCGACTGTGGAAGAGCTGCCTCCT
>NW_006408571.1:5666563-5671367 GCF_000296735.1 Chrysochloris asiatica
ACTCGATGACACCTAACAACAACAATAACAATAATGAAAAAATAGGAGTAATAGAGTCAATTTGATAGGTTTCTCTCTGTATTTACATAGTTAAATAAAATTATGTGTGCATATCACGTAGCACAGAGTTATGAACAAAAGTATTTGGAAATAATTTTACTTCAAGAAAATGTTTATATAGTGACATTGCCCTGACATACTGCAAATCTGACCTGATCTATAAAATGATGTTACACTCAAGAAGCCAAACTGGAAGTAGAGTTTCTCCTCATTTTGAACATAAACTGTATACAGGCAGATTCTCAGTGGACTTGTGTATGGAAAGCTGTATGTCACTAACTAAAGAAAGAGAGAACAAATTTATTTTATTTCTTGAAAAGGTATCAATAAAATCTGAGTGTTATTGTATGATCATTTTTACTAATACTCTGTCTGCTCCTGTCAAAGTGGAAGAAATGTACTAGCTGGTGTTGGTGTTAGTTAACTCAGATCACTCAAACCTCCATCTGATGGACAAATTTTATTAATTTTTTTCCCCTGTGCAGTTTTAGAATGGCAATTATGCATTCTTCTTTGCTTCAGTTAAAAAAACAAAACAAAATAAAGGAAAATAATACAAATACCTCACCCCATTCAAACAAGGAGTCCTGTGTGGCACTATAGGATAAGTATTCAACTTCAAGGTAAGTTTGAACCACAAGGTTGGAGGTTCAAATGTACTAGCCACTCCTTGGAAACACTATAAAGGGTTGCTATGAGTCAGAACCAAGTCGATGGAATTTAACAACAATAGGAACATTCAAGTAAAAGATGTTTGAAACATACATGTACTTGTATAGCATAAGATAGCTGAAATCTTTTCCTACATTCCACATTATCTGCAATTCTAAATAAAAGTAATATTAAGCACTAGTTGGGAAACATTTAGAGGCACTCAACTGGCACAAATGATTTGTACTCATCTACTAACTTAAAGACTGGCAGTTCAAATTTACTCAGTATGTTGCAGAAAAAAGTTCTGATGCTGTACTTCCATTAAAAAATTACCGTTATGAGAATCCTGTGCAGTAGTTCTATGCTGCAGTACACAGAGTTACCAAACTTAGAATTTATGGTTAGAAAAAAATTTAAGAAAAAAGAAGAAAAAATGAATGATGATAATATGACATTTCAGGAAAAGTTTCTACTTTATTACCATAATTAAACCATCAGCATTGGAGGAAGACTGATTAACAACCAGCAATATGAAGATGACACAACTTTTGCTTGCTGAATGTGAAGAAGTCTTGAAGTATTGATGAAGACTATGACTGCAAGCCTTCAGTATGGATTGTACTTCATTGTAAAGAAAATGAAATCCTCACAACTGGACCAATAAATGACATCATGTTTAAATGTAGAATTGTTTGAAGTTGTCAAAGAGTTCATTTTGTTTGGATCCCCAGTCAAGATTAAACAATGTATTGTATTATCCAAATCTGTTGCAAATGACCTCTTTGTAGTACTAAAGAAAAGATGTCTCTTTGAGGACTAAGGTGAGCCTGACCCATGTCATGTTATTTTCAATTTGTCATGTGTATGCAAAAGTTGGATAATGAATAAAGAAGACTAATAAAGAATCAATGCATTTGAATTATTACGCTATCTAAGAATATTGAAAGTACCAGGGTCTGCCAAAATAACAAACAAATCTATCTTGGAGGAATTATCATTAGAATCTCCTCGGAAGTGAGGACGGTAAGACTTCCTCTTGTACTTTAAACATGTTATCAGGAGGGATCAGTCCTTGGCAAAAGACATCATGCTTGACACAGTGGCAGGTCAGTGAAAAAGAGGACGATCTTATGGAGACAATTGATACAGTGGTTGCAACAATGGGCAGAAACATGAAAACGGTGAGGATGACACAGCGTCAGTAGTGTTTTGTGTATTGTGCCGTTTTGCTATTAGTTGTAACTGACTTAAATGCACTGAACAGCAACAAAAATAAACTATATAAGTTTTTCTTTTTCATATCTGGAGTCCCAACATCTCCACCTAAGATAAACATTGTTCAGTAATTTATACCCTCAACCAGCATTTTGTATTTCATTTTCACTTAAGAACCAGTCTAGGCAAAAATTAAAATATTTAAATTGTATTCATTTAATAATGAAAGTAGTTTTCAATAAACAAAGTATGTTTATAAAAATAATAAATGCTTATTGTAAAATATCCAAACACATCAATAAAATTAAATACTACAAATCCTCAAAGGGAGTATCATTTAACAGGTAACAAAAACACATTCATTCCATTTTACTTTATTGAGTACCAAGTAGCAAGAGTATAATAATATAAATCAAACTGCATACTATATTGGATAGAATAATTCCAATGGGAAAATGAGTAAGCTTTCCCTCATATTAGAGAATAGCAAGATAGATATGCCTTTCTAAATTCTCATCCACAAATTAAATTGAAGGCTATGTTCTGAATTGATGTGAGCTATATTTGGCCCTAGGATCATGAGTTGTTCAGTTACATATACCTGATGTGGCACTGTGGGATAATATACTGAAACAAAAGGTCGATTTGAACTGCAAGGCTGGTGGTACAATGTCATCAGCCATTCCTCGGAAACCCGATACAGGTTTGGTATGAGTTGGAATTGACTCAATGGCACACTATACATACCTGCATATTATACCAGTAATAGTCTTTGTTTTATTCCTAATTTTGCTTGTATGGTTAATTGGATGTATCCCACTGATAGTCAGTGGTAGGAGCCTCAATGTTTACCCATTTTTATTTAAATTAAACTATCTTGTAGGCAACTCACTAATGAGCTTTTTGTGTGTTTGAGAACTGGGCTTTCAGGATCTTCATAGACACAGCTATGTCACAGTGCAATTTAATTCTGCTTGTGAGTGTTAGGGTACACCTTGGCGTTGTTGTTAAGTGCCTTTGAGTAGGTTCTGACTCATAACTACCCTGTGCATAAAAGAATGAAGTAGTGTCCAGCCATGTACCATCCTCACAACTGCTGCTGTGTTTGAGCTGACCCTACATCAATTCATCTAATTGGGGTCTTCCTCTGTTTTGCTTATAGTCTACTTTACCAAGCATGCTATCCTTCTCCAGGGACTTATCCAAATATTGTAGACAAACTATCACCATTCTGGCTTCTAAAAAGTATTGTGACTGTATCTCTTCCAAAACAGATAGGTTTGTTCTTCTGGCAGTCCAAGGTACTTTCAATATGCTTCACCACCACCATGATTTAAATACATTGACTCTCCTATTCATTGTCAAACTTTCACATGTGTATGAGGCAATTGAAAATATTGTGACATGGGTCAGGCACACCTCAATCCTCAAAGTAACATCTTTGTTTTTTAACACTTTAGAGAGGTGTTTTGCAGAAGTTTTGCCTAACGTAATACATATGCTTCGTCCATAAGCTTGACTATGGGTCCAAGAAAAATAAAGTCTTTGACAACTTCAATCCACTCTCCATTTATCATGATAATGTTTATTGGTTCAGTGGTGAAGATTTTAATTTTCTTTATATTAAGGGGCAATCCATACTGACAGTTGTAGTCTTTGATCTTCACAAATATTTCAAGTCTCTTTCACTTCCAGTAAGCTATGTCATCTGCATATTTCAGGTTGTTAGTGATTCTTCCCCCAAATGTGATGCCATATTCCTTTTTATATCATGCAATTTCTCAGATTAATTGCTCAGCACACAGATTGATTAAGTATGGTGAAAGGATGCAATCCTGGCACACACCTTTCCTGACTTTAAATGATTCAGTATTCCCTTGTTCTGTTTGATCAACTGCTTATTGGTCTATGTACAGATTCTTTATGAGCAAAATGTAGTGTTCTAGAATCCCCATTCTTTGCAAAATTATTCATAGTTTATTATGATCTACACAGTTGAAGGCCTTTGCATAGTTAATAAAGCACAAATAGATATATTTCTGGTATTCTCTGCTTTCAGCTAAGATCCATCTGAATTCAGCAAAAATATCCCTCATTCCATGTTCTTTTCTGAATTGGTTTGAATTTCTGACAGCTCCATGTTGACGTACTGTCGCAATTGTTTTTTATTTATCTTCAGCAAAATTTTTCTTGCATGTGATATTAATGATATTGTTCAATGATTGTTTATTTCCATTAGGTGGCCTTCCTTTGGTATGGTCACAAATACAGATTTCTTTCAATTAGTTGTCAAGGTCGCTGTCTTCCAAATTTCTTAGCATAGACAAGTGAGTGCCTCCATCACTGCTTGGCTTTTTGAAACAGTTCAGTTTGTATCCTGCCGATTCTTGGAGACTTATTTCTCATGAATGCCTTCTCTACAGCGTGGGATTCTTTCTTCAATACCATTGATTCTTGAAATGGTTGCGGATCAACAAATTGTTTTTGGTACAGGGCTCTGTGTATTCTTTCCATCTTCTTTAATGCTTGCTTCTTACATCATTCAATATTTTGACCATTCAATTTTGTTGTTCAATGCCATCCAGTTGGCTCAAACTCATAATGACCTGGGATAGTGTTTCTGAGGAGGTGGGTTTGAAAGGTTGACCTTGCAGTTAACTTCCCAGGTTTTATCTTACAGTGCCACATCATGACTCCATTTGCTCATAGAATCCGTCGGAATTTCAAACTGAGCCCTGAATTTTTTCTTCAGTTTTTTTAAGCTTGAGGAATCCTGAGTGTGCATTTCCCATTTGGTTTTATAACTCCAGGTCTTTGCACATTTCAGTATAAGACTTGACTGTACATTCTAGAAATTTCTTTGACATTTTCTGTT
>NW_006408571.1:5671957-5672508 GCF_000296735.1 Chrysochloris asiatica
TTCCCATTTGGTTTTATAACTCCAGGTCTTTGCACATTTCAGTATAAGACTTGACTGTACATTCTAGAAATTTCTTTGACATTTTCTGTTTAGTTCTTTTATGTCACAATGTCTTCCATTCACTTTAGCTTTTGTACATTCAAGAGAAAGTTTCAGAGTCTCTTCTGATGTCTGATTTGGTCTTTCCTTTTTTTCTTGTCTTTATAATGACCCTTTGCTTTATTCATGTATGATGTTCATGATATCATCCCACAACTCCTCTGATCATGGGTCATTAACATCAAATGCATCAGTCTATTTTTTAAATGGTCTCTAAATTTGGTTGTGATATACTCAAGGTCAGATTTTGACTCTGGTGGACTTATTTTAATTTTCTTTGGTTTCAGTCGAATTTGCATATGAACAACTGATAGTCTGTCCCACAGTGGACCTGCGACCTTATTTGGGTTCATGATTTTGAGCATCTCCATTATCTCTTCCCACAAATGCAGCCAATTGTTTCCTGTGTGAGGTCCACATGTATGTTATTATTGTTGTGAAGTGCCTTTGAG
>NW_006408571.1:5675987-5676518 GCF_000296735.1 Chrysochloris asiatica
CCATATTTGTGCCCATTCCAAAGAGAGGTGACCCAACAGAATGTGGAAATCAGCGGACAGACAATCTCTTTGATATCCCATGCGAGTATAATTTTGCTAAAGGTAATACAAAAATGGTTACAATCATACATTGACAGAGAACTTCCAGAGGTTCAAGCTGGATTCAGAAGAGGCCGTGGAATGAGGGATATCATTGCTGATGCCTGATGGAGCTTGGATGAAAGCAGAGAATATCAGAAAGATGTTTACCTGTGCTTTGTTGACTACACAAAGGCTTTCGATTGTGTGGATCATGACAAGCTATGAACAACATTGCCAAGTATGAGTATTCCGGAACACTTCATTGTGCTCATAAGGAATCTGTACCTGGACCAAGAAGCAGTTGTTCGAACAGAACATGGGAACACTGAACAATTTAAAATTTAAAAAGGTGTGTGACAAGATTGTATTCTTTCACGATATTTATCCAATTTATATGCTGAGCAGATAATCCGAGAAGCTGGATTCTATGAAGAAAAATGTGGCATCAGG
>NW_006408571.1:5676618-5678591 GCF_000296735.1 Chrysochloris asiatica
ACCACTCGTTTGTCTGTCGTGCTGTGGTGGTTTGAGTTGCTGTGATTCTGAGGGCTCTGCCACCGGTATTTTAAATAATCAGCAGGGTCACCCATGGCGGACAGGCTTCAGATGAGCTTCCAAACAGACAGACTAGGAAGAAAGTGTGACAAACTACTTCCGAATCGCTAGTCACTGACAACAATCTGGGACTCCATTGCAATCATGGGTGATCCTGCTGGTATTAAAAATATTGGTGATGTAGTGGCCAGCATCATATAGCACACAAGCCACTTCAGTATGACAAACTGACAGAAGAGTGGTGAGAACCTTGATAGTACACATTATAACTATCCTTTAGATTAGGGTCTTTCAACCTTGGCACTATTGACATTTTGGGATAAAACTTTTCCTAGTTGAGCATCAGTGTTCTAGATCCTTGGCTTCACTGAAAATCCCAGGGTCTTATCTTTTTAGGCAATATTAAAACAAAAAACAAAAAACCTTTTCTGTCTTTAAAATCTGTCTATTTATTTGCTAATAGTTGTTGGTTACTTTCAGGAATGTTCACAATAATTAGTTCATTAAATATTTTCAAAATATAATATTCCATTCTCAATAACTATAATATTAGAGTTGACTGTTAAGAATATCTACCATGGTCCCCTTTGAAAGACCCTGACATACATGAGAAACTGAGGCTCCAGCACTTATCCAGTCAAAGAGCCCACCTATAGAAATTCAAGGTTTCTGAGAGAAAATCCCGATTTCAACCTATAGAAATATGACTTTTAAAATCTTGTCTTTAGATTGTGACTCACAATTCATAACGTACATTACTGAAAACCCAGGCCCTAGCCTTTGCTCCTTTGGAGGTTTTTTGTTTAAAGAGAATGCGTAAGGCCTTTAAATATTTAAGAGGTCTCTAAAAGAAGGAAGTGGAAGAACACAAATCACAGCTATAAAGTCCTTAGGCAGATTAATTCAGAGCTGAGGAAGCATTTTATTTCCTCTCTGAAGTCCAAAGCTTTTCTCCAATTCCTATTTTCTTGAACTGATGTACCTTTGACTTCAGATTACTGAAGTCCTGGCTTACTAACCTTATATTCCATTTTCAATGACTCTTCCTTCTCTAGATAATAATCCCTACCACCCCAGGCTAGACTTCGAAATGTGATACAGACCAGCTGTCTATTATGGAAGGCAACACTTACGTGTTCAAACTAACCAATGAAATGTATTTGTTATGGGTTTTTGAATGCTCTACATGTTATGATTAACAGAATGTCTGTATTTTCACCAGGAAGTTTGCTATATGGTGTCTCAATTATCTAATGCTGCTATAACTGAAATGCCACAAGTAGATGGCTTTAACAAACCAAAGTCTCACAGTTTAGGAGGTTATAAATTTGAATTCACCATTTTATTTAATCTGTATGCTGAGCAAATAATCTGAGAAGTTGGATTATATGCAGAAAACCATGTCCTCAGGGTAGAAGGAAGACTTATTAACAACCTGTGACATGCAGATGATACAACCTTACTTCTGAAAGTGAAGAGGACTTAAAATTCTTACTGATGAAGATCAATGACCACAGCCTTTGGTATGGGTTGCACCTCAATGAAAAGAAACCAAACTCCTCACCACTGAACTAACAAATAACATCCATATAATTGGAGAAAGGATTGAAGTTGTCAAGGACTTCATTTTACTCAGATCAATCGACAACACTCATGGAAGGAGCAGTCAAGAAATCAAATGATGCATTGCATAGGCAAATCTGCTACACAAGACCTCTTTAAAGTGTTGAAGAGCAAAGATATCAGTTTGAGGACTAAGGTGCACCTGACCCAAGTCATGGTATTTTCAATTACCTCATATGCATGTGAAAGTTGGACAGTGAATAAGGAAGACCATGAAAGAATTGATGCATTTGAGTTATGGTGTTGGAGGAGAATATTAAAAGTACCATGGACTGTCAAAAGAACAAATC
>NW_006408571.1:5684141-5686825 GCF_000296735.1 Chrysochloris asiatica
CAAGTCTCCAGTGATAAACAGGAGGTAATTTTATATGCATTTTTTTCTAACGAATGAAATTAGATTTAACAAAGACTAAATATTCTAAGGGTATTTACAGTGTGTTGCCATCCATTCCTTACAGTACCTCATAGACACATTTGATTTTGGAAACAAATAACCCGGTGTTCAGTCAACACTCTATGATCTCACTTGCTATCCTAGAAGTATAGCTCAACCGGCAGCAGCACCCAAACACTGTCAATGTGTTGGGTTACTCAGAAAGAATTTTACTTCACTTCATTAGATCTTATCATACTCAACTGCTAGAGGCTACCAATCTGTAAAAAAATCTCAGCTGTAAACCCACTCAAAAGAGGGAAAAATCAAATGAATAAAAAAGGAAGTAGACCACAGCTGCTGTTTCATTCATGCTTTTAGAATTCCTGTAACCTTACAAGACTTGTGGAGGTCTTAAATGTGGTGTTCTGTGAAGAGCATGAATGATGTTTCAGAAGACTTGGGTTCCAATTGTGACCCTGGAACTCATTAGGTAGAAACCCTTACATTTTTGGGCATCAGTATTTCATATTTACAAATTAAAGAATCCACTAGATAATTTCTAAGACATTATTTTGTTTAAATGTTTAACACAATAAGAGAAAGTTTATATAATAATTTCAACCCCAACTAACATACATTCTCTGAAATATTTACTATTTTAGTAAATAATTGCACACATGATATCAGTTCTTAAATAATAAAAAATAACAGGTTTAGAAACGTAACACATAATATCATTTAAAAAATAAATACTTGCATTTCTTTTCAAAAACAGAGTTCTGAGAATTATTTGCATTTTGATAATTTCTCATACATATAATTTTATTTTTTGCATGTCCTTCAAAATACTTTTGTACATCTCATGTACAGTTTTCTTCTCTCTTTTTATATATAAGAATGATTTTATATATGGGTAGTTATTACTTGCTTATTTTAATGGGTGTTGGATTTAAGATCAAGTTAAATTAATTGGAGAGCAAAGATTTTGTTGCAAGTTAAAAGCAGACGAAAAAACACAACTGAAGGTAGCTAGATGCTAATGGCATACAATACTGGCTTTCTTTTTTGAAAATAAACATCTTATTGTGAAAGATAACATACTTACCATAGTGGGAACGTGTGCATAAAACTCACTGTGTAGTTTAACAGTAGTTAGGAAACACTTGTCTAATCACCTTGCACGTGAAATACCAGAGCATTATTGGTATACCAGTGGTGGTGGTGGTGATGTGCCGTGGAGTCGGTTCCGACTCATAGTGACTCTGTACAGGGTTTCTAAGGCTGTTAATCTTTACAGGAGCAGAACGCCTCATCTTTCTCCTGCAGAGCAATGGTAGTTTCAAACTGCTGACCTTGTGGTTCTCAGCCCAATTCGTAAACACTATGCTATCAGAGATGCTAGTAGTTTCTGTAAATCCCTTTTGTGCCAGTGATCTCATGTTGTCTTACCCTCAATCCTGCTCTTTTATCTGTCTGAAATAATGGAGCATGAAGCAATTTGTTTCTCTGAAGCAGCATAATATTAAGTAGAGGGCACTGAAGGAGCATTGAAAGAAGAAAAGCTTCCCTTCTGTGCAACCTTTGGTTTCTTGCTCCTACAGTCTAAGTCTAGTATGTTTGGGACACGTATGGGCACATGTGTGATACAGGTATATTCGTGGGAACACCCAGTGGTGACCTGCTTTAGCTTGTGTCCAGAACATTCAGTGTGTTGGCAAGGTGGTTATAGCTCCAGTCAGTGATAAAATCACCATTGATCTATCCATATTACCCCATGCTTTGTCCCTCCTGTCCTCCAAAGGTTTGTTTTCTGTTTGCCCAGAAAATGTGGAGCAACTTTGGTCTGAACAATTTAGTGAATTTCTCAATTGTTCAATGAATTGCAACAACATCCTCTATAATTAAGTCGAAGCCTCAGCCTTAGGCAGAGGACTTTCTTCCAAGTTTGTTCTTCTTTTGGTTCACTCCTTTGGTTATTGTTAAGTGCCTTCAAGTTGGTTCCTACTCCTGGTGTCTCTGTATAGGGTTTCCGAGGAGCAGCTGGTAGGTTTGAACTGCTGATGTTGTTTCTTGGAGTCCGGTGCTGAACCTTTAGCCCTACGGGATTCTGTATAGGGAAATCCTGGTGTGGTGCTGTAAGATACAGCACTGGACTTCGGGGTTGGTTTGAAATACAAAGTCAGCAGCTCAAACTCACAAGCCACAGCTCAGAAATCCTATATAGGGTCTCTCTGATGTGGAACCAACTCCATGGCTCTTAGCAACATCATGTCCTGGTAGAGTAGTGGGTTATCATTGGGCTGTTAATGGCTAGGTCAGCAGTATGAATCTCCTAGTTGTTTCATGGGAGGAAGATTAAGATGTCTATTTCTCCAAACATTTAAAACCTCAGAGACCCTATACAGAGTTGGTATGATTGAGAATTGATTTGATGGCACACAGCAGCAATGGCAACGTATGTTTATGATTACTTGTTGCAGACCATGTAAGACTGGTCAGAGGTTCGAGGCCCTATAGGCCCGAGTGTAACAAATGAGGCCACTGGCAGTTAATGGCAAATTGTTTTTCATCTTAATATTCAGTTACATGCATTAATTCAATACACGGAGCTCTTGATAATCCACAGATAAATGTGATATTTT
>NW_006408571.1:5686925-5689063 GCF_000296735.1 Chrysochloris asiatica
GTCTCTCATAATTTGGACATATTTTCAGGAGCAGAATATCATGTTTGGTAAAATGCAGGATCAGAATAAAAGAGGAAGACCTCCAATGAAATGGATTGACAAAATGACAACAGTGATGGGCACAAAAGTAGCAAGTATTCTGAGGCTGGAGCAGAACTGGACAGTGTTACATTCTGTTGCACACAGGGCCACTATGAGTCAATACTGAGTCGATGGCACCTAACAACAACAATGAATCTGAATTGATGCCAATAACTTTCTGTCTCTGCTGGCTGAAGGCTGAGGTCCTTTTCTACTTTTGTTTTCTATGGCCGTTACTTTTCTTGCATATCCTGAGTCTCTGTATTAGTTACCCTTTGTGATGATGAGATTCTCAGCTCAGGACCCCTTAGTTCAAATGATGTTCTCCACTCTTAACTGCTTTTTCTTGGTAGTAGTAGGTTCTTTCTCTTTCTTTGCTAGCTTCTCTCCATTGTTTTATTTTTTGCAAGATAAATGGTGATGCATATCACATCCCAAGGAAACTCTCAGCACTGCAACCTGTTTAAGGCTGCTTCAGTCCATTCTATTTCCCTTAAAATTGATTGGAAATTACATCAAAACTGTCTCCAATTTTCCCTCATTATATCATAGAATTTACAACACACAGGATAGTTGCATCAGACAACAAAATGGGGAATAATTACACAATGATTAGAATCATGGCCTAGTAATATTGACACATATTTGGGGGGGGGGAACACAATTCATGACACACACAAAATAAACAAAAATAAAAATATATGCAAATCTAGGATTTTTATTATGATCTATCACATACTAAATTTACAACTTTGAGGAATCTTTTATTTCTATGAATTTCAGTTTCCATGTCAATAAAAGGAGAAAAAATATAAATATTCCTATTATTGTTGTTATTGCTATGTGCCGTGGAATCGGTTCCAACTCATAGTGACCCTGAACAGGGTTTCCGAGGCTGTAAATCTTTACTGGAGCAGAAAACCTCATCTTTCTCCCGCGGAACAGCTGGTAGTTTTGAACTGCTGACCTTGCGGTTCACAGCCCGATTCGTAACCACTACGCTACCGGAGCACCTTAAATATTCCTATAAGGTTATATATATTAGTTTCCTGATACAATATATGCAAAATTATCTTTGTTTAGTGGGTATTCAAGAATTAAGTCTCCTATTTCATCATATCTTCTATGATGAAACTTATATTTTCTTAAACCACAGCTGTTGTTTCTGATTGCAAAACTTTTATCTTAATTCCAGGAAAAGTATCTTGAAGTTAATACCAGCACCTTGATTACTAAGGCAACACTGAATGTTAAAGCTATCAGATGATAACATGTGATTCAAATCTCTTTATTTACTGTTTTGTCTTATGGTGAAGTTAGCATACATTTCAAACCTCACCCTAAGTCGTTGCCTTTTGGCTTTGACATTGAACTTAAACTGATGATATTTCAAGCCAAAATGAAATGCAAAAGATGTTATGTTGCATTTACTTTTAAGGTTCATTCACTCTGACTTTTACATGACTTGTTAGACATTAGCCTTCCTGTTTTGAAAAGGCCAGGCACATCAGGGTTAGTGCAGAGGGTGAGCACCATTAGTTTGCACTTTATCACTGTCATCCAGCATTTGAATGGCTGCATTTTACATTCCACAGGTAATAGGGGTGTCAGAAGTATTTCAATAGTATGTAAGTCAAAACTTAACACAAGACTCAGGTTTTCTGATTGCAAGTAAGAAAGACTTTTCTACCTAAATTCCACAAATACATTTCTTTTTCAGTGAGAATATAGTAATTATTGTTTGTGAGTTCATTTTGTTAGCCTATTAATGAATTCTTTCAAATTGCTAAAGAGCAAAGATTTCATTTTGAGGGCTAAGATGTTATTTTTAATTACCCCATATACACGTAAAAGCTGGACAATGAATAAGGAAGACTTAGGAAGAATAGATGATTTTGATTTAACGTATTGGTCAAACATGCTGAATATATTATGAACTACCAGAAGAATGAGCAAATTGGTGTTAGACGTATAGTCAGAATGCTCCTTAGAAGTGTGGAAAGCGAGACTCTTTCTCATATATTTTGAACATGCTATCAGAAGGGGCCCCACCACTC
>NW_006408571.1:5695693-5701337 GCF_000296735.1 Chrysochloris asiatica
TGCCTCATTGTCTCTCTCTTTGTCTCCTTCTGTGTATTCTTGATATATCTTTACTGCCGTCAGGTATCTCCTCCTCGTGAACTGAACCCCTATTTCGAGGCAGGTCCCTGGCAATTACTCCACTGTTGTTGATTAGACACTGACTGACACTCGTTGTCTAGGGTTCCTGCATCTTCACATCTTTATAGAAGACGGATATGGACTGAATCTTTCTCCCATTGAGCAGCTGGTGGATTAGAACCTCTGACTTTTTGGTTGGAAGTCTAATGTTTAACCCATTGTGACATAAGGCCTCCTGCTGCCTGATGTTGCTATTAGGTACTGTTGAGTCCATTGTGACTCATAGCAACCGTATTTACAACAAACACTGTCTGGTTCTTCACCATCTTCACAACTGTTAGGCTTGAACCCATTGCTGCTGCTACTGTGTGTATTTTGATTGTCTTCCAAATGAGGGACTCATTTTCTGCACTATGTTGTTGTTGTTAAGTGCCATCAAATTGGTTCTGACTCACAGTGACCCTTTGAGTTTCAGAGTAGCAGCTGGTGGGTTTGAACCGTCTGCCTTCTGGGTGGCAGTTCTATGCTTATCCACTAGCACCACAAAAGGATTCCGGAACTATGTTGTTTTTGTTAGGTGCCCTTGAGTAGGTTCCAACTCATAGTGATCTTATTCACAGCAGAATGAAACATTACCTGGCACTGTGTTGTTGTTAAGTGCGGATGAGTGCGTTCCAATGATCACATATGTGGTTTCTGAGGAGTGACTGGTGAATTTAAGCCACTGACCTTGTTGTTCGAAACTGCCTCGTGGGTCAGTGCGTATTCCACACTGCCCAGCATTATTGTTGTTGTTGTTACATGCCGTGGAGTCGGTTCTGACTCAAAGCGACCATGTACAGGGTTTCTGAGGCTGTAAATCTTTACGGGAGCAGAAAGCCTCATCTTTCTCCCGCAGAACAGCTGGTAGTTCCGAACTACCACAGCCCGATTTGTAACCACAAGGCTATGTTGTTGTTGTTAAGTGCCGTCGAGTCCTATAGCAGACAATATTTTGGTGCTATTCATAAGTTTTCATATTCCGGCACTATATCTGACAGTGTTTTGCTGTTATCCTAAGGTGTGCAGTGACTAAACTTTCAGAAGTAGTCCACCTCTCCTTACTCCTAGTCTGTGTTAGTCTGGAAGCTCTGTGGACACTGTCCACCACAGGGAACCCTGCTGGTGTTAACAGGTTTCAGCATAGATTCTAGCCTAACAGCAACCAAGAGACAGGTACTATCCTGACTCATCTGTAAATGCTTTCCTTCTGTGCCAGCGATACATTTTATTAGACCTTTATAGAAACACTGTTTATAATCTTTTGCTACTTTCTATATTTTTGTTGGCAAGATTATATCTGTTAGGTACATTAATGTTAGTTTAACTGTGGTCTGCTATATTCGCATACTGCAATTTATTTTCCTGTTCTAATGTTTTTGAGCATTTGGACTGTTTCCAGTGTTTGACATTTGTGAGCAATTTCTACATGTACTTTTATCTTCTGCAAAAAAGGTAACCTTTTCCCTATGGACTGTCACTATGGGCAGATGTGAACTTTATAAATAAAGAGAATAAATCTTCAACATTTCTAGATTATGGTATATTATTTACCTAAGAGATTATACTAATTCATATTACCACCAACTGTACCTGAGAATTCTGGAAGGTCCATGTCCTTCTTAAAACATAATAATTTTATGAAAAATGATACTATTTTGCATTTTCTTGACTTGTTAAATTTAATATATTTTTATACATTTATTGAATTTCTCTTTTTTGAAACACTTGCTTTCATTTTTTTTTTTTTGCCTATTTTTTATTGAGTTGACTTTCTAAGAGTTTTCTTCCTTTCCTTATACAATCTGGATATAAGTACGTTATAAGATATGCTGAAAAAATCTTATTCTACGACTTTTCATTTTCTTTTTATAACAGTGAATCTTAAAGAAGACAAAACCATGATCATAATTTTAAGAATATAATTTATTAATTTTTTTTTGTATGGTTACTGCTTTCTTTTCTTTTTTTAAAGATATACTCTCCTACCAAGGACGTTGATATTTTCTTCAAAATCTTCCATATTATCTTCTAAAGATTTTGTGCTTTTGCATTTAGGTTTGTAATCTCCCTGTAATTGATTTTTTAGATGACACTAATGTTCTTGCTATTATGCTATAATTTCAAAGATACAAAGATACCCAAGTCACCATCACTGTTTAGTTTATGCATCTACTGTGAGGTAACCTTAGGCTACTGAATCAGGGAAACAAACATGCCCATACACAAACAATACCTTTTATTACAGAAAATAGTAATTAAGTTCTTACTTAGTACAAGACACAATGGTAAGGGTTTTTAATTGCATCACCCCCAAAAAAACTCATTGTACAGAAAATACAATGAGGGATTAGTGAGATTAAGGAGCTTCCCAAGGTCATAGTGGTACAGATTTGAACAAGGAGTCAAATCCTTACCATTAACTCACAAGCTTCTGCTGCTTTATCAGTGTTTCGTTCTGCTATGCATAGGGCCGCTCGATGGCACCTAACAACAACAACAACAACAAAGAACCGTATAGATTGCGTACTCCAAAGGCCAAAAGAATAAAAAACAAAAATGGGGAGAGAAAGTTGGGAATTCGTACTGTGTGTGTGGCACTGTGGATTAATGCGCCAGACTGCAAAGCTGTTTGAACTGCAAGGTCGGTGGTCAAACTCACCAGCTGCTCCTCAGAAACCCTATACAGGGTCGCTATGGGTCGGAATCTACTCGCCGGCACTTAACAACAACAACAACAACAACAACATAATTACACACTGTCTTTGTAATCAGTTTAGTCAATACGTATTTATTGGGCAACCACAGGGCCAGTATTTGAACAACAACAACAACAACATAATTACACACTGTCTTTGTAATCAGTTTAGTCAATACGTATTTATTGGGCAACCACAGGGCCAGTATTTGTCTAGAGCTATTGATATTCCTTACAGTTTGAATAGACCAATAATAAGCAAATAATAATTAATGTAATAATTTCAGATAGTATTAAGTCTTTGTAGGGAAAAATGAAATTGGTTGGTAATGGTTCCTGATTTTATAGAACTCATTTAACCTGGGTGATTAGGAAAGGTCTCCTTGAGGATATGACATACATGTTCTGACCTAAATGATTAGGTTGCAAAATTCTTATGGATAAAATTGTTGTAGGAGAGAAGGAGAGAAGTGCAAAAGCTGCGAGTGAGGAACTATTTGGGCCTGTTTGAGAGACTGAAAAGCTTCAAATATAGATTGTGACAAATTCACACTTAAGTTGAAGACTTATGTCCAGGCCATGTTAGGGAAAATCTTAGCTTTAAAAAAAAACATAGGAGCAATAAGATGTGAAATTAAAAAACAAAAACAAAATTATTATTAGAAAAAAAGAATGTTTTAAAATCAGTGGGCACATTTTTCATCTTGAGCAACAGAAAAGAAAATAAAGAGAAAATTAACCACAAAGTAAGCAAAAGGAAAGAGTAATAAAGATACTAGCAGAAATCAATGAAATAGAAAGCCAGCAATAAAGAAAATATGCAAGGTAACATTGATTCTTTGAAAAATGTTAGTATAATTAGTAAATCTCTAACAATATTGAGCTGGAACACGAAACAAAAGAAAAAAAAATAATGACCATTATCAAGAAAAACAGAATGCTGTTACAAATCCTAAAGATATTAAAGGGAAAATTAAGGACTATTATGAACAAATCAATGCCAGTACATTTGGCAACTTATTTTAAAATACAAGAAAGCATCTTTCTGATATTTTCTGCTTTAAGCCAAGATTCAGTTGAATCCAGCGATGATATGCCTCTTTTTACATTCTCTTCTGAATCAAACTTGAATTTATTGCAGTTTCCTGTTGATGTACTGCTGCAACTGTTTTTAAATTCTCTTCAACAAAACTTTAATTGCAGTGATATCAGTGATATTGTTTGATGATTTCCATATCCCTTGAGTCACTTTTATTTGGAATGGGTTCACACATGGGCCTGTTTCAGTCAGTTGGCACAAACAACTGAGCGCCTCCAGTGCAAATGATATCAGTTTGTTGAAACATCTCTATTCATATTCTATCAATTCCTGTTGCTGCTGTCGTTTAGTGCCCTTGAGAGTTGGTTTCGACTCATAGTGATCCTGTATAGGGTTTCCAAGGAGCAGCTGGTGAGCTTGAACTGCCAACCTTGTGGTCCAAACTGACGTTGCAATTCAGCGCATTAACCCTCAGTGCTACGTGTGTACTCCTATAAATTCCCAGAGCCTTGTTTTTCACCAATGCCTTCAGTGCAGCTTGGACGTCTTTACTCAGTAAAATCAGTTCTTGATAATATGGTACCTCTTGAAGTGATTGAACATCGACCAATTCTTTTTTGCTTAAGAAGCTATGCTGACCATCTTCTTTTGATGCTTCCCATGTCATTCAATATTTTTCCCATATATGCATCAGGATTGCAACCCAGGGATTGATTTCTCCTTCAATTCTTTCACCTTGAGAAATGTTGGGCATGTTTTTCTCTTTTGGTTTTCTACCTCTAGGTCTGCATATTTCAGTATAGTAGTTTACTTTGTCTTTTCAAGCTTCCCTTTGAAATTTCCTGTTCAATTTTTCTACTTCCAGTTGCTTTAGCTTTTCTATGTTCAGGAGAAAGTTTCTGAGTTTCTTCTAACATCCACTTCGGTCATTTCTTCTTTCCTATCTTTTTAATGATTGCTTTCTTCATGCATGGTGTTCTTGATGTCATCTCAGAACTTCTCTGGTCCTCAGTCAGTAATATCTAATGCATCAAATAGGTTCTGGAGGTGGTCTTTAAATTCAGGTGGTATATATGTAGAAACATGATGTCTTACTGTAGCAAAAAGGATAAGCACTGAACTGATAACTGCCAGGTTAGTGATTCAAACCCACTAGCCACTCCTCATAAACCCTATATATATGTATGTGTGTATGGGTGTTTAACTATTTTATTGTGAATTATGTAATAGTTAACATGGGAGAACATTAGCTTTACATTCATCCTATCATATATCGTTTCATTGCAATGGTTACAATCCCTTCCAATGCATCATCAACTGACCAAAGGGCAATGCTGCCCCCTATTGTTGCTGTCAGGTGCCACTTGAGTCCATCAATGATGCCACCTGGCCGATCCATCTCATTGGGGATCTTCCTCTTTTTCTCTGACCCTCCACCTTATCCAGCATGATATTCTCCTTCAGCGACTGTTCCCTCTAGACAATATGTCCAAAGTAGGAGAGACGAAGCTTAGCCATCTTGACCTCCAAGGAGCACTCTGATCTATTGGTTCTTCTGGCAGTCCATGGCACTTTTAGTGTTCTCCTCCAACACCACAACCCAAAGACATCAATTCTTCTATGATCTTCCTTATTGACTGTCCAGCTTTCGCATCCATATGAGGCTATTGAAAATACCATGGCTTGGGTCAGGCTCACCTTAGTCCTCAAGCTGACATCTCTACTCTTCAACACTTTAAAAAGTTCCTGTGCAGCAGATTTGCCCAGTGCAATACATTGTCTGATCTCTTGACTGCTGCTTCCGTGAA
>NW_006408571.1:5702467-5705587 GCF_000296735.1 Chrysochloris asiatica
TTGGTGATAGAAATGATGCTGGAGAACGAATGATAGATTTCTGAAAAACAAATGATTTGTTTATTTCAAATACCTTCTTTAGACAGCATGAGAGATGACTATACACATGGACAAAAAAGTCACCATTACCTTCTGAACTGATCTTTTTTTTTTCCCTGAATTGAACTGGACCAGTAGATTCCTTTGGAAGCTACTATCTTCCTATTTTCATTGTATCTTTTTTTTTTTTGAAGGCACTTTAATGAGACAGATAAGTGTATTACTGAGAAAACTTGTCTGCAGCTATTCACTGAGCTCTGAGACAAGTTCAAATACATTTTGTTTGGAGTAAACTGATGCATGTCAGAACTGGAACCCTAGTGTTAAGTTGTTGTTTCATGGTGTCAAGTCAGTTCTGACTCAGTGTCCCTCTTTAGGGTTTCTGAGGAGAAGCTGATGGATTTGAATCCCAGTCTTGTGGTTAGCAGTCCATTGCTTATTCTACAGCACCACACCAGGAACCCTAATAGCAATATCTTTTTACTTACCATCATGAAAGACAAGAGAAGTAAAAGGACAATCCCCAAATCTTACTCTGGTCAATAATATTAATCCTCTGATATTTACCCCCTAAAACCTTTCCTTACTGCTTCTAGCAGTGACTCTGTTAATTCACTAGGTGAATTAAGGTTCTTATTGATTCTAAGAGTACCACAGCAGGCAGGGAACTGCAAAAAAGAGAAGTTGTGCTCCCCCACCCCCACCCAAATGGAGTTGTTACATTCCATTGAGTCAGTTCCTACTCATAGCTGTATACTCTAACCTGCATACGGTTTCCAAGGAGCAGATGGTGAGTTTGAACGACCAATCTTGTGGATCAAACCGATTGTTGTCCAGTGCTCTGTCCCACAGTACTACACCAGGAAATGCAGTAGCATGATTTATTAGTTAAACTGAAGATTGTAGTTATGTCTCCAACATATCTTGTAGAACATGGATGTTCTCATGAACATGAAGGATTTCCGAGTTTCTGTCCCATGAGTCTATGATTTTTTTAATTAAAAACAAAATTTATTGTGAATTGAGTAAATGCTTACAAGGCAGATGGTCAGTTTTACATTCAATAAATCATATACTTTGTTTCATTACAATGATGATAATCCCCTCCATGTACTATCAGTGAACAGTATTTCTCTATATTCATTTTAACTCTTTTTTTTTTTTTTTTAAACACTCAGGCATATATAATAATTTAAACCACCAAAGGGCACATTCTGCAGCCAGCTCTCAGTCCCTCTCTTTCCGTGAATCTAGAGTCCTCAGCTGCTCCCTCTCTCCATGTCCCCATCTCTGCTTCCATCCATGGTGTTGCTGCTCCTCTGGATAGGGTCCCACATTCCGCTTGTGCCCTTCTCCCTTGATGGTCCAAGAGTCCTGTGTTTCTGGACTCTAATATTAACTACTCCCCCAGTTAAGTTACAAAATGTCTACCTTTACAATTGTCTGTCAGTCACAATTAGTCATGATAACAGTTACTCAGTATTGAATCATAAAAATCTTATCCCCATCTCTTTTCACTACACCCATCTAGACAAGATGAAAACTATTCAGTGGGAACTCTATCTTCCCCCACAAATTCATAAACGAAACTCCCTCTTGAAAACATGTAAGCCAGACACTTCATGCCTTTATTGCCCCTTCATTTTAGGTAGTCAATGTCTAAGTTGCCCATTCCAAGCTACTCTGTGTACAGAAGGGATAGCGTAGATAATTGATGTGAAGGCTCCTTCCCTCTGTTGGTATTTTGAGGTACTACATCCATGCGTATAAGTCAAGTTCATCAAATTGTAGCAATTTACCCTTATTTCCTTTAGTGATTTAAAAAAAATCTTCCTCTAGTCGAGTTCTGATTATCAAGCCATAGAGGCTAGGTCAAATGGGTACTACTTGCAAGTTTGGCTGTTCTTGTGCATCTCCCCTCACTTCATATCAGCTGGATGCTTCACTGTCAGCTCTAGCCATCTGTGGCTATGTCCCTGTCCATGGGCTCAGATGTTCTGAGGTTTCACCACACTTTGGACCAACCAGTCCTTCCTTTTCTCTTTCTCCTTTCCAGGTCAATGAGAATCTATGGGACTTGGTTACACTCAATCAATTTATTCATTTCTGCCTTTCTACCTCTTCCACTCACCAGTAGACCAGTGTGGTCACCAGCAAATTTACATGCTTGCTTATGTGTTCCTTTTGAGTTTCAGTCTTAGACGGGGCTTTGTCCTGAAAGGACTTGATTGTTGGCTTGAAGACTTCCCGGAGAACATATTGCTTATTCTTGTAGTATCCAATCATACTGCCATTTTGTTTTGGGGTTTTACTGATGATCTTTCTTTGAAAATGTATCTTCTGTTGCTCTAGCTGGTCCAGCCCGGTCTGCTTGTCCTTTCTAGTGGGAATGTCCCACCTCAGAAGGTTCTGGATAGGGCTCAGGATTCCACCTAAGATCCTATACACTGCAAAGGCTCCACATAAGGCCTATTTCAGTTATAGGCTGAAGATGGGCTTATTAGTTTTCTGTTACCATGTTTCCTGACATTCCTTTCTATCCCACTCAAGTGTCTATTTTATAATAGTAGGCAAGGGAAACCAATATTCATAAGACAGTCAAGTGTCTTAGTATTATTTCTTGTTTTCAGAGTCTATGAGTTTTCTGCAAAGGAATCTACTTTTAATTTGTCTTTCCATCTACAACATGGCATTACATGATACAGATAAGTGCCGATTTCTTGGTGTTAAGTGTCATTGAGTCAGTTCTGACTCAAATGACCTTGTACACTGTTTCTGAGGAGCAGTTGATGTCTTTGAACCTTCGACATTGTGGTTTGCAGTTCAGAGGTTATCCTATAGTGCCACACCAGGAGAATATGGAATCCCAGTTCTGCTGTTTACATGTGTGAATTTGGGCAAATGCTTAATTTTCTGCATTGTAAAATATACTAATAAAAATGATAACATTTATTTCCTATAATTATTTTAACTTTAAAATGGTATTGGCATTTGTTTGGAACTCAATAAATGTAATTTCTCTTCCATTAGTCTTGAATAAACTAATGAGTATATGTTCTGGTAGTGAAGTGATTATGAGTC
>NW_006408571.1:5707949-5709123 GCF_000296735.1 Chrysochloris asiatica
CGTGCACATAATTTTCTAGAAATGACCAAAATACTTATGATTACATAAAGCATACTTAACAGGTGTGACTTATGCATGGAAATAGGTGAGGATGAGACGGGATGCATAGTGAGGTTATGCTATTAAAGACCTTGAATTACATACTATATAACTTTCAATTTTTCTTATAAGAAACAAGGAACTCCTGAAAGTATTGTAGTTTAGGTGCAGAAGTTAGAAAGTTGATGTTAAGGATATCAATCCTCACAAAATTCCAGAGAAGAATGTAATGCCTATTTAAGACCTGATGAGGATTTAAACAGATAAACTTTAGGAATGGGGAAGAGTGGATGAATGTGTAGTATGTTGTTGTTAGGTGCCATTGAGTCAGCACCGACTCATAGCGACCTGATGCACAACAGAATGAAACACTGTCCGATCCTGGACCAACCTCACTACTGTTTGCATGCTTGATTCCATTGATGCTGCCACTTGGCCAATCCATCTCGTTGGGGGTCTTCCTCTTTTTTTCTGACCCTCCACTTTACCAAACATGATATCCTTTTCCAATGACTGGAGACTTGCTTGCCTTTGTATGTAATAATTTTCCATTCCCTAGCTGCTTTCATGATTGTCTCCTTATCTTTGATTTTCGAGAGCTTAATTATGATATAGCTCGGTGATTTTCTTTTCAGGTCTATCCTTCCTGGGGTTCATTGAGCTTCTTGAATGTTTATCATTTCACTTTCCAGGATTTTCTTCAGAAATTTTCTTCCAGCAGTTCAACTATTTCCTCTGTGGACTTGTGTGATTCTTCCTGTTCCAGAATGCTGATAATTCTTAAGTTATTCCTCTTCTTGTTTTCCAATGTGAATCTTAGACCTTCTTCAGATTTTTTAAATCTTTTTTTTTTTGCTTGCTCTTCTATCTTTGGTATTTAGAGACTTGTCTTCCACTCACTAGTTCTGCCTTCCATCTCTTCTATTTTACTCTGCTGCCCTTTCAGTGTATTGTCTATTTCTGATATTCTATTATTGTTTGTTTGGACCTCTTTCTGTAGGTTTTGAATTGCTTCCAATGCTGTATCTAATTTGATTGTTCCTGTAGCATTAAATATTTTCTTGAGATGGTCTCTAAATTCAGGTGGGATATGTTTATATTTTTGAAGAGCAGAGATGTCAGCTTGAGGACTAAG
>NW_006408571.1:5713956-5715168 GCF_000296735.1 Chrysochloris asiatica
AAACAATGAATTCCACACCGTTACTCTTCAATTTATCATTCCTGGCATAGTAAATCATGTGATTGTCAGATTCAACTTGGCCAATACCAGTCCATTTCAGCTCACTAATGCCTAAGATACCAAAGTTTATGCGTTCCACTTCATTTTCGACAATTTCTAATGTTCCTAGATTCATACTTCGTACATTCCATGTTTCAAGTATCAGTGGATGTTTACAGCTGGTTCTCTTCATTTTGGGTTTTGCCCCATTAGGAAATGAAGGTCCTAAGGGCTTTACTCCCACAGGCTGTACTCCATTTGCATCATCATGATCAGCTCTACTTTGAAGAGGCAGTTCTTCCCCAGTTTCATTTTGAGTGCCTTCCAACCTGATGGGCTCATTTTCTGGCACTATATCTGAAAGTGTTTCTCTGCTATTCATAAGGTTTTCAGTGACTAAATATTCAAAAGTAGTTCCTCTCTCCTTCCTACTGGTCTGTGTTCATCTAGAAGCTCATCTGAATCCTGTCCATCATGGGTGACCCTGCTGGTATTTAAAATACCACTGGCATAGCTTTCAGAATCACAGCAACTCACAAGCCACTACAGTATGACAAACTAACAGACAAGTGGTGGATTGATGCACACAGATATGTAATCTTTTAAGAATTTATAGTCATAATTTTTTTGCAGCTCATGCATTTTTAGAAATGTTTGTTATTGTATACATGAATTGTATTGTTGTTGTTAAGTGCCATTGAGTCAATTCTGACTCATAGAGACTATGTATAGTGGCTTGTGGATGTGAGCCGCTGACCTTGTGGTTAATGGTCCAGTGTTTATCCTACAGCCCCACACTGTTACTGTTGTTAAGTGCCATCGACTGGATTCTGACTCATAGCTACATAGTGTGGAGTTTCTGAGGAGCAGCTAGTGGATTTGAACATCCAACCTTGTGGTTTGCAGTCTAGTGATGATCCTACAGTGCCATGCCAGTAGTTCATAGCATCATACTGTTGTTGTTGTTAGGTGCCATCGAGTTGGTACGGACTCATAACTACCCTATGCACAACAGAATGAAACACTGCCCAGTCCTGGGTCAACTTCACAATTATTGCCACACTTTAGCTTACTGATGCTGCCACTTTCCCAATCCTTCTTGCTGGGGGTCTTCCTCTTTTTCTCTGACCCTCCACCCTACCAAACATGAATTCCTTCACCAGCGACTGGTTC
>NW_006408571.1:5717004-5721903 GCF_000296735.1 Chrysochloris asiatica
AAAAAAAAAAAAAGGTCTTGTGCAGCAGATTTGTCTAATGCAATTACGTCATTTGATTTCTTGACTGCTGCTTCCATGAGTGTTGATAGTTTAACCAAGAAGAAGGAAGTCTTTGACAACTTCAATCTTTTCTCCTTTGATAAGAATGTTGTTTATTGGTCCAGTGGTGAGTATTTTTGTTTTCTTTATATTGAGATGCAATCCATACCAAAGGCTGTGTTCTGGGGGCCCTTAAATTTGTCCCTATTTTTTAATTTGATAATCTCTATAGTTTGGATTTTTACATGTAGGTATTTTATCCATCTGAAGCTAGAATTTTTATATGGTGAGAGATATGGATACAGTTTCATTTTTCTGCAAATGAAAATACAGTTTTTCCAGCATCATTGTTAAAGAGATTACTTCATGTCCAATGGCTTTCGGCCTTTTGTCAAAGATCAACTATCCGTAAGTGGGTAGATTTACTTCTGGGCTCTCAATTGTGTTCTTGATCTATGTGTTTGCCATTGTACCAAAATCAAACTGTTTTGACTATCATGATTGTATAGTAGGTTTGAGATCAGGGAGTGTGAAGCCTCCTTTATGTTTTTCTTTAATTGTGCTTTGTTTATCCTGTGTCTCTTTCCTTTCTTTGAAAAGATGGTGAGTGATTTTTCCATCTCTTTAAGGAATGAGGATGGACTCTAAATAGAGATTGTATATTATATGTGCATCAGTTTGGATAATATTGATATTTTCACAGTGTTAAATCTTCCTATCTCTGAGCATGGTATATTCTTCTATTTATGTACATCTCTTTTGGTTTCTTGTGTTAGTGTTTTATAATCTTTTTGTAAGTCTTTGGGTTCTCTGGTTAGATGTATTCTTAAGTACTTCATCATTTGTGTGGTTATTGCAAATGATATTGTTTCCTGATTTCCTTTTCAGAATTCTATTTGTTAGTACAAGGCAACTGACTGATTTTTATACGTTGATCTGGTACCCAGCCACTTAGCTGTAGTTGTTTTCTTGTTGAGTCTCTGAAATTTTCCATGTGTAGGATCACATCATTTATAAAAAGAGATAGTTTTGCTTCTTTTTTTGCCAAATTGGAGGTTTTTATTTCCTTTCCTTAACTTATCACTCTGAATAGGTCTTCCAACAAATTTTGAATAGAAGTGAATTATTGTTGTTGTTCTGTGCCATCGAGTCGATTCCAATTCATAATGATCCTGCATTGGGTTTCCAAGGAGCAGCTGATGAGTTTGAATTGCCGACCTTGTGTTTCACATTGACCTTGCAGTCTAGCTCATTAACCCACAGAGCCACACCAGGACCTTAGAAATGAATGGGAATGGTAATAAAAAGGTATTCATGTCTGGTTTCTGTTTACAAGGGAAATGTTTTTAGTCTCTCCATTGAGAATAATGTTGACCGTAGATTTTATTTATATTTATAAGGAGCTCTGGTAGCGTAGTGGTTACGAATCGGGCTGCGAACCACATGGTCAGCAGTTCAAAACTACTAGCTGTTCCGGGGGACAAAGATGAGACTTTCTGCTCCTGTAAAGATTCACAGGCTCGGAAACCCTATACAGGGTCTCTATGAGTCAGAACCGACTCCACAGCACATAGCAACAACAACAACAACAACAAACCGCTAATTATGCTGAGAAATTTCCCTTCTGTTCCTATTTTCATGAGAGCTTTCCTCATTAATGAGTGTTGCATTTTGTCAAATGCCTTTTTGTACCAATTGAAATGATCAAGAGGATATTCTTCTTGATTTATATGGTTTGTTGTTGTTATGTGCCATCGAGTCGTATTTATATGGTAGATTTCATTAATTGTTTTTCTGATTTTGAACTATCCTTTAACATTTGCTATCCATCCCACTTGGTCATCGTGTTTTATTTCTTTTTGATAGGTTGTTAGATTCTATTGGCAAGGATATTGATGAGTATGTTTACATCTATGCTCATGAGAATATTGGTCTATAAGGTTGTTGTTTTTTAAGTGATATCTCTGCCTGGTTTTGGTATCAGGGTGTTTAAAACAAGTAGAACACGTTCTGGAGTATTCCATTCTTTTCTATATTTTGGAATAGTTTACGTAAAATAGTCGTCAGCTCTTCTCTGAGTGTTTGGTAGAGTTCGCTAGTGAAGTCATCTGTACCAGGGCTTTTGTTGTTGTTGCTGTTGGGAGTTTCTTAATGGCTTGTTCAATGTGTTCATTTGTGAAGCAACTGTTTCAATATTTCAGCTCAGGCTGTGCTACTTTCAGTAGGTGGAAGGTGTTTAGAAATTTGTCCATATTTTCTGGGTATTCATCCTTTCTATTTGTGTTGTTTCTGTTGTGAATTGCTTTTTCATTTCATATACTATAAGGTAAGCAATAGACTACTAACAGCAAGGTTGGTCATTCAAACTCACTAGCCACTCCTTGGAAGCCCTATACTGTTGTTGTTGTTAAGTGCTGGCAAGTCAGTTCTGACTCATAGAGACCTTGTATAGGGTTCCCGAAGAGAGACTGGTTGGTTTGAACTGTTGGTATTGTGGTTAGCAGTACAGTGCTTATCCTACAGTCCTTCACCAGGACTCTATACAGGGTCACTATAATTTGGAAACAATTCAATTGCACCTAACAATAAAACCAAGTCTTTCTTATTCTCCTTCTTCTGGTGTCTGTAGTCTTTTCATTGCTTATATTTTTCTAATTGCTGGAGATGTGTTAGGGTCTTGATTTTGGTTCTTTAAGCTAAAAACCTGAAAAAGAGTCAAGGAAGGACTTTAAATGAGGGGGCTTCATGGAGAAAGAATTAAAATATAATGGCATTTTGCGATAAATTACGATAAATTACGATAAATTGTTCTCTAAACATTGATTTTGTTGTGTCCCAAATATTTTGGTATTTTGTGTTTTCTTATTTGATTCAAGTAATTTAAAAAAATTCCATTATTTAGTTTTTCTATCAGCTAGTATTTGATTTGAGTAATTAAAAAATTCCATTTTTTATTTTTTCTATCACCTAGTACTGTTTAGTGAGGTTTCCATGTATTTGATTTTACTTCCCTTATCTTTCTGTTGTTGATTTCAAATTTTATAACACTGTTATCTGAGAAGATATTTCATGTTTCAATATTTTAAAATTTACTAAGTATTGTATGTTGCTCAACATATTGTTTATTATGGAGAATGTTTCATATGTGCTTGAAAAATATATTTTGCTGCTGTTGGATGGAATGTTCTGTATATGAATATGAGGTAGCTTGGTTGGTTTTTGTTATTCAGATCTTTAGGATATTTGTTGAGTTTCTAAATGATCTGTCCATCACTGATAGTGGGGTATTAAAATCTCCTATTATTGTTGAATTGTCTATTTTCATTTTCAATTATGTTAAAGTTTGATTTATGTATATTGAGACTCTTTCAGAGGGTGCTTAGATTTTTATTGTGGTACTTCATCTTGTTGGATTGATCCTTTAATCATTATAATAAGGGACTTTAAAAGGTTGTGCAAAATGCCATTATATTTTAATTCTTTCTCCATGAAGCCCCCTCATTTAATGTCCTTCCTTGACTCTTTTTCAGGTTTTTAGCTTAAAGTCTATTTTATCATAAATCAATATTGTCACTCCTGCTTTATTATACTTCTTCTTATAGGTGGATATTATTATACCCATTTTAAACACATACATAAAAATATGGGGTGTATAAATATTAAGTAATTTGCTCATATTCAGTGAGAAGAGTCAGAATTCGAATATACATATGATTTTAGGGAGTATGTTTTACAATTATATGCTATATTGTTTGTAAAAATTACTAAGAGAAAAAAAATCAAAGCATTTGGCATCATTTAGCCCAGAGTTTAATATTTAGGAGTCACAAACTAGTGTTAATAAACATGAAGCCTTTTTTATATGAGTGATAGGGAAATATCTTTATTTATTTGTTAGATGACAAAAATGTAAATATTTTGAAATTAAATTGAGATCAAATCAACACAGATAAGTTATCAAAAAGAACTCAGTAAGTGAAAAACCTACAAGACATTATAATTGAAATGAGAACTAAATACGTTGAAAAACTCTTTTTTTGGGAAGTGATGTATGAAAATGCAAATAGTGTCCTACAGGATTTACATTCTGTCTCAACAAAATAGAAATCATTGGACAATATCACTAATACCACATGAAAGTAAAGTTTTACTAAAGATAATTCAAAACAGGCTGCCACCGTACATTGACATGGAAATACCAAGTTGTATTCATGTGATATCATGCAATAAGGGATATTGTTTCTGACGTCAGATAGACCCCGGCTGAAAACAGAGAATACCAGAAAGATGTTTACCTGTGCTTTATTGACTATACGGTGGATGACATTTTGAAGACTGGGTGTTCCACAACATTTAATATTGTTCATGAGGAACCAGCCAAGAGGTGGTCATTCAAACAAAAGTAAGGGAAACAGAATGATTTAAAATCAGTAAAGGTGTATGGCAGGGTTGTGTTCTTTCACCATACTCGTTCAATCTGTATGCTGTGCAAATAATCTGATAATATGGATTACATAACAACCTGTGATGTGCAGATGATACATTTCTGGCTAAAAGTGAAGAGGACTTAAAATCCAGATGAGGATCAAAGACTACAGCTTTTAGGATGGGTTGTACTTCAATGGTTAGGAAACAAATATCCTCACCACTGTACCAATGAATACCATCATGATAAATGGAGAAAAGTTTGAAGCAGTCAAAGACTTTATTTTGTTGGGATACACTATCAAATAACATATTGTTTTAGGCAAATTTGCTGCACAAAACCTCTTTAATGTATTCAAGAACAAAGATGACCAAGTTCAATGACTAAGGTGCGCCCACTTGAAGCCATGGTATTTTCAACAGCCTCATAGGCAT
>NW_006408571.1:5722523-5730053 GCF_000296735.1 Chrysochloris asiatica
TTGTTGCAGACACTGTGTCAATCCCTCTTTTTGAGGGTCCTCTTCTATTACACTGACCCTATACTTCACTAAACATGCTGTCCTTCCCCAGGTACTGGTCTTTCCTGATAACATATTCTAAGTAAGTGATATAAAATATTGCCACCTTGCTTCTAAGAAACATTCTTGCTGCATGTATATTCTAATTTTTTCATAGTGAATATGTAACAATGAAAAAAAAAATATTTTAGCCCCAATCACCATCTCAACTTATGACTCTTATGGCATTGAGGGAACTGTGTCTGCAGGGCAAAAGGAGAGGATCAACTGGGTAAAATCTGCATCATGACCAAGAAGCTGAACTTTTGTTCAAGGACTCTGAAGGATTCTAAATTGTATTAAAAGGAGCAAACAATAGAAAGGTGACTCTTCATTTCCCACTAATGTATCTGCTAACACTTTCTTTTAGTGGTTCTGAGAGTCTAATCCTTGTTTGTTCTGAAGGATGGCAGTTTCACAACTTCCTGTGGTAGATGGTTTTAAAAACTCACGGTTTTAATAGTCAGAGAGACCTTTACTAAGAATCCATTTTAAAGGTCCCCACTCAATTTCCCCTTAGTCCATCTTCCTTGCATCATACTAATTATTGATTGTTTTTAATCTCTGCACACTGACTCATTCCTTTTGGGTTTTATGGTGACAACCTGTATGCTTAGATACTGTCTTCCTAGTATAACTCATTTGTGAACTCATCACCTTAGTTTGACTCGTCTGTATTTCCTTCAATTGATTTATATTTATTTGCATTCCCAAACTGCTATAAATACGATGGCATAGTAGGTCACGTGTTGGAATGTTAACTGCACAGTCAATGGTAAGAATTTACAGCCTCAGAATCTTTATACAGGGTCACTATGAGTCGGAACAGATACGACAACACTGACAACATAGTGTTAAAAGCTTTCATTCTCGGTAAAGATAATTTAAAAAAGAAAAAAAAACAAACATCTTTTTAGAACATATGGGAGTTGGCAAGACAGCTGCAATTTACACATTATTTTTTTGGGGGTTCTGAGAATATTTACACCTCCAAACCCAATGCAACAATAAGTTAGCCTTTATTTTGTTGAGTAAGCTGAAATATGAGCAATTTATTTTTCCATGGATGATTAGAATGCTTTACTGTGAAGCTTATTGACCTTTTCAGCTGATGTTTTGCCAGACAATGTGGCATTCTGCCCAAGTCTATGATCCATAATATTCTTCCAATAGATTGTCAGTAGGAAGAGGAGGAGAAATCACGTGCTGAGGGATGTTATACCTTTGCTCATTAGACCGTGAAGTCTGCCTCACCTGCAAACACGGCACAAACTCTGCAACCAGTCAAGTCCAACAAGGAAGCCTGAATCCACCACTTACAAGTTGCATGTTTCTTAGAGTCTTTAAACTTTTGTTTTTTAATAGAAAAGAACAACTAATATTTACCTTATAATATTGTTTGGAGGATTAATTGAAAGTTTTATAATTCTTTTATATTAAGAATGTTTTATATGAAATTAATTAATTTTTGTGGCACTGTAGGATAAAGCAATGGACTGCAAGGTCAATTTGAACCAAAAAGTCAGTGATTCAAACTCACCAGCAGCTCCTTGGAAGCCCTATACAGTGTTGCTGAGTTGGAGCTGACAACAACAACATACTCTTCTTAAGGGGATAATGATAATTCTTTGGCACTGATTTAGATGCTCCAGTGATGTTCAGTTTATTCTTGTATTTTTCATGGCTCTAGCTGATTATTTCACTCTAAATGACCATTATTTCTCATGAAATGAAATTAACTGATTCTATTTGGATTAGTATTGTTCATGATAGTAACTGCTATCCAATAATATTTACTGATGAAATGATCTCTAATAAACCATAATAAAAACAAAAACATAACTGAGGACTTTGTTATGTGCCTTAATTAATAGGCAAGAAGGCCTGGTAGTATGGTGGATTATTCATTGCGTTACTAACACAAAGGTCAGCAGTTCGAAACCACCACTTCCAACTCATAGTGACCTTGTAAACAACAGAAGGAAACACTGCCCCATCCTGCACCACCCTCACCATTGTTATGTTTGAGCCCATTTTTGCTGCTATTGTGTCAATCCATCTTGTTCTGCTTTCTTGCTAGCCATTTACCAGGCATGGTGTCCTTTTCAAGAACTGGTACCTCCTGATACATATAAAGTGAATGAGATAAAGTCTCGCCATAGGATTTGTGAATATGTAAGGAGCATTCTGTCTGCATTTCTTCCAAGACAATTTTTTTTTTTTTCTTGATTTTCTGGCAGTCTATGGTATGGTCAATCTTTTTCACCAGCACCATAATCTAAAGGAATCAATTCTTTTTTGGTCTCTTTAATTCATTGGCCAGCTTTTACACTTTCCCTAGATTTTCTCATTTTAGAATAGAGTTGGCCACCTGGTTACTCTTTTGTTTGTATTCTAGTTATTTGATGGGTTTTCCATCAGGCTGACCTGACATCTAGCCCTGGAGCTATTATATATATTGTATTCTTGGATAAGCTATTTACTGAGTTTAGATGCATCATTCATGAGGTGATATTCTCTATTCTAAGTTGTTATTTAAAGATTTGTTTAGATGATTTTGGTAAAGCCTTTAACACAAGGCTCACCACATTCCAATTAATTTTAATTCTTTTCTCATTATCATGCAGTTTTACAGGTCCGTAGGTGAAGTCCTGTTGTGGTGCTGTAGGATAAGCACTGGACTGCTAAGTGCAAGATCAGTGGTTCAAACCCACCAGCTGCTCCTTGGAAGCCCTATATGGGGTTACTATGAGTCGGAAATGTCTTGGCAGTATTTAATAAACACAACAACAGGTGTTACAAATGTTTTACATTTGTCTGCTAACCTAAAGTTTGTAAGTTTGAACCCACACAGTAAAAGTCTGGGTGAACTGCTTTGATTAAAATTATAGCAAATACAACCTTATGGTGCAGTTCTCATCTACGACACAGGGGGTCAATAAGTCAGAATCAATCAACACCAACTAATAACAACAAGAATGCAATTTAAAAACCATGGTGAATATGCCTATTATACTAAAAATAATTAAGGTGTTATAGGAGATAAAATTGAGATTTGTAGTAAAGAAGCTATTTTCCTGAGCATTGCGGTGCTGCAAAGTGCCAAATGTCTGATTTGTGCAGAAACATTATGATTGCTTTTGGAAGGGAGATTTAAATAAGAAAATGTGGAAAGGAACAGCAATATTTTAATTTGCAAGAGAAAAGTGGACAAATTTCATGAACAAAATGACTAACCTAGTGTTCTGAATTGTTTTGCTTTGTTATGCTTTTTTATTCACATAATCACACTGAGGAGAATGCACAGGAAGAAGCAATAAGAATATTGTGGATTAGAGATTAGTATGGAGAACACAAAATATAATGATGTGACAAGGAGAAAAGAAAAAACAGGCTTGTTGCCTAAAAGACTAGAAAAAACAGATTTGTTTACAAGGCGTAGAATGAACATGGGAATTTATACAACACAATCTCAGAGGAAGTTCTTATTCAATCTGAAGTTTGTGAAAGCCAAAGACATACTTTATATCCATTTTCTCCTCCCACCTTTCTACCAAGTCTATTTTTTCTAATTATAACCAACTATATTAATATTATTATTGATGATTATCACCATTTTTGCCTCTGTAGGGATCATATTCAAATACAAATTTTAACCTTCAGGTCAAGCCTGTGGAAGGCAGAACAGGGAGGAGGATTGGGTAGCAGGTTTGCATATGTCAAGCTGTCATGCATTTCTAACAACTTCAGTCAACCCCACCCCACAGCAAGCTACTGAGCTAACCTGGTCCATCATGACCATCCTTGATAAGAATGAGAAGAGATCAAATAATTAAAAGTTTGTTTAATTTTCTTCCCTTGGAAGTGATGTGTGATGAATTGTTTTTTTTTTTAACTATGTGATTCTTTTATCTACTTCTAGTGTACCTCTGGTAGCATAGTGGTTACGAATCGGGCTGTGAACCGCAAGGTCAGCAGTTCGAAACTACCAGTGGTTCCGCGGGAGAAAGATGAGGCGTTCTGCTCCCGTAAAGATTCATAGCCTCGGAAACCCTGTGCAGGGTCGCCATGAGTCGGAACCGACTCCACGGCACTTAACAACAACAACAACAACAGTATCCCTCAGTACTTCTAGTGATGGTGTTGGAGGAGAATACTGAAAGTGCCATGGGCTGCCAAAAGAACCAACAGACCTGTGTTGGAAGAAGTGCAGCCAGAGTGCTCCTTGGCGGCCAAGATGGCCAAACCTCATTTCTCATACTTTGGACATATTGTCAGGAGGGAACAGTCATTGGAGAAGGATATCATGTTTGGTAAGGTGGAGGGTCAGAGAAAAAGAGGAAGACCCCAGCGAGATGGATTGGCAAAGTGGCAGCATCAATGGGCTCAAGTGTGGCAACAATTGTGAGGTTGGCCCAGGACCGGGCAGTGTTTTTTTCTGTTGTGCATAGGGACGCTATGAGTTGGTACCAACTTGATGGCACCTAACAACAACAGTCTCCCGCACATAAAGTTTATGAATTTTTTTTTAAGTGAACAATATTTAACAGTCTATGAAATTCTCAATAATAGGGAAAAGGAACATCATGTACCAAATATTAAGTAACCCTACACCAGGAGTCACTGTGGATTAACATGCTGGACTGAAAAGTCAACTGAACTGCAAGATTGGTGATTTAAGATCACCAGCTGCTCTTCCGAAACCCTATACAGGGTTGTTATGGGCCTGAACTGACTTGACAGCATTTAACAACAACACTTATGTTATGGAGTCCTGGTGTGGTGTCATAGGATAAGCACTTGATCTCATGGTCGGTTTGAACCACAAGGTTGATGGTTCAAGCCCACCAGCCGGTCCTCAGAAACTCTCTAGAGGGCTGCTGTGTGTCTGAAACAACTTATGTTATGTTATATTAAGCAACCATACTTATAATAATGTTAGAAATTATATAGCTAGCATATCCAACTTAATTAACAGTTGTTGGGAGTGCAATATACTTTTGAGTTTCAAGATGCTTGCATCATCAACAATGAAAATTTAATCCATTTATGGCTAAATTTTCCTTTTGAAAAAAGATTTCATTTACCACTGAACACTCTTTGAATTCTCAAGCAGAATTACTCAACTGTGCTTCAAAATACCATGTCCAGATTTAATAAAGACTAATATGACCAAATTGAAGGTCATTTTAGTGTTGTTTGGAACTAGATGCAAAGTGCTATTAAAATAAAGAACCTGGTGATAAGAGGGCAAGATCAACTTTATTTTAAGACTATATACTATATTTTAAAAGTCAATGTTTAAATGTCTCTTATCCCTTATCACCTTTAGTCTAATTATGCATTTTCTTAATTTCATTAGTTCCTCATTAGCACTGGTCTCAGTGTCACAAAAGCTCAAGACTCTACAACGATGGATGTGAATTTTTTAAATTGTAGCATGCTGAATTCTGTAGTACTTGCGATCATTTTTCAGAGATACTGTGTGATGCTCTAGGATAAGTACTGGGCTGCTAACAAAAGGTTGGTGACTCAAACCAACCAGTTGTTCCTCGGAGACCCTACACTCATAGGATTCTGTCAGTTAGAACTCACTTGACAGTCCTTAATAACTTAATAATAATATTAAAATCCATATATAAGCATTGGTGGTGCTGTAGGATAAGCATTGCATTGTTGCTGTTGTTGTTGTTATGTGCCATTGAGTCGGTTCTGACTCATAGAGACCCTGTACAGGGTTTCTGAGGCTGTAAATCTTTACGGGAGCAGAACGCCTCATCTTTCTCCCGCGGAGCAGCTGATAGTTTCGAACTAACCACAAACTCAATAGTTCAAACACCACTTGATCCTAGGGAGAAAGATGAGGCCTTCTGTTCCCATAAAGATTTATAGCCTTGGAAACCCTATGCAGGGTCACCATGAGTCAGAACTGAATCAAAAAACCATTTAACAACATAACATCTATATATGTTGTTGTTGTTGTTAAGTGCCTTCGAGTTGGTTCTGACCCATAGCGACCCTGTACAAGGTTTCTGAGGCTGTAAATCTTTACGGTAGCAGAACGCCTCATCTTTCTCCCGCGGAGCACTGGTAGTTTCGAACTGCTGGCCTTAAGGTGCGCAGCCTGATTCATAACCACTAGACTACTAGAGCTCCTTAACATCTATATATAAGCCCTTGTATTTATATTATACTGAAATGTGCAATTTACATTTGTATAGTAGAGATAGAATTACTTAGTACTCCACTGAGTTGCCTAATAGTTCATATTCCTGTGAAATGGAATATTTAACATTGATGATCATTGAAGTTCAGTTGTAATAAGAATTTTATCAACACAATTTATTTATTTTTTCTAAAACCTGATACTTATATCAATTATTATGTTTAGTTATGATATGAACAAAGGAGAATATTGAAGGACAATTTCAAAATGGACATAAAGATTTTCAATTATGTTCTTTCATGAATTAACTATGCCAATCGAAGTACTGGTATAATTACTACTTCCAAAATTCCAAATATTTTAAAGAAATTATCACTGAAATGGTCATCCCTGGTTGCATAGTGGATTACAAGTTGGGCTGCTAACTTGTAAGCCGGTCAACAATTAAAATCTACCAGCATCCTCATGGGAGAAAGATGAGGCTTTCAGCTCCCATAAGATTTACAACCTTGGAGACCCTATACAGCATCACTATGAGTCAGAACCAACTCTAATGTACATAACCACTGCCACCACCACTGAAGTACTGAAAGGAGGAACCCAAGCTGCACTGAAGGAATTGGCAAAAACAGGTCTTCAAGAGTTGACAGAATACAAATTGAAATATTTCAACAAATTGATGAGGCACTGGTAACAATCATTTATCTATGCCAAGAATTGTGGTACACAGTTACCTGGCCAACCAATTGGAGGAGAACCATATGTATGCCCATTCCAAAGTAAGGTGACCCAATGGAATGTGGAAGTCATTGAACAATACCGTTACTATCACATGCATGTATTTTTTTGCTGAAGAGAATATAAAAACAATTGTTGTTGTTATGTGCCATGGAGTCAATTCCGACTCAATTGTAGCAGCATATAAACAACAAATTCCAGAAATTCAGTCAGATTCAGAAGAGGACATGGAACTAGGGATATCATTGCTGATGTCAGATAGATTTTGGCTGAAAGCAGAGAATACCAGGAGGGTGTTTACTTTTGTTTTAATGACTATGCAAAGACTTGACTATGTGCATCATGACAAACTATAGATAACATTGAGAAAAATGGGTATTGGCGAACACTTTGTTGTGGAAGTACATAGACAAATAGGCAGCCGTTAGAATAGAACAATGGAGTGCTGAATGCTTTAAAAATAAGTAAAGCTGTGCACCATGATTATATTCTTTCACAATATTTACTCAAACTGTATGCTGAGCAAATTATCTGAGAAGCTGGATTAT
>NW_006408571.1:5730553-5732001 GCF_000296735.1 Chrysochloris asiatica
TATGGTGAGACTTCATCTCTCATACTTCGGACATGCTAACAGGAAGCACCAATCCCTTGAAAAGAACACCATGCTTGTTAGAGTAGAGGGTCAGTCAGCAAAACAGAGGAAGAGCCTCACTAAGATGGATTGGACCGGTGCCAGCAGCAGTGGGTTCAAACTGAACACCAACTGTAAGACTGTTACTGTTGTGCATAGCACTGCTATGAGTCAGAAACAACTGGACACTTCCTAACATCATTGATTATGTTTGAAATATTTTATCAGCATCAGTTAATAAAAGGTGCCTTCTGTGTCTGTAACTGATGGAATACCAATGTTTTACCTCTTTTTTTTAACTTGATGCAAACTAGCGCAGACTGTGTTAGGAAGACTCACAAATTCTGCATTATAAGCTATTTTTTTCCAGCTATGCCCTATTATATATTTATTACTGTACTTGAAATAATTGACACTTTCATTCTTTTTAAATTTCTTTACTTCACACATTTGTACAACTTTTTTAAAAAATTTAAGATTCATGTCATTTAGTTCTGGGGCAGTTTGGGGAAAATCTTTGATGGCGACTATGAAAAGTCATTGACAACTTAACATAAACATAAATACTTGTACAATATAAAGACAGTTCTATTAGACCCTGAACATATTTTCTAAAAGTGAAGTTCACTTTTAATTATATGTAATATCATTTTAGATAAGTACATGTCACAGATAACTTAGTGAAAATAATGAGGTCTTAATAACATGTGACCTCCTTGTAGTTATTTTTAAATGAAATTTTTCTTGCCTCAAAGATGGACGAAAATGTCTAGGTGTCCTTTAAAAGTAATTTGTTTGTATTTTTATTGAACTAAAAACCAGCCCAAATAATAGTTGTTTTCCCTTTCTTTTACTAATAATTTTACAATTACCACCTGCTATGAAAACAAGAAGTACAATGCAAGTTTGGGATTTTATTCTCATTGATAATTTCAGAGAATATGTTGTATAAATTTATTTATATTTTCAGAGACATTGCCAAATTCACCGTATTTAGGATGTGTCTAAATGACAATAAGGATCCCAAAATTCTTTTAAAATCTGGCTTCCATTCATTGCTTGAATTTCTAGCTTTTGTTGCTACTGTTAGGTACCATCGAGTCAGTTACAATGCACAGTGGTCCTATATAGTGTTTCTGAAGCTAGAGATCTTTGTAAACAGAGTTGAAAGTTGCATCTTTCTCCTATAGAGTGCTTGTGGGATTGAATAGCCAACCTTGTGGTTCACAGTCTAGCATTTATCCAGTGGAGCCATCACTTTTATAATAATAAAAACTTGGAAGCCTTGAAATACATCTTGTAATTTTTTTTTTTTTTTTTACTAGATAGTTTTACATTGCAACTTTCTACTTTTATAAAAATCTCAAGTAATTACTAGAATAGTTGGCAAAGGATACTTTATAATATAT
>NW_006408571.1:5733136-5734191 GCF_000296735.1 Chrysochloris asiatica
ATGAGAGACGAAGCTTAGCCATCTTGGCCTCCAAGGAGCACTCTGGCTGCACTTCTTCCAAAACAGATCTATTCTCCCAAATAGTATTTTGTAATCCTAACCCCTGTACTCGTCAAAACTTGTGTGGGAGACTTGCGTCTTTCTTTGACCCATACATCAGAGTGGAAAGGATGCTAATCCTAATTATTTCTGAGTGGTGTTTTATGAAAGTGGTGAACATACCTGGAAACAATCATACACAGGGTGAAGGCATCATGTGAGAATCCTTTCATGAATCAAGGAATACCAAGGAACGACTAAGGCTAAGCTGCTGATAGAGACATGGAAGACTCTTCCCCAGGAGCTGATAAAAAGCATAGTTCTGCCCAAACCCTGATTTTAGATGTCCAGACTCCAGAACGGTGAGAGAATAAATGCCTATTCTTTAAAGCCAGCTAATTTGTGATAATTTTTTTATGGCAGTCTTGGGAGATTAAGACACATATTGACAACCCCTACTAGGCTCTAAACTTCAGGAAGGCAGGATTCACGCATACCTAGTACCAAGCAGCTCTGGTATATATTCAATGAATGCATTCTTATTAAAAGCGTTATTGTGAATGGATATCAATTCAGATACTGGTTTTGGGATTCAGAAATTGGATTAACTTCATGTTTATAGATATTAATTGAAGCCAAAGTGATATAATTGTCATGCATGGATACATACAGTTCAAGGAGTAAATGTAAGTCTCTTCTTTCTAATCCAAAATTCTTAACTATTTCCTGCTTTTTCAGCTCTTAGGCCATATTGATTTCTTGGGATATGTTCTCTGTCTACAAATTAGACATCAACTTCTATATTCCAAAAATAATGTTTTATATCCAGGATTTCGTGGCTTTAAATATATTCAATTTTCAGAACTCTCTTTAAACAAAATAAAGTAGAAATTACAAATAACAATTAGAGACAACACTGAGTTGGTACAGTAGATGGTTGAATATTCTGGATGCAAAGTGCTAACAAAACCTTGGCAAAGATATTCAATATACATAGACTATCAATAAAATAAACA
>NW_006408571.1:5735638-5736479 GCF_000296735.1 Chrysochloris asiatica
ACAGATTCCTCATGAGCACAATTAAGTGTTCCAGAATACTCATACTTTGCAATGTTGTCCATAGTTTATCATGATCCACACAATTGAAAGCCTTTGCGTAGTCAATAAAGCACAGGTAAACATCATTCTGATATTCTCTGCTTTCATCCAAGTTCCATTGGACATCAGCAATGATATCTCTTGTTCCACGGCCTCTTCTGAATCCGGCTTGAAACTCTGGAAGTTCTTTGTCAATGTATGCTTGCAGCCATTTCTGTATTACCTTTAGTAAAACTTTACTCATATGGGATGTCAAAGATATTGTCCAATGATTTCCACATTCCATTGGGCCACCTCTCTTTGGAATGGGCACAAATACAGATCTCTTCCAATCAGTTGGCCAGATAGGTCATCTTAAATCAGAGTGGACAATGTGGTTACTGATAACAACAATATAAAGACATGACTAGGAAAACTACCAGTGAGGTTCTATATTACCCCCTCATTCTGAAATTAAGCACACTCAAGAAATCTTCTAAGCCAGCCACTTTGTGCCTTTATAGCCCCCATTTTTGATAGCCAATGTCTAAATTGCCCATCCCTACCAACCCAGTGCACTGAGAAAACAAGCTTGATTCTTGATCCTTGATATGAAGAATCCTTTCATTTTGGTTGGAATTTTGATTAAATTCATCCATACAAAAAGGTCCAGTTCATCAAATTGTAGCAATTTATATTTGCTGATAGTACTAATCACCTCTATCTTCTTCTGGTTGAGTTCTGGTCAGCTACTCATCCAAGCTATGTCAAATGAATGCTAGTTGCCAGTTTGGGAGTCCAGACACATCCACATCTCTCCACA
>NW_006408571.1:5737668-5748879 GCF_000296735.1 Chrysochloris asiatica
TCTACAACTCATAATTCTCCCTAGCCATAGTCCCAACAATAATTTAAACCATTCCAAAGCTGTCGGACCTGATAAGAGGGTCACGGATCATGTGACATCGAGAAAATTGAAATAGAAAGAGATAGTGAACTTAACAAATTTTGGCTAAAGTAATTTTCTTTTCCAAATTTTACAAAAGACATCATCATTTGAACATAAGATTCAAGCCCCTTCCAGGGTCCATGAAAGAGCCAGTAGAGACCTGTAAACTTCAGATCCTTTAGCTTTATGATAAACATTCCTATGCTTATGTCTTTTGTATTCAAGTTTACTCTCCTTGACATATTCCATTTGTTTCTATTCTGTATTGTGTATGCTCCGTAATTGAATTTATCAAACTGCCAAGTTCTTAACCATTGTACTAGCTGGTACAGTATTTTCTCCAAGACCCTGTTGATTTATTTATTCTGATTTCTCTCCTTTAGGATCTTGTTCACTTTTATAGAGAGAAAGAAGACTATACCCTGAACTCAGAACATTTAGAAGCTTCTATGGAGAGCCTTTTCACCTCTGAGCCAAGGTCAAAACATTTATTGCATTTATATATTAAAATGGCACACTAGCTTATTATCAGTGTACTTGTATGTTTAAGGTCTAACCTTCAGTCTTCTAAAGGGTGTGCATCACTTTTCTAAGGGAATGGAGTTAGAAATTAAAAACAATCACAAGATCAGCTTGATTCTGTTCCGGTGAGCAGTCGTTCCTCTCATTGTCTAAATGCACTTCACTCTCCCACCTGTCTTTGCTCACCTGTGGAGAGCAAGTCTCCCACCCTAACCACACTTATGTGTCTTACCTTTCATCTGTTGCATTTGGACCAATTTCTGGGAACCACTGGTTTAGTCTTTCCTATATTCACTGTGGTAAAAAAAAAAGAGAGAGAGAAAGAGCATGAGCTTCCCAAATAAACGGACTTGAGATTCAATAGTATATCCATGATTTCGTAACTATGGAAATGTTTACATATTGTTTAAGCCTCAACTTCCTCATCTGAAATGGGAAAAGTGCCATCTTCTTCCTGGTGTGGCACTGTGAGTTAATGCACTTGCAAAGCTGTTTGAACTGCAAGGGTGGCGGTTCAAACTCACCAGCTGCTCCTTGGAAACCCTATACAAGGTCGCTATGGGTCAGAACCAACTCGATGGCACTTCACAACAACAACAACTTCAAAAGAGTGTCATGAAGATTAAACGAGCTCAGTTCATGAAAACCCATGATTCTTCTCCAAGTATAAATGCAATTAATATATTTTCAGTTTTTATATCTTTCTGTTCTTTTATGTTTGACTAGCATTTGGCTGGAGTCCTGGTGTGGCACTGCAGAGTAAGCACTGGACATCAGGTTGGTCTGAACTGTAAGGCTGGCTATTCAAATTCTCTAGTCGTTCCTCAGAAACCCTATACAGGGTTTCTATGAGTCAAAACCAACTGGGTGGCACTTAACAACAACAACAGCATTTGGATAGAGAGTGCAGCACTTTTGTAGAGGAAGCACTGGACTTTGAACTAAAATATCAGTAATTAGAGCCTACTAGATGCTCCATGGGAGACTACACACAGGGTCGCTATGATTTGGAAACAACTCCACTACACTTAACAACAACAATAACAAAGTACTTGGATGTTCAGTTCGTGCATATTTATGATATTTCTCCTCAAAAAAATATATTTATGTACCTATCTCTCTGACATTGGCTGTAAATTATATAAAGGCAAAAACTGCATCCTTTTATTTTATATTCCGCCATCCATAATTCCTAACAAAATCTTTAGCACATAGCAAGAATTCAATAAATTCATGTAAACTTTAACTTATTTGGACTGTTGTTATTTTTTATTTTTGTAAATGTTTTATTGTGAATTATGTGATAGTTTACATGGGAGAACATTAGTTTTACATTCACCCTATCGTATGTTATTTCATTGCCCCATGGTTACAATATCCTCATCGTCAACCAACCAAAGGGTATACCCTGCAAGCCTGCTCCCCCCACCCCCCACCCCCGGCCATCGGCAAACAGCCCCTCTCCCTCTCTGGGTTTAGAGTCCCCAGCCGCTCCATCTCTCCACATCATCGTCTCTGCCTCTATCTCTGGTGTCTCTGCTTCTCTGGGTAGGGTCCCACTTTTTGCTCTTCTGCCTTGATGGTCCCAGGGACCTCTGCTCCTAGACAAGAAAAGACAGCCCATAAGGGTAAACCCCTTTCTAAGATTGAAACTCAAAGGGAACACCTGGTGACTGTCCTGGTCAACTTGTGAGTGAAAGTGGGCTAAAAGTAACAATGAAGACATGAGCTGTGTTTGACCATGTTCCATAGACACCTCATGACCTCAGGATGAGAGAGAGAAGAGGAAGGGCTGGCTGGTTTGAAGTTCAGAAAGATGTGTGAACTCCCAAGCCTATGGATACTGACCTAGCTAGAGTTAAAAGTGAAGTGACCAGTTTGTCTGAAGTAGGGGAAGGCATGGAAGAATTTCCAAAGTTACAGACAGTACCCATTTGACCTAACTCAGACGGCTTGCTGACCAGAACTAGATCAGATAAAGATAAAGAAGTTTGATACAGAAAACAAGTAAAGACTGCTACAGTCTGATGAACTAGACCTATGCTTATAGATGTATTTTCCCAAAATTCCAATTGAAAGGGAAGGATTCTTCACATCAAGGATCAAGTTTGTTTCCTCAGTGCATTGGGTAGATAGGAAAGAGCAACTTAGACTTTGGCTATCAAAAATGGGGGGCTCTGAAGTCATGAAGTGTCTGGCTTACAAGTTTCATTAGAGTGCTTAGTGTTAGAATGAAGTGGGTAAGCTAGAATTCTCACTCAATAGTTTTCATCTTATCCAGATGGGTCTGGTGAAAGCAGATGGGGATAGGAATTTATAATTCATTTGTGAGTAATTGTTATCAGGACTAATGGTGATGATCACATCTATAAATGTAGAAGAGGTGTAACTAAAGGAAGGGAGCAATTACTTTGTCATTTCAGGAACCCAGGACCCTAGTACCATCAAGAGGGAAGTGCATGAGTGGAGCATGGGATCCTAACCAGAAAAGTGGTGAGAACAGAGATGGTGACAGAGGAGATGACAAAATGTGCTAGAGCATCTGAGAAAGGCAGTATACCTGGGGGCAGGAGGCTGGCTTGCAAAATGTACCCTTTAGAATTTAAATGAATATATTTTCTTCAGTGTGGTATGTGCACATCAAAAAAAAGGGGGGGGTAGGGGAAAGGAGAATAGCGGTAAAGATTGTTAACTAACAGGGCATGGAGGGGATTGTAATCACTGCAAAGCTTTGTTGAATGTAACTGAGGATCTATGCTGTAAACCTTTACTCAATTCACAATAAGAGTTTAAAAAAAGTAATAGATCCATAAAAAAATACAGGACACTAACCAACAGAGTCAAAATGGATGAAAAACTTTAAGGAAATTCTTTAAGACAGGATGAAAATGAAACTGTTGATGAGCAAATGGAATCCAAAGACTCAAAACGCAAACACAGGTAAAAATTCACACACTTACTTCTCCAGTTCATAAATTGCTCCCACTTCACTACCCTCCCATCCCCACTTATAGAGATCATTTACTATTTACACTGTTTTAGGCCAGGAGGCCTTGCAAGTGTTAGCAGAATAATTAATGAAAATATTCTATTTTTATAAAAAGCGAATTGAAAAAGTTCATGAAGAAATATAATTAAAAGATAATGGAGTTTCTCCAAACTAACTCTTTAGTGGATGCGGATAGCTTTTCCAATACTCACTATTAATGATTCATATGTATTATAAATTATAAATTAAAATTGAGAGTTTTAAAATCCTGAATAAAAAAATGAGACTACAAAATCAAAACTTTTATTTTATTGTTTGTTTGGGATTCACTCAGGAAAAATGCCAGTTGACTTCTGCAATGTGTAAGCTAATCACTAAAAAAAGAAAGAAAAAAACCCCAAACCAATATGATCTTTGTCGAACACTTTTATTGTCCCCTTCCATCTTATAAAAGTTAATATATTATGGTATGTGAAACAATCAACAATAATACAATTTCACCAAAGGATACTGGACTAGTTAATGGATAAGAATGTAGGTTCTAAGAGAAAGTAAGAGCAAAAGTACAGTATTTTTGTGCCATTTGATGCTGTCCAAATGGGAATCTTAGAGAATACTATGAACTATAAAATCAGAAGTATATTCAGTATCTCATTCCCCAGGTGCCTAATCAGTTTTTTGTTTCAATTCAGAAGAACAGAACCTCTCCGTAAACTTAAAGGAATTGGGATTTATGCAGGTAGTGTGCTTGTCATCTCAACTTTTAGGGTGAACACAATCTCTTACTAACACACAGTGTGGAGAACTGATGGCTTGAGGTTAATTCCTGCAAAGTGATGTAACAATAATTGCAGATATCCTCTTCCTGTACACACACACACAGAGACAGACACACACATGCACACAGTGTACTCACAACTCCAAACCTTGAGCTGCTTTTGTAAGGGCAGAAAGAGAAAAGGAAGAAAAATATGTCTCCAATAGTAGGTCATCTTAATGTGTTTTTAGATATGAAATGAAGGTACAGCTCTTAATACATCTGCCACACACATGGATTCTATAATAATACATTATTCTACTTTATTCCATTATGTGTCCTTCATTCACTATTCACTATTTCAATTTAAAATTGCTTTGTGTGGCTTATAAAGAATCCACTTTGCGATTCTATTTTTACTATATCTTACTCCACTTGTAAGTGGCATGGCAGACTTACATTTAGCATTGTTGGGTTCACATTAAAAAAAAAAAAAAAAAAATCACTTACTGGGGACACTCTTTCTTTCATAAGTTTTCTGCTGCCCCAGATACCTTGGTCTGGAGTCTATCCCTTCCCTCTAGGATTTTGAAATTGTAAATATGTTTTCTCTATCAGATTTCTGTTTTGTCTTGTTTAATTTCTGTGGAGTGGAGAGACAGATGAAGGGCCAATTTGTTCTTAGCATAAAATATTTCTCAAACAGATTTTTAGATTTGTTAACATGTTTGTGTTTGTGTGTGTGGCTCACATGCTTTCTCATGCTGACAATATCTCAGTCTATTATTCCTACTCTATAAGTAACTGAAAGTCTTGTGCTACATGGAGTAGATCTGAGAGCAGGAAACCCTGCTCTTCACTTTAAAACTTCCCCGACAGATAGCATATTAAAGAGAAATAGCTTCCAGTTACATCCCAGGATTCATCTTATTACATGCAGAGCATTGCTTCTTTTTTTAACAGTAACCAAGGCTGATATCAGAGTCCTGGTGCGCTGCTGTAGGTTAATGCACTGGACTGCAAAGTCGGCTTGAATCGCAAGGTTAGCGGTTCAAGCTCACCAGCTACTCTTTGGATACCCTATACAGGATCACTATGGGTCGGAACCGACTCGACAGTGCTTAACAACAACAAGGATAATACATTTTCTTCCCATGTTCTGAAACATTATCACCACAACTTCGTATTAGTATGGAATTTTGTCCTAACACAAATCCCCTTGCAGATGAATCTCTTATTATACAGTTGAGTGTAACTCTAACTCATATCTAATGGTTTCTTTTTGTGAGCTCAATTTTCTAGTTATTATTGATTGCCCACGCTTTGCACATAACGCTCATAACAAAGAATGCTTGGTCAGATAATTATGGTACTAGATGCTGGAAAATGTGGCAACACAATTAGCTTGAAAGAAAGTTAGTGTAATTTCCTACCTCAATTCATTACAAGCCCTATGGGATTCCCTATGGAAGCATGAAGGGTCAGCCTCAGCAGGTGTAAGAATAATTCTAATACCATAATTGCTTTTATATTAGTTGTCATCACTACAGAAAGGTGGTTAAGAATTAAGTGCACTCTTCATCAAAATGATTAGGCCATTAACTGTGCAATCTCTTTTTTGGAGCTCATTTTTATGATTATCAGATAGTTCAATTCTTTTTCTACTTCTGGAGACATTTAAGTTAAGAGCCTTTCCCACCTCTAAAAACCAAGCAAAATAAAGTGATTCCTACTTTCATTTTAATTAATTAAAATGATAAAACCTTGATTATTTTTTTTTCTGGGTATTTCAAATACATTTGGGAATAATGAATCACACCATATAAACAAAACATGTTTTTCAGGAATCACTGTAATTTAATTTCATGAACAGAGTAAAGCAAATTATACTGTTCTTATGGTAATGGTCAATGATCTTTTAAAAGAAAATAAAAAACTACTGAATGCAGTGTTCCCAGGAGACACACATGAATTTAAAATCAATTGAAGTTTAAAAGGCATTATCTGGTTTAAAAAGTTTAGATAACTAAAATTTTACCATACTTTATAGTTTCTTATGTGGCACTGTGTGTTAATGTGCCAGACTACAAAGCCATTTGAACTGCAAGGTTGGTGGTTCAAGCTCACCAGCTGCTCCTTCGAAACCCTATAGAGGATCGCTTTGGGTTGGAACTGACTTGACGGCTCTTAACAACACATTGTTTTATATTTTGTTCCTCTATTCAAAGGCACACTAATGTCAATTTTTTTTTTTTCTTTTCCTTTCGTATCATTTCAACATAGGGATGAGTTTCACTTAAAAAACACAACAATAATTTATCTGTATACATTGAAATCAATTTTAATTGGTTTTCATCTGTGTGAAAAATCAAAATGCAATTATTATTTTTTCATTGGATTTTAGTGCCTTTAGTATTGAGTGAATACATTTATATTCAGTTGCTGAATTTGGTAAGATTGCACATTTCATTTCAGAGCTTTCTATTTGATGTTGGGTTGAAACAAAGCTTATTAAATCACAATGCCTGCTTGCTCAATGACTCTCAGTGAGGATAAATGCCATGCATATCTGCTAAATGTACTACATTTGTAAGAATGTTTTTTCCCTTTCTTTTCTTTGCAGGATTATTTCTGCTTTGTGTGATATTAAATATAGGAGCTTGATTTATGTCTCATGTGGTGAGAAAGTTTTCAGGATTTTAGACTCTCACTGATTGCTGGTTTAAATGGTAAAATAATAATATAGTTCTTCTACATTCTTCAGAAAATTCTAATTTTAGATAAGAGGGAGTCACAAGTGCTTTGTAGTGCTATCATAGAATGTGGTTAACCTTCCATGAACCAAAGGTCTGGGATCCCAGTAGGTATGATAATAGAAGCAGTTATATATTTAGCAATTCCCACCCCATTTAATCTTTCCTTCTTTCTGTCTACATTTTTTATTTTCTGCCAATACACAAATGAGTATAGTAGAAAAAAGAATACTGAATTCTCTGGCTTGGTTGATGCATTACTAAGTGGGTAGCAGAATTAATCTGAAAATTTAACCTTAATGCTACTTCTTATTTAAATTGTAACACATTTATATATAATAGTTTGTAGAATAATGATTCTCCTGGGATCTCAGAATTCAATCTGAAACTTTTAAACTGAGAATGTATAATAGTAAGGAATGCATTTCAATGACAGCTACAATCTGTGCAGTTGTTATCACTAGCTACTTCCAGATTACACTTGTAAGAGAGTGGGGAGTCATTAGCGTCCCTGGGTGGTGCATATGGTTGATATAGTTGGCTGCTAACTGAAAGATTGGCAGCTGCAATTCACTCAGAGGCACCTGGGAAGAAAAGCTTGGCAATGTAATTCAAAATCAGGCATTACAAACCCTATGGAGCACGGTTCCACACTGACACACGTGGGATAGCTAAGAGTTGAATCTATTCAATGTCAAGTGGTATGTAGGAATAATCTATTACAATCTGTTTTTGAGAAAATGTTTAAACAGTAAAGTAGCTGCAGAGTTTAGGCAAGACATATAGATTTTGAGAAGTGGGTAGCTAGATCTCTATAAATCTATTCTTAGTTTATTCATGATTAATATCATGGGGGTTAACTATGTGCTATAAAAATTAACTAGCAACTACTAAAGCTGAGGGGAAAGTTTGTTTCCCAAACTACTGATTCCTGGGTGATTATCCCTTAGTTTTTAGAAACAGACCTTCCTATAGTTTACCACAAACATACGGAATCCAAATCTACAGGGCTGAAGCTCAGAAATCTCAGTTACCAACAAGAAGAAGAAGAAAATTAAAACATTATTCTTACATGATTTTTGAGATACTGTTATAAAATCAATGGATACCAAATTAGCCATATCAACAGAGAGATTAATTTAGCAAATTTAGAAGTCATAATTAGGATCAAAATTCGATACTCTTTGGAAGCACAAACTGAATCTTAGGTTCCATAAAATTAGGAGATTAGGTAGCACATTAGAAAGAACAAAATGAAGACACAACTGTAAGTTAACGCCAGGATCAGGACCATAATTGTATATGTCCTCTCAAAGAACATACATATTTTGCAATGTCAAGATTTTGTCAAAATTGTTTATCACATTAATAATCCTTTGTAATGGTATGGTGATGTGTTGTTTATATATACTTTGGTTGTTGTTGTTGTCAGGTGCCATCGAGTCAGAACCGACTCATAGCGACCCCATGCACAGCAGAACAAAACAATGTCCGATCCTGGGCCAACCTCACTACCGCCGCCACACTTGATGCCATCAATGATGCCACCTGGCTGATCCATCTCGTTAGGGGTCTTCCTCTTTTTCTCTGACCCTCCACCTTACCCAGCATGACATCCTTCTCCAGTGACTGTTCTCTCCGGACAATGTGTCAAAGTATGAAAGACGAAGCCTAGTCATCTTGGCCTTCAAGGAACACTCTGGTTGCACTTCTTCCAAAACAGATCTATTGGTTCTTTTGGCAGTCCATGGCACTTTCAGTATTCTCCAACACCACAACTCAAAAGCATCAATTCTTCTACTATCTTCCTTATTCACTGTCCAGCTTTCGCATCCATATGAGGTTATTGAAAATACCATGGCCTGGGTCAGGCACACCTTAGTCCTCATATACTTTGTTACATGGTATCTAATTGGGTTTTCAAAACAGTACAAGATAAGCAGGCTATGCGCTGGACGGCAAGGTTGGTTTGAATTGCAAAGTTGGTGGTCCAAGTTCACCAATGCTCTTTGGAAACCCTATACAGGGGCGCTATGGGTCAGAACCTACTTGAGAGTCAGAGTTCGTCTCAAGATACACAGAACTGGAGTTAGGGTCTGGATCTAGTTTATCAGTTACTGAGTTACAGAGGTGGAGCTAAGACATTAGAAAACTGTGTTGTTGGTCATGCCTCATATGTCATGTCTCATTATTTTAGAATGAGAGAGAAAAACATAATGCATTTATGGGATTTAAAATAAAGCTTTGCCATTTCAAGGTGGAACTTCACATATCTGGATAATACATGAAGTGAATTCCTCACGGCTCAAAGGATTATTTAAGATAACAATGCTACATTAAATGTATAGGTTGAGAGGGAAGATACAGATTATTTAGTCCATTTCCTTTATTTTATAAATAAAGATCTTGAGTCACAGATGAATGTGAATGCTTAAAAATGTATTAAAAGAAATAGATACTTTATAAGAACAGCTTATAAATGTGACAGCATTTCTTAGGAGGGGAGACCAAATACTTAAGGACTGTAATCAAAATACTGTCTTCATACTAAAGGTCATCAAATTCTAGCAATGTAAAAATTTTACATGAGGATGTTGAAAGGCAAATGTGCCATGTATTTAATGAAATGAAATTATGGAAGAAATTTGTAAATATTGACTCAGTTTGGTCTGAAGAGTCTGGCTAAAATCTGCTGGTTCCAGATCTTTGCACATTTCATTGTAATATTTGACTTTGTCTTCTCTAGCTGACCTTTGAAATCTTCTGTTCAGCTCTTGTACCTCATCATTTCTTCAATTTGTTTTAGCATCTCTATACTGGAGAGCAAGTGTCACTGTCTCTTCTGACATTCATTTTGATCTTTTGCTTCTTTATTGTCTTCTTAAGGACTTTTTGCTTTCTTCATGTATGATGTTCTAGATGTCATCCCACAACTCTTCTGGTCTTCTGTCTTTAATGTCTAACGTATCAAATCTGTTCCTCAAATGATCTCTAAATTCAGGTAAGATATATTCAAGATTATATTTTGGCTCTAGTGTACTTGTTTTCATTTTCTTCAGCTTCAGTCAGAATTTGCATATGATCAATTGATAGTCTATTCCACAATCTGTCCCTGGTCTTGTTTTGGCTGATGATATGGAGCTTTTCCACCATCTCTTTCCACAGACATACTCAATTTGATTTCTGTGTATTCCATCTGGCAAGGTCCATGTGTATAATCATCTCTTATGCTGTCTAAAGGTATTTGAAATGAACAAATCATTGGTTTTCCAGATTTCTATCATGCAATCTCCACCATCATTTCTATCACCAAGGCCATATTTTCCAACTACCGAATCTTCCTCTTTGTTCCCAACCTTTGCATTCCAATCACCACTAATGATCACTATATCTTGATGTATGTTTGATCAATTTCAGATTGAAGACGTTGGTAGAATTCTTCTATTTCATCCAAACTGGTTTTAGTAGTTGGTGAGTAAACTTGAATAATAGTGGTATTAACTGGGCTTCCCTATTTGGTGCCATCAAGTCGGTGCCAACCATAGAGACATTATGTACAGCAGAATGAAACACTGCTTGATCCTGGGCCAGTCTAACTATTGTTGCCATGCTTTTAGCCCATTGATGCTGCCACTTTGTCAATCCATCTCGCTGGGGGGTCTTCCTCTTTTTCTCTGACCATCCACCCTACCAAACGTGATATCCTTCTCCAGCAACTGGTCCCTCTGGACAATATGTCTGAAGTATGAGAGACGAAGTTTGGCCATCCTGGTCTCCAAGGAGCACTCTGGCTGCACTTCTTCCAACACAGAACTGTTGGTTCTTTTGGCAGCCCATGGCAGTTTCAATATTCTCCACCAACTCTATAACTCAAAAGCACCAATTCTTCTATGGTCTCCTTATTCACTGTCCAGCATTCGCATGCATATGAGATTATTGAAAATACTGTATCTTGGGAAAGGCGCACCTTAGTCCTCAAGCTGACATCTTTGCTCTTCAACACTTTAAAACAGTCTTATGCAGAAGATTTACCTAATGCAGTATGTTATTTGATTTCTTGACTGTTGCTTCCGTGAGTGTTGATAGTTGATCCAAGAAGAATGAAGTCC
>NW_006408571.1:5749919-5761947 GCF_000296735.1 Chrysochloris asiatica
ATGGCATCAGGATTGGAGGAAGACTCATTAACAACCTGCGATATTCAGATGATACAACCTTGCTTGCTGAAAGTGAAGAGAACTTAAAACATGTACTGATGAAGATCAAAGAGCACAACCTTTGGTATGAATTACATCTCAATGTAAAGAAAACAAAAATCCAAACCACTGGACCAATAAACAACATTCTTATCAACTGAGAAAAGATTGACGTTATCAAGGACTTCATCCTCTTGGATCAACTATCAATACTCACGGAAGTAGCATTCAAGAAATCAAGCAACATATTGAATTAGGTAAATCTTCTGCATGAGACCTTTTTAAAGTGTTGAAGAGCAAAAATGTCAGCTTGACGACTAAGGTGAACCTGACCCAAGCATGCTATTTTCAATAACCTCATATGCATGTGAAATCTGGATGGTGAATAAGGAGACTGTAGAAGAATTGATGCTTTTGAGTTATGGTGTTGGAAGAGAATATTGAAGGTGCCATGAGCTGCCAAAGGAACCAATAGATCGGTTTTGGAAGAAGTGCAGCCAGAGTGCTCCTTGGAGGCCAAGATGGCCAATCTTCGTCTCTCATACTTCAGACATATTGTCCGGAGGGACCAGTTGCTGGAAAAGGATATCATATTTGATAGGGTGGATGGTCAGAGAAAAAGAGGAAGACCCCAATGAAATGGATTGGCCAAGTGGCAGCATTGATGGACTCAAGTGTGGCAACAGTAATGAAATTGGCCCAGAATCAGGTAGTGTTTTGTTCTGCTGTGCATAAGGTCGCTATGGGTTGGTACTGACTCGATGGCACCTAACAACAACAACAACAACCTAGGGGCATGGATATTATCCTATCAAAGACAGCATTGTACCTCATGACTGATTTTGATAAGTTCTTTTTGACAATGAATGCAACACCATTCCTCTTCAATTTGTCATTCCGGCATAGTAAGCCCTGTGATTGTTATATTCAGAATTGCCAATACCAGTCCATTTCACCTCATGAATGCCTAAGAGATTGATGTTTATGCATTCCATTTCATTTTTGACAATTTCCAATTTTCCTAGATTCATACTTCATACATTCCATGCTCTGATTATTATTGGGTGTTTACAGCTGTTTTTCTTCATTTTGAATTGTGTCCCATCAGTGAGTGAAGGTCCTGTGGGCTTTACTCCCACATGCTGTACTCAATTTGCGTTATCACAGTACTCTGCTATGAGGAGGCAGCTCTTCCCCAGTTACATTTGGGTGCCTTCCAACCTGATGGGCTCATTTTACTGCTCTATATCTGACAGTGTTTCTCTGCTATTCATAAGGTTTTCAGTGACTAAATATTTGGAAGTAGTCATCACTCCTTCTTCCTAGTCTGTATTTGTGTGAAAGCTCATCTGAAACTTGTCCACTATGTGTGACCCTGCTTCTATTTAAATATTTCTGCTGGAATTGGTAAAAAAAAACAAGGCACCAGTAAATGATGGAATAAAAATTGAAATCTTCCAAAAAGTGAGGTGGTATTGTAGGCACTAACTCATCTATGCCAAGAAATTAGGAAGACAACTATCTGGCTAACTGATTGGAAGAGATCCATATCTGTGCCCATTCCAAAGAGAGGTGACCCAATGGAATGCGGAAATCATCGGACAATATCTTTGATATCCCATGTGAGTAAAGTTTTACTAAAGGTAATACAGAAATGGCTGCAAGCATACATTGACAGAGAACTTCCAGAGGTTCAAGTCAGATTCAGAAGAGGCTGTGGAATGATGGATATCATTGCTGATGGATCTTGTCTAAAAGCAGAGAATACTAGAAAGATGTTTATTATGCTTTATTAATTATGCAATGGCCTTTGATTGTGTGAATCATGACAAGCTATTGATAACATTGTCAAGTATGAATATTCTGAAACACTTGATTGTGCTTATGAGGAATTTGTACATGGACCAAGAGACAGTTGTTCGAACAGAACATGGGAACACTGGATGGTTTAAAATTAATAAAGGTGTGCAACAGGATTGTATTATTTCACCATACTTATTCAACCTGCATGCTGAGCAAATAATCTGAAACCTGGGTTATATGAAGGAAAACGTGGCATCAGGATTGGAGGAAGACTCATTTACAACTTGTGATATGCAGACGATACAGCCTTGCTTGCTGAAAGTGAAGAGGACTTAAAATACTTACTGATGGTGATAAAAGACCACAGCATTTGGTGTGGATTGGATTTCAATGTAAAGAAAACAAAAATCCACACTACTGGACCAGTAAACAACATTCTGATCATTGGCGAAAACAATAAAGTTGTCAAGGACTTCATTCTTCTTGTATCCATCATCAACACTCATGGAAGCAGCAGTTAAGAAATCAAACGACTTATTGCATTAGGAAAATCTGCTGCACAAGACCTTTTTATAGTGTTGAAGAGCAAAGATGTCAGCTTGAATAGCATGGTGCACCTGATCCAAGCCATGATATTTTCAATAACCTCACATGCATGGGAAAGCTGGACAGTGAATAAGGAAGACCGTAGAAGAAGTGCAGCAAGAATGTTCCTTTGGCGCTAGGATGGCTAAACTTCGTCTCTCATACTTTGGACATATTGTCAGGAAGGAGCAGTAGCTGGAGAAGGATAGCATGTTGGTAAGGTGGAGGGTCAGAGAAAAAGAGGAAGACCCCCAGCGAGATGGATTGGCAAAGTGGCAGCATCATTGGGTTCAAGGGTGGCAAAAATTGTGAAGTTGGCCCAAGATCGAGCAGTGTTTTGTTCTGTTGTGCGTAGGGTTGCTATGAGTTAATACTAACTCGATGGCACCTAACAATGATAATAATAATAATAATAAAAAACTTCTGCTGGGAAATAAGCTTCTTCTGTCTTCCCAGCAAGGTTTAGAAGAGAGTCTCTCCCCTTCATTGAAATGAAGAAGGAAGTGTATATGCTCTGAAGTTGTAACTAAAAGGAGAGGCAGTATGGGTATGAAACTAACACTTCTGAAGGTCAAGAAGAAAGATGGAGAACTGTTTATATATTTGATGAAACAGTGTTGGCTCTAAAACAAATGCACACCAATGGATGTCCTCTCTCTACCTATATAAATCTATCAATTCCATTTATTTTTTCAACACTTGGATCTGTTTTTCAACTGTTTTTGTTGCTTGCAAATGAATGCCTCTTAAACTGATAAAACATTTTAAAATCTGAAGTTGCAACATATGCAGTTATCATATGCTGCATTTTCGTTTGAGTTTTTATTCACTGATGTAAATATTACAAACCCTGAGGCTATATAAGTGTATTCATTTACAAATCAAACAAATAAATAATATCTGGGTATGAGAAAAGCCTTAACAACATTGTTGTGAAATTCTCCTAGTACTATCATGAGAAATAAATGTTAATGCTTTTTAATTGCTTTATAGTTTATACTATTGATATGCAGTATCCTGAGCAGTTTTAAAGATGAGAACAGACAAATAATTCCTAAACAAATAAACCCACATCGCTGTGTATCAGTCTTACCTGTTGCCCTCAAGTCAATCCCAATTCATGATGACCCCGTATGTGTCAGAGTAGAACTGGGCTCCATAGAATTTTCAATGGAGGTTTTTTCAGAAGCAGATCAGAAGCCTTTCTTTCAAGGTGGTTCTGTGTAGGATCAAACCTCCAATCTTTCAGTTAGTACAACTAGTACCACCCAGGGACTCCCATCATTTTTTACTCCAAAGCAGTGCTCTTTCCCTTTCCCTCCCTCTCACGTCTCTCTGCATATAGATACAGATAGATGTCCTACTTACTTTCTTAGGGAATGATTCGATTAATCTAATTTTTTTTTATTTGGGATCATAGTATATGCAAAAGTTTGCAAATTGTTTAATTTGTAGAGAACTTGCCTTTACAAGGTAGTTGGAAAAGTTAATAGAAATGGACAGTCTAGGTCACTGACACCAACTTATATTTTTGAAGTCACTTGTTGCTGCTATTATGTTGTGTAGATTTGGTTTTGAGTCATAGAGATGCCCTTGTACAACAGAAGGAAATACTATCTAGTACTGTACCATCCTCACAATTGTTACTAAGTTTGAATCCATTGTTGTAGCTCCTGTGTCAACCTGTCTTCTTGAGAGTCTTCCTCTCATTGACTTTCAGCTTTACCAAGCCTGATGTACTTCTTTCAGCCGTGATCCCTCATGATCACATATACAAAGTAGATGAGATTAAGTCTCACCATCGGTGCCTCTAAGGCACATGCTTCCAAGACACATTAACTATGTCTTATGGATTTCCATGGTATATTTAATATTCTTTAGCAACACTGTAACTCAAATGCAATGGTTATTTGCCTTCCTTGTGCATTGTTCAACTTTTGCATACATGTGAAATTATAAAAAATACTATAACTTGGATCAGGTACAACTAAGTATTCAAAGTGACATTTTTGTTTGGTAACACTTCAACGAGCTCTTTTGCAGGGAATTTGCACAATATAAGATATTTGATTACATGGGCATTGATTGTAGATCCAGGTAAAATGAAATCCTTGATAATTCAATGTTTTCTTCTTTTATCAAGATGGTTCTTATTGGCCCTGTTGTGAAATTTTTTTCTTTATGGTGAAGTGTGATACATACTAAAGACTCTCAGTAAGTGTTTCAAATATGTGTTGTTTCAGTAAGCAAGGTTGTATCATCTGCACATCTCAATTTGTTAATGAGTTCCTCCACACCTGAAGTTGTGGTCTTTATATATTGCAGATTTCAAATTATTTACCCAACATAAAAATTGACTAAGTATGGTTAAATGATCCAACTGGACTCACACTTTTCTTTATTTTACTCCTTGTTCTATTTGAGCGACTGATTTTTGGTCTACCTACAAGTTCCACATGAGCATAGCTCAGTGTTTCAGAATTCCCATTCTTCCATAGTTTTTCTGTGACCCACACAGTTGAATGCCTTGCATAGTCAATGAAGCACCAGTAAGTATCTTTCTGGTAGTCTCTGTTTTTAGGCAAGAACCATCTGACATCAGCAATGATATCCCTCATTCCATGTTGTCTTCTAAATCCCATTTGAATTTCTGACAGCTCCTTCTTGACTCATTCTTGAAATTGATTTTTAATTATCTTTACAAAATTTCATTTGTGTGTTATATTAATGAAATTTTCAGAAAATTTCTGCATTCTATTTAATTCCTGTCTTAGGAATGGGCAAACATATGGAATATCTTCCAATATCTTGGCCAGACATCTATTTTCCAAATTTCTTGGGTTACAAAAAAATGAGCACAAACAGCACTTCATTTATTTGTTGAAACATTTCAACTGGTATTCTTTTGATTCCTAAAATCTTGCTTTTTTCCAATGCCTTCAATGCTGCTTAAACTTCTTATTTCAGTACCATCAGTTCTTGTTCATATGGCACCTCTTGAAATGACTAAATCTTAACCAACTCTTATTGGTACAGTGATTCTGTATTCCTTCCATTTTCTTTTGACATATCCCGTGTCATTCACTGGATTTTGCCCATTGAGTCCTTCAATATTTCAAGTTGAGGATTCAATTTTTTCTTTAGTTATTTCAGCTTGAGACATGCATATTGTGTTCTTCCCTATTGGTTTTCTAACACCACATCTTTGCCCATTTCATTATACTTTACTTTGTCTTTTTTGAGACTACCTTAGAAATCTTCTGTTTAGATTTTACTTCAGATTTTCTGCCTTCCACTTTAGCTATTCTATATTGAAGAGCAAGTTTCAAAGTCTTCTGACATTCATTTTGATCTTTTTTTTTCTTTCTGTCCTTTAAAGTACTTTCTATTTTCTTCACATATGATTTCCTTGATGACATCCTACAACTCAATTTGTCTTAGGTTATTAGTGTTCAATGTATTAAGTATATTCTTGAGATAGATGGTCCTATGTTTAGGTGGGATATACTCAAGTTTGTATTTTGATGCTTGTAGACTTGTTTTAAGTTTCTTCTGCTTCAACTTGAACTTGTATACAGGAAATGGATGTTCTATTCCACAGTTTGTCCCTGGCCTTGTTCTGTCTGATGATATTGAGTTTCTCCATGTGTATAGTTAATTTGGTTCCTGTATATAGTCACCATTTATGTTGGAAATAAAAATATTTACAATTAATAGGCTATTGATCAACACTAGATCCTTCTTTGTTTCTAACTTTCATATTTTAATCATCTGTAATTATTAATGCAACTCGACTGCATGTTTGATCAATTCCAGGCTACATAAGTAGTTAATAATCATCAACTTCTTCATCTTTGGAATTATTAGTTGTTCTGTTAATCAGAATAATAGTCATATTAAGTGGTTTTTATTATAAACATCTGTCTATTAACCTACACTGATGGCACTGTTCTTTTTAATAGATCTTGAAATGTGTTCTTTGATGAATTAGACACCATTTCTCTTCAATTGGTCACTTAACTCAGCTGATGTTGTAAAGCAATACTTTAGTCTGTTTAAGAGTTTTTATGGGGGTATTCATGGAACAGATTGATGCTTGGAACATGTGGTATTTCTCATACTTCAACTCTATCTCATCCCTTGACTGATAACTATGATTTTCATGGCAGTTGTTGTTGTGAGGTGCCATCGAGTTGGTATCGACTCATAGCAACCATATGCACAGCAGAACAAAACACTGCTTGATCCTGAACCAACATAATCATTGTTGCCATGCTTGATTCCATTGATGCTGCCACTTTCCAATCCATCTCACTGGGGGGTGGGGCTTCCTCTTTTTCTCTGACTCTCCACCTTACCAATCACGATGTCCTTCTCCCATGACTGGTCCTTCCTGACCATATGTCTGAAGTATGAGAGACGAGGTATGGCCATCTTGGCTTCCAAGGAGCACTCTGGCTGCACTTCGTCCAACACAGATCTGTTGGTTCTTTTGGAAGCCCATGGCACTTTCAATATACTCCTCCAACACCCTAACTCAAAAACATCAATTCTTCCACAGTCTTCCTTATTCACTGTCCAGCTTTTGCATGAATATGAGGTTACTGAAAATAACCATGACTTGGGTCAGGCGGACCGTACCATTCAAGCTGACATCTTTGCTCTTCAACACTTTAAAAAGGTCTTATGCAACAGAGTTGCCTAATGCAATATATCATTTGATTTCATGACTGCTGCTTCCATGAGTGTTTAGATCCAAGAAGAATGAAGTCCTTGACAACTTCAATCTTTTTTCCATTGGTAAGAATGTTGTTCATTAGTCCAGTGGTTTTGATTTTTGTTTTCTTTACATTGAGATGCAATCTATACTGAAGGCTGTGCTCTTTGATCTTCATCAGTAAATGTTTTAAGTCCTCTTCACTTTCAACAAGCAAGGTTGTATCATCTGCATGTCACAGGTTGTTAATGAGTCTTCCTCCAATCCTGATGCCACCTTTTTCTTCATATAACCCAGCTTCTTGGATTTTTAGCTCAGCATACATATTGAATAAGTATGGTGATAAAATACAACTCTATTGCACACCTTTCTTAATTTTAAACCATTCAGTGTTCCCATGTTCTGTTTGAACAACTGCCTCTTGGTCCTTGCACAGATTCCTCATGAGCATAAGTTAAATGTTCTGGAATACTCATATTTCGCAATGTTGTCCATAGCTTGTTATGGTTCACACAATCAAAAGCCTTTTTGTAGTCAATAAAGCACAGGTAAACATCTTTCTGATATTCTCTGCTTTCAGCCAAGATCCATCGGACATCAGCAATGATGTCCTTCATTCCATGGCCTCTTCTGAATCTGGCTTGAACCTCTGGAAGTTCTCTGTCAATGTATGCTAGCAGCTATTTCTGTAAGAGGGTTTATATGGTTTGAAATGTGGGTTCACCCTTACAACTTAGTAGCAGGTATTACCAACCCTCCATGGAAAACTTTCATTTTTGTCTTACAAATCTAGATGTCCTAGTTATTAATGTGATCCCTAAGAATAGCTAAGAAGCATTTCTGAGTTCTTTCAGGTCTCTCTCCTTTCCCAGCTAAGTGTTTAGCTACTCTCTTTCAACAACTTATTTTATTGTGGTCCATTATCACAGCATATCCCAGGATTTTGTCTACCCTAGATTTTGACACCCTTTGTCATACTTGAAAAGTGATGGTGGTTTTGGTGCTCTTAAAAGCATTATTGAAGTCCTGGTGTGGCACTGTGGGTTAATGCGCTGGACTGCCAAGTCGCTTGAGTTGCAAGATCGGGGGTTCAAGCTCACCAGTCACTCTTTGGAAACCCTATACAGGGTCAGTATGGGTCAGAATTGATTCAACGACATTTAACAATTGTCTCAGTGTTTTTGAATGAGGTTTAGAGCAGCACTCTGAGAAGAGGGGGCAGAGGGGAATACATCCTAAGAAAAAGAAAATTAAAACATATGAATTAGATTAAAGGTCAATATGTGAAATAATTACAAGAGCTATCTTTTCTTTGTTTGTTATAATATAAGTTTTGAAAACTTTTTAATGTGAATTGGGTGAAGGTTTACATTTAAGATCATCCACTCTGCATGCAGCAGACTATACACTTTATTTCATCTCGATGATTATAACCCCCTCTGTGCAACTATATCTATCCTACTTTCTGCCTGTGGCTCCCCATTTACATCTTATATTTCACACATTTACATCTTATATTTCACAAAAGAACAAGGCAAGAATAAAACTATATATATATATATATTTACATATCTAAAGTGCACATTCGGCTAGCCAGCCTCCTGCCCACAGGCACACAGCCTTCATTTCTGCTGTTGCCACTTTTCTAGGTAGGGATCTCACACTCCACTCATGCTCTAAAGTTTACAAGGCAGATAATCAGTTTTATATTCAACAAATCATATACTTTGTTTCATTACAATGATTATAATCCCATCCATGTACCATCAATTAACAATATTTCACTTTCATTTTAGCCCCTCTAAAAAAACACTTGATGGACTCGAGTGTGGCAGCGGTAGTGAGGTTGGCCCAGGATCGGACATTGTTTCGTTCTGCTGTGCATGGGGTCGCTATGAGTTGGTTCCGACTTGATGGCACCTGACAACAACAACAACAACAACAAAAACACTTAGGCATTTGTAATAATTTAAACCACCAAAGGGCACATTCTGCAAGCTTGCCTCCTGGCTGCTAGTTCTCAGTCCCTCTTTTTCCATGAATCTAGAGTCCTCAGCTGCTTCCTCTCTCCATGCCCCCATTTCTGCCTCTATCTCTGATGTCTCTGCTTCTCTGGATAGGGTCCCGCATTCCGCTTGTGCTCTTCTCTCTTGATGATCCTAGGAGCCTCTGTTTATGGACTGTAAGATTAACTACTCCCCCATTTTTGTTACAAAATTCTAACTTTACAATGATGACAGTTGCAATTAGTCATGATAATAATTACTCACTATTGAATCATGAGAATCTTATCCCCATCTCTTTTTACCAGACTCATCTAGACAAGATGAAAAGTATTCAGTGGGGACTTTATTTCCCCCTGCACACTCTCAAACTAAACTCTTTCTTGAAAACTTGCAAGCCAGTCACTTCATGCCTTTATTGCCCCCTCATTTTAGGTAGCCAATGATTATGTTGCCCATCCCTAGCTACCTTGTATACAGAGGGGATAGCATTGTTAGTTGATGTGAAGACTCCTTCTATCTCTTGGTATTTTGAGCTACTACATCCATGAGTATAGGTCAAGTACATCAAATTGTAGTAATTTACCCTTATTTACTTTATCAAATTTTTTTTTTTTAATCTTCCTCTAGTCGAGTTCTGATTATCAAGCCATCAAGGCTAGGTCAAATGGATATTATCTGCAAGTTTGGGTGTTTGTGTGCATCTCACCTCACTTCATATCAGTTAAACACTTCACTCTCTGCTCTAGTCCTCTGTGACCATGTCACTGTCTCTGGGCACAGGATTCCCCGGGTCTTGCTGTACTGCTGGCCATCCAGTTGGGTCCACGGGGGTCTATTGAATGTGGTCGGACTTACCTCGCAACTTCATTGCTGTTTTTTCCCGCTCTTCCCTTATCGGTGACCAATGTGGTCACAAGCCAGACGACATGCCTATTCATGTATTCCCCTTGAGTCTCAGTCTTGGAAGGGGGTTTGCTCTGAGGAGTCCTGACCACTTGCCTTGATGGCTCCTGGGTGAACAGCTTACTTGTTCTTGTGGTAATCAATCCGACTACCATTATTGTTTCGAATTTTTCCTGCTGATCTTTCTTTCATGAAGTATCTTCTGATCTTCTAGCTGCTCCAGGCTGGTCTACTCGTCCTTTCCATTGGAAATTTCCTACTTCAGTCAATTCTAGATGGAGTTCTGGATTCCACCTATGGTCTTGTGCAATGTAAAGACTCCATAGGAAGCCTCTTTCACTGGGCAAGTTCTAGTCCCCTTTAAGGTATTCCAATCAGTTTTAGGCTGAAGACAGACTTACAAGCTTTCTGTAGAGATGACTCTGTCTATTCCTTTCTTCCCTCCTCAAGTGTCTATTTTATAATGGAAGGCAAGGGAAACCAAGATTTAAAAGATAGCCAAGCATCTTAGCATTATTCCCCTCTTTTACCCCTTCAAACTGTTCTTCAATCCTGTATCCCAGAGCCCTGTTGTTCCAAGTCTGTGCATGCATCATCATTTACCTCTGTCCCACTTAGTCCATGCAAACCTGCCTAACTGTTCTGCCATAAGCCTTGTTCTTCCATTCTCCTCCCCCTTCCTGTGTATTGCCCTGCCCCGTCCCCCCGAACCCCCCACCCCAAGCTATCCTGTGTCTATTCCTTACCCTGTGCTCTATCTTCCCTTCCATCCCCTCCTCTCATTCCACACATCCTGGTGATCAGCAAATATATATATATATTTTTTTTTTCCCTTTTAGTGTGGGTTCTTTTTCTTACTCTTCTACAATAATGGTCCTATGTAATATTTCTCCTTTTGTGACTCACTAATTTCACTCAGCATAATGTCCTCAAGATTCATCTATGTTACACGGTGGCTTGCAGCTTCCTTGTTTTTCTTCAAGGTAACATAGTATTCCACTGCGTATATGTAACATAGTTTGTTTATCCATTCTTCAGTTGATTGACACTTAGGCTGTCTCCATCTTTTTGTTACTGTAAATAGTGCTGCAGAGTCCTGGTGTGGCACTGTGTGTTAATGCGCCAGACTGCAAAGCCATTTGAACTGCAAGGTCGGTGGTTCAAGCTCACCAACTGCTCCTTGGAGACCCTACACAAGGTTGCTATAGGTCAGAATCAACTCGCTGGCACTTGAAAACAACAACAACAACATGAACATTGGTGTGTGTATATCTACTCGTATTATGGCTCATATTTCTTGTGTGTAAATACCAAGTAGAAGAATTGCTGGATCATACGATACTTATATTTCCAACCTTCTGTTGTTGTTGTTATGTGCCATCGAGTCAGTTCCGACTCACAGCAACCCTGTTTAGGGTTTCCGAGGCTATAAATGTTTACAGGAGCAGATAGCCTCATTTTTCTCCCACAGAACAGATGGTAGTTTTGATCTGCTGACCTTGTGGTTTGCAGCCCAATTCGTAACCACTACACTACCAGAGCTCATCTGAGAAAGTGCCATATTGCTTTCCAGAGAGGCTGGACCATTGTGCAATTCGACCAGCAATGCAGGAGTGTCCCAGTCTCTCTACATACTCACCAACACTTATTGTCCTCTACTTTTCTTGATCTTTGCTGTTATTGCTGATGTGAGATGATATTTCATTGTTGTTTTGATTTGCATCTCTCTAATGGCTAGTAACCAGGTACTATAATAAAATATGCAAAGAATTGGAACTAGAAAACCAAAAGGGAAGAACACAGCCAGCATTTCTCAAGCTGGGGGAAATGAAGGAAAAATTCAAGCCTCGACTTTCGTTATTGAAAGATTCTCTCGGAAAATTATTGAATGATGCAGAATGCATCAAGAGAAGATGGAAGGAATACACAGAATCATTGTATCAAAAGGAAATGGTTAATGTTCAACCATTGCAAG
>NW_006408571.1:5763107-5763657 GCF_000296735.1 Chrysochloris asiatica
CAAAAGAACCAATAGCTCTATTTTGGAAGAAGTGCAGCCAGAGTGCTCCTTGGAGGACAGGATGGCTAAGTTCCGTCTCTCATGCTTCGGACATATTGACAGGAGAGAACAGTTGCTGGAGAAGGATGTCATGCTGGGTAAGGTGGAGGGTCACAGAAAAAGAGGAAGACCCCCCAACGAGATGGATCCGCCAGGTGGCATCATTGATGGCATCAAGTGTGGCAGCGGTAGTAGGGTTGGCCCAGGATCGGACATAGTTTCGTTTGCTGTGCATGGGATCGCTATGAGTCAGTTCCGACTCGATGGTACCTGACAACAACAGCAACAACACTGGCTAGTGATTGTGAACATTTCTTCATATGTTTGTTGGCAACCCGCATGTCTTCCTTGGTGAAGTGTCTGTTCATGTCTTGTGATCATTTTTTAATTGGGTTATTTGTCTTTTTCTTGTAGAAGTTTTGTAGTTTCCTATATATTTTAGAAATGAGTCTCTTGTCTGATGTGTCATTGCAAAAGATATTTTTCCCTTTCTGTGGGTTCTCTTTTTACT